>NC_080674.1:5162747-5471179 GCF_030445035.2 Dasypus novemcinctus | reverse complement strand
ATAGTGGTTTACATTGTAGTTTACACTCCCCCCCAGTCCACCCAGTGGGCCATGGCAGGACACACATTGTCCAGCATCTGTCCCTGCAGCACCACCCAGGACAACTCCAAGTCCTGAAAATGCCCCCACAGCACATCTCTTCTTCCCTCTCCCTGTCCTCAGCAGCCACCGTGGCCACTTTCTCCACATCAATGCTACAATTTCTTCCATTGCTAATCACAATAGTTCCGTAGTAGAATATCAGTTTTGGCTAAATAAAAAGGGAGCTTAGCCAGGCAGGCTTAGTCTAATCATACAACCATGTAAAAGCAGAGTTTTCTCTGGAGGGAGGAGCAGTCACAGAGATTGAAAACCTGAGAAAGATTGGGTGCACCTGTTCTGACTTTGGAGCCAGCGAGTACCACATGCCAGGACCAGGGGGGACCCCTAGGGGCTGAGGCGTCCCCGGGAGCTTAGACCCCTGAGACCGCTGAGCTGGGTCCCCTGAGCAGCCCCAGGGAGGAAACGGGACCTCAGTCTTACAACAGCAAGGAACTGAATTCTGCCAAAAATAAGAACGTGTTGGGAAAGGGATTCCTCCCCCAGGGCCTCCAGCTAAGAGCCTGTGGGGCTGACACCCACCGAGGCTTCAGCTTGTATAACCTGAGCCAAGGCCCCTTCGAGCCCACCGGGATTCCCGCTACAGAATGGTGGGATAATAAATGGGGGCTGTTTCAAGTCCGTGGACATTTGGTATACAGCAATAACAAATTAATCCGATACATATAAAGATAAAAATTCTGTGTGGTCGTTTGCATATTAAATGTTGGCTGCTTTTTAAATGTCTATAAAATTTAAATTTGGTTCGTTTTCTCCGTCCAGATAAATCATATTATCTTGTTTTCCATTTTCAGGACACCAGAAGCATTTTCCTTCTGGTTTTTAATAGAATCCAAAATTACCCAAAGCAGCCATCAAAGCCTTGAGCTGAGTTCAGCCCCGTCACTGTCTGTGCATCATCTTGGCACTCAATAAGGCTACAGGGACAACTGCCCGGGATGTGTTTTCTGGGGATTTCTTTGATTAGGTGGGAATTGATCATCTTATTAATACCATGAATAAGCGCCCACTGGCGCCCTTCCTCTCTCGTGTGATGGGCGTCTCTCCGTGACAGATCAAAGTGAAAGGGCACCTGCAGCTGTCAGTCAAGGGATCCTGGAAACCCCAGGGCTCGTGTGCACAGACGCCTTGTGCAACAGCCCCAGCCTTTCTGGCATAAGAACGGCACCTCCCTTAACATGGAGTTCGTTTTGACAAATAGTGGCTTCATTCTCAATCAGAAGAGGGTTGGTGAGGATGTGAATTTTAAAAAGTGAATTCCAGCACCCGGGCATCGGGGTGAGCTGTGGGTGTGGCCCGTGTGGCCCTGCAAGGGGGCCAGCTGGGCGGGCACGGAGCGAGCAGCCGAGGACACCTTCACGCGCTATCTGCAGGAAGGAGGGCGCTCAGCACCCCAGCCTCGCCTTCCAGCCAGGGCTGGACACGGCTGGCTCCGGGTCCGAATCGGAGCCTGAGGCGGCCACCCTTCCTTCCAGATGCACCCGTGAGGCCGTCCTCTTATTGCTTTCAGTACTGGAGGGTTCTCTTCGTCTACAGATGGCCCTTGGGTGTTGGAAAAGAAAAGCTCCCTCTCCCTAGCACAAGGAGGGCGGATAATTAAAGGGTAGAATTCTTCAAGGCACTCAGAGAAATCGCTTTCCTTTTGAGCTTTTCATTTGCTTCATAATCAGCACCGATGCTGTCGTTCTAATTTGCCTTCACACTAATTACCATTACTCAGCCTTAATGGACCCAAGAACCGTATCAAACAACCTCTAAATGGTTCTCTACGTGATTCATATCTGCAGCCAGAGATCTGAGTTTTGCTTCCCTGTGCAAACTGCACCACGTCTGCAGCCCTCCCTGCAGGAGCTGCTGTCACCACTCAGGTTGGCATCGACGGGAGGACAGAAGGATTAGAGCCGCCAAAGTCCACCCCTTGTGCACAGGCCTTTGAATAACCAGGATTAGAGCCGTCAAAGTCCACCCTGTTTGCACAAGCCCTTGGATAACGAGCCTGAAAAAGCCAGCTGCACCTGGCAGCTGATACTGAGCTGGAGCAGAGATGGGTGTGGGGAGAAGCAATCTTTTACCCTCGACCCCACACTGTGGGCCCCACTTGCTCCTTGGTCTTTTGGGGGGGGGATGGTTGAAGGGGGCTAGGGAATGTGGGGCTCTGAATCCATCTTGAATCCCAAATGGATCGACTGTGTTGGGAAGAGCACAGGAACGCCAGCTTCAGGGCTCTCCGTGCGGCCACGCGGTCACCTTGCCGTCCCTTCCTGTGGCGTCACGGGGACCGGCCTTCCAGTAACACACTCCAGTGTTGCAGTAACAACCTCAGCTTCCCAGTGTCTGAGCACATAAAAATAGCATCTCTTTATGAAAATAAATAAATAAACCAGAGTCCATTCTGGAATACCCAAAGCAATTCTTCATCAATAATTGAAAAATGCAAATCAAATTCAAATTTTCATTTATACGTTATCAACTATTTCTATCTGACAGGAACTATTCTAAATAGAAAGGAAACAACAAAAGATGCAATGAGATCCTATCACCACCACCTGCCAGAACCCCCCATCTCAATCAAGATTCCCACCTGAGCCAGAAAGGTCCCCGGTGTTAGGACCTGTCGCCTCCCAGGCCTCTCCTCCTGCCCTCCCCCTGCAGCTCTGTTCCAGCCTCACTGCCCTCCTCCATGTTCTCTGAAAACCCAGAGCCTACCTCAGGGCCTTTGCACAGCTGTTTACCCACCCTGGAAGATTCTTTCCCAGTCATCCAAAGGGCTCTCCCCTTCCTCCCTCCGGGGCTCCACTCAAATGTCACCTTTGCCAGAGACTTTTCAATGGACATGCTATCTAACATAACACAGCACCCCATAACCATTGCCTTCTAAGAAAGGAAGACATGATGGCTGGAGCTCCAGCAGCCTCTTGGACCATGTGTTGTCCTTGGGAATAGTAACCATGAGCTGAGACTGGCAAGCAGGAAGAGAGAGGTCCCTGATGACATCAAGGTGTGCTCATGCCAGCCTGGATGTCCAACATCTCCTAAGTAACAGAATAGGATCCTGTGGTATAAGTCACTAGTATTGGGTTTTTTTTATTACATTGCTGTCAGTGTCCTCTAACCAAAAGCCACCAGGCGCACACATGTAGCTGAACAAGCCGGGTTAATGACATATTGCAGCCAGGCAGAAGGACACCATGGGAGACGATGAGGCATCTTAGTAACAAGGGTGAGAAAGGACTTTCCATATGATTTGGTATTTGGGGGAGGGTTAAGGAAGCAAAGATTTGCTCTGTATCAGACGCTGTCACGAAACAGACACAATTCTACGATTGGGTATTTTAATATGCCGTACCTAAAGGAAGGAAGGCTGGACTGAGGATAAAGCTGTGATGGACTAAGAAGCAGCTGTCGCTCATGTTAGCCAGGATAGAGGACTGGCTGGTCATTTTTGTGGCTTGGACAATACTGATCTCGTTGCCTGTGTTCAGGCGTGATGACAAGTTTTCTCACTTTAGCCTTGATCCATTGCGGCTGCCGAACGACCTGGCATGAAGGTCATCTATGAAGTGTTTCGTGTTCAGCAGGGGAGTACCAGGACCCTGCTGCAGGGTTCCGGCCAGCCCCTGGTGTCAGGGGCTGCTTGTCTCTTTCTCAGTGCAGCTGGACCTAATCCTGCAGGTACACCCTTCCACCACACTCAACAGATTTTAATAAACAATGGCCAACTGGGAAGGAAGGGTCATGTCTTTCATAGGCTTCCATTTCCACTATGCCTAACAAGAAAGTTGGTGCTACAAAAGTATTTGTACAATGAGAAAAGAATGAAGAAAAATATATATGATAAAATGTAGACAGAAAATCAACCTAGAAAGTAATAGAAAGGAGGCATTGGGAGTTGCATCAGAACTCAGCCAGTTTTGTTGCCAAGCTTCATTCTATACTCCTTTTCTTTCACTCTACTTTTGAATGTTATACCTTTTATTTAGCAGAAGATTTAAATGGTCAAATGGATTTCCTATGGTAAAACAACTAATCAGAAGTAGAATTTAAAAGTGTATCATCCATGTGGAATCTAAACCCCCTCTTGATGTAGAGTGGGACTGGACATAACTATTCCAGGGTCCACAGGATGGAGGAATAGAGTATGGATTAGAGTGGACTTACTGGTATTCTGCTGGGGAACAGTTGTGATTAGTAAGGGAAGAAATTGTAGTAGTGATGTGGAGAGGGTGGCCACAGTGACTGCTGAACATAGGGAGAGGGAAGAAGAGATATGGTGTGGGCACATTTTCAGGATTTGGAGTTGTCCTGGGTGGTGCTGCAGGGATGGATGCTGGACGTTGTATGTTCTGCCATGGCCCACTGGGTGGACTGGGGGAGAGCGTGGGCTACAATGTGGACCACTGTCCATGTGCTGCAGCAGGTCTCCAGAATGTATTTTCCAGGTGCAGTGGATGTGCTGCAGTGATGAAAGAGGTTGTTGATGTGGGAGGGGTGGGATGAGCGGGGTGGGGGGTATATGGGGACCTCATATTTTTTTAATGTAACATTTAAAAGAAAATAAAGAAGAAAAAAAAAAGAAAAGAATGTATCATATTGGTCTTACCCTAAAACTACCTCACAAATGTGGAGGGGTAATTGCATTGTACATTTCTCTCTTTCCTTATGATCAATTGTAACAAGGAATCTGAACTTAATCTCACAGCTTCAGAAGCTGCAAGAAACCATGGAGCAGAGAAAAAAGGTAGAAATTGAGGACATTATCCAAATCAGAGGCTATTCTACACTTACAGAGAAGAGCAAGAAATTATGCCACTGCTTATCGTAAGCACAAGATTTTCCTTCCAAATCAATGGTTTCCTCTGGGTGCATCCCATGAAGTCTTGTTTAGCTAAAAGTTAAACTTCCAAAAAGTTCAGAGAAGAAGATTTAACTGTTTTCAAAGAGGCAACTTACAATGTAGAATATGCTTTCTTTAGAAAAGTAGTATTTCTTAATTTTAATTGTGAAGAGAGGTGATTATAAATTGGGAAATAAAACAAATGATTTGCTATAAAAAAAAAAAGAAAGTAATAGAGTTCTTGTATTTAAAAACAAGAGTTTAAATTTCTAGCTTAACATGAATTAATAAACTGCTAATCTTGCTCAGTTTTCTGGTCAAATTCAAAGTCCATAGATTCATTCTGGCCTGGATAAATTTTTAAAATTTTACATTCCTAAGTCCTTCATCTGGACATAAACAAATATTAGAGTTTCATAGGTCAAAGTTTATGTGACTCAGTTAGAACTAACTGGGCTCAGGTTAACAAAACAATTTACTCACTTCACTCTCCAGGATAATAAATTAATCTGAATTTACTCGCTTCACTCTCCTGAATAATAAATTAATCTGTACACAGGTTCTAACGTATTCTAAGAGTAAGACAAAATTGAGAGGTATTTGAATTAATTTGGGGCCTGCAGTGAAGGATCTATTTTCAGCTTCTCTTTCATGGGTGAAAAAGATTTTCTCCATGCCTAAAGCAAAACCACAGACAATCAAGACCGCTGTTTAATTGTCTTCCAATATAGATGCTGTTGAAAGAAAGGAAGTGAAATTGGTCCAAAATATGAGGATAAAAAAAGCAATATTTAACTCCAAATTACTTTAGCTATTAAAGAAAGCAAGAAAGATCACAAAGGAACACAAAAAAATTATTTTTCTGTAATTGGCTTCAAACGTGCGTGTGTAATTTTTCAATCTGTATTTAAATATGACTATCTAGTGTTCTAGGATTTTGTAACATGAATGGAATGTTTAATAATATTGGATAAATGGATGATGGATATGGTGTCCATAATAATCTATGTGTATATTAATACACGAATTAATATTCGTGTATATTAATGTTAACGGGCAATTTGTTATGGGTCCCTGGAATGGTAATGGACTATTGGATGCTGAGGTACCTGGTTCAGAAGCGGCCGTCCACACACACACGGGTTCACTTATTCAAAACCATTTATTGTGCATATAAAGTGCACCAGGCTCTGTGCAAGAAGCTGAGAATAGGGAAGTGGACATGGTCCAGTGGTTAGGGCGTCCACCTATCACATGGGAGGTCCGCGGTTCAAACCCCAGGCCTCCTCGACCCGTGTGGAGCTGGCCCATGTGCTGTGCTGATGTGCGCAAGGAGTGCCGTGCCACGCAGGGGTGTCCCCGCGTAGGGGAGCCCCACATGCAAGAAGTGCACCCCGTAAGGAGAACCACCCAGCGCGAAAGAAAGTGCAGCCTGCCCAGGAATGGTGCCACACACATGGAGAGCTGACACAACAAGGTGACACAACAAAAAGAAACACAGATTCCCGTGCCACTGATAAGGTTAGAAGTGGTCACAAAAGAACACACAGCGAATGGACACAGAAAGCAGACAATTGGGGGGGGAGGAGAATTACAATTTTTTTTAATTAAAAAAAAAAAGAAGCTGAGAATAAAGTCTCTGAGTTCAAGGAGCTTACAATCTGCTAGAAGAGACAGAATTAAGAAGAAATAAAACAATCCAAAAAGGGTACAAAGAGAAAGGACGGTGGTGTTGAGAGCACAGGTTAGGGCACCTGATCCAGCAGGAGGTAGGTAAACCAGTGCTGAGTCCAGACAGTACAATGGGGCTCCCAGGTGGAGCATGGAGAGGAGGGCATTCCGTGTAGAGAAGGATACCTGTAGGCTCAGAGGAGAGAGCAGATGGCTTTTCCAGGATGCAGACAGTGGCTTGGTGATGCAGGAGCTAGCATACAGGAAGACACTCAAGACCAAGACCACAGAAGATCCCTATGGAGGAGACAGGGAGACAGGGTTTCCTCACATGCCTCCTGCGCTGTGGGAATCGCTCTGTACAGTTATTCGCACACTTGCTGTATTCAAGTTCTGCATCCCATTCTTTATGACTATGTGTACCTCCCACTGGAGTGGATGCAGTAAACGCTCCTGCCCCATTGATCTGGGTTCACCATGTGGCTCTCATTAGCCAACGGAAGGTCGAAAGAAGGGTACCGGTGACCAGCATACAAGTTCACGCCCATGTCCTCAAGTGAGGGCTCATGTTTCCACTCACACAGTCAGTTATCTACCATGTGAAGAGCATGCCTCAAGTGGTCATCCTCCCATCAGCTCAAACCACAGCCTGGAGCCATCGATGAGCAAGCTGAAGCAGCGAAGCTGAAGCAAGGTCATTCTGCAGACACACGGACAGGAATACAAATGGTTGTTGTGAGCCAATGAGTTTTTGGGATAGTTTGTTATGAAGCATTATTGTGGCAATAGTTGACAAATACATACCATGCTAAGAAACTTAAATTTCATCCTGACGGAGAAGAATTTTACTGACTATTTTAGTCAACAGAGGGGACCTGAGAGTTCACGTTTTAGAAAGATGCCCTCTGGCTTTTGTGGGTTAGAAGAGAAAAATGTTTACATCAAGGAAACTAAGTATGAGGTTCCTGGGAGAAGAACGTGAACTAAGGCGATGATGACAGGAGAAGTGAAGAGAAAGGAACAAACAAAAGAGCTGCTGAGAAGGTGACCTCTCCTGGCTCTGTTGCATTCCATAACACGGGGAATAGTTGAGAAGCAGAGATGTAAGGGGGAACATGATGGATTCAGTTCACACGTGATGAGTCTGAGATGCCTGGTCCGGAGCACAGGAGAGAGGCTTGCACCAGAACTGGGGTTAGGAGAGCCTTGTTTGCACTTTGGGATTATCGCTATCAGGCAGAGGAATGCACTCACCAGCATGACAGCAGCCTGAGAGGGGAGGGGCCCGAGAACGAACCAGGGGCTCCTACATTAAAAAAGGGAAACCAAAAGAGCTAATCAAGGCCAAATATTAAGAAATTGCTAGAAAAGGAGGTACTTCAAAGTTCCCACGATCATTGCTTAAGGGTAGAGTGTCTTATAAAAACCAGGAACATCGTCTTGTGCTCGGCTTCTTCCTGCAGGGGGGACAGGAGCTGAGGACAGGAAGGAGAACTAGAAGGTTCCTCTACTCCTGGGACACATGAGTTTGGGACTGAAACCTGGGGATGAAGTTCAGGAACTCGGGACTGAAGCCATGGGTAGAAACGCAGATTCTGCGTCTCCTGCATCGAAGCAGTGGCCCAAGCCATGAAAATCAACGAGATGATTCAGGGAGACAGTAGGGAGAATGAACAGTAAGAGCTGGGAAATTGCCTGGAACGGTGCAGCCCTGGAAGCTGAGGAGGCGAGGCCAGACGCCAGCGTCAGGGCAAGTGAGATTTAAATGACTCCTCACATGCGGCAATCCCGTTGAGGAGTTTCAGCCGGGCAGAGGAAACAAAGTCCAGTTTTAAAATAGCAAAAAAAGAGAAATGGGTCCCTGAAGGCAGAGTTCATTCTTCTGAGAACTTCAGTGGGAATGGAAGTGGGTAGGGTGGGCTAGAAACATTGTTTCATTTCATTTTCCTTAAAATAGACGATTTGAGAGAAACCCTGTAGGAAAGAGACAGAGAAGGGACTTGCAAGGCAAGAAACAGAGGAAGAATGATTGCTAATGCAGGGAGAGCCCAGAGAAAACTGGCAGAGTGGGAAAAGAGCACAGCTGGAGGCATTAGCCCGGAGCAAAGAAGGCACCTTCTCTCTCCAAGTCACGCAGCTGGGAGGAAGAATATACAAGGATCCAGGTAAGTTGTGAACCTGAGAGCAGGAACTTTGGTGCACGAGATTGACAGGATCTTTTTGACCCTTTGGTGGGATGTGTAGAGATCGATTTAGGGGCTTGAGCAAGAAGAAAGTATTTGGAATTAGTAAGCTGCTTAAAAATGGATAAAGAGAGACATTTGGCATTGAGACCTCAGCTGAGGTAAGATGATTTATTCAGTGAGTCCAATTAGAAGGTGTAGCAGTTTGATATTATTGATGAATTCCAAAAAGAAATATTGGATTATGTTTGTAAATTGATCTTTTCCTCTGGGCATATTAGATTATATTGGATTCATAGGTTTACTTGATTAAATAATTATGTAAACTTCTTGTGCCAGTAGGGTATTGAGGCCCCACCCTTTGGTGGGTGGGAACTCACAGATAAAAGGCATGGCAAAGGACAGAGCTGGAGGGTTTTTGATGTTGGAGTTCTGATGTTAAAGTCCGATGCTGAAGCCTTAAGCTGGAGTCCCAGGAGTAAAGGAACCCAAGGCCTGGAAAGAAGCAAGCCCTGGGAAGGGAGGAACCCAGGAAGCCTGAATCCTTGCCAACATCGGCAGCCATCTTGCTCCAACATGTGGAAATAGACTTTGGTGAGGGAAGTAACTTAGGCTTTATGGCCTGGTATCTGTGAGCTCCTACCCCAAATAAATACCCTTTATAAAAACCAACCAATTTCTGGTATTTTGCATCAACACCTCTTTGGCTGACTAATACAGAAGGATTACCTTTTTTTGCATGGTATAACACATAGGGAAAATGAGGATGGCAGAAAATGGTCAGCTCTTTGCTGAGGACAGGCTGGGTGACTGAAAGGAAGTCAACTGAAAGGAAGGTGAGAGCAGCCAGAAAGGGGCTGGTGCCCCCAGCACGAGCTCACACCTGGGGAGGCTATGCTGGGCTGTGCAGCACACTCCACCTTCATCTGCTCATGGCATCTGCAAACCAAACTTTGAAGAGAAGCAAGAGGAAGAAAATGCAAAGGTGTAAAGGCATGAGAAGGGAGGTCAAGATGAGGAAATAATACCAAGTTTAGAATGGAGGAAAGGAGAAGTATAAGTAGAAGGTTTTATTTTTTTTTTTTTTTAAAGATTTATTTATTTAATCCCCCCCCCCCCTCCCCTGGTTGTCTGTTCTCTGTGTCTATTTGCTGTATCTTGTTTCTTTGTCTGCTTCTGTTGTCGTCAGCAGCACAGGAAGTGTGGGCGGCGCCATTCCTGGGCAGGCCGCACTTTCTTTCGCACTGGGTGGCTCTCCTTACAGGGCGCACTCCTTGCGCGTGGGGCTCCCCTACGCGGGGGACACCCCTGTGTGGCATGGCACTCCTTGCGCACATCAGCACTGCGCATGGGCCAGCTCCACACGGGTCAAGGAGGCCCGGGGTTTGAACCGTGGACCTCCCATGTGGTAGACGGACACCCTAACCACTGGGCCAAGTCTGTTTCCCAGAAGGTTTTATTAAGCAAAAGTAGATCCAGAGACTTACCTTTTCCTTTTCTTTTTTTTATTTTTAAAGGAGCTTTAGATTACATAAATGTTACTTCAGAAATATAGGCAATTCCCATAGACCCACTCCCTCCCCCTCCCACACTTTCCCTCATTAACAACATGTTTCATTAGCGTGTACCTTTGTTACAACTGATGAGTGCATTGAAACATTGCCACTGAGCATGGACTATAGTTTACATCACGGTTTACACCTTGCCCTACACAATTTTAGAGTTTTTGACAAAATGTATAATGGTCTTTTATCTGCCGCTGCGATGTCATGCAAGACAATTCCAGTGTCTCAAATATGCCCCATGTTACACCTACTCTCCTGAGCAACAGCCAAGCCGTGAGTATGAGCAGATGGAATGCTTGGGAGGAAGAGGACATGGAGTTAGGAAGATGGTGAACTGCTGGCTCAGGCTCTGCTGGAGGCACGAGGTTAGGAGACAACCCCGAGGGCCATGTTCCCGGTGGGAGGAGGTTTGTAGATGGAATGAAGGTCACTAATCAGCTGACCTTGAGATACCCAGGTGGGTCCAATGTAGTCACCAGGGTCAAGAATGGGAGCGGGCACTGGAGGAGAACCAGAGCGAGGCGGCACGAGGACTCCTCCCAGGTGAGCTGGCTTTGAAGGTGGAGGAAGGACAGGAGGCAGCCTCTACGTGCTAGAAAAGGCAAGGAGGAGGTCTCTGCAGGCAGGCACTCGCCCTGCCCAGACCTGAATTTTAGCCCGGTGGGACCCTGTATTAGTCAGCCAAAGGAGTGCTTTTGCAAAATTCCAGAAATTGGCTGGTTTTTATAAAGGGTAATTATTTGGGGTAGGAGCTTACAGATAGCAGACCATAAGGCATATGTTATTTCCCTCACCAAAGTCTATTTCCACGTGTTGGAGCAACATCTGTGAGGGTTCAGGCTTCCTGGTCTCCTCTCTTCCCAGGGCTTGCTTCTTCCTGGGCTCAGCATTTTTCTCTTCCTGGGGCTTGCTTCTATTCCTCTGTGAGCTTACTTCCTGGGGCTCCAGCTTAAGGCTTCAGCATCAAATTCCAATATCAAAACTCCAACATCAAAAACTCTCAACTCTGTCCTTTGCCATGCCTTTTATCTGTGAACTCCCACCCACCAAGGAGCGGGGACTCAACACCCTAATAACGTGGCCCAATCAAAGCCCTAATCATAACTTAATCATGCTCAAGTACAGACCAGATTACAAACATAATCCAGTATTGAGTTTTGGAAATCATAACCGTATCAACCTGCTAAAGACCCACAGCCACGTTCCGGCCTCCAGGGCTGTGAGACAACACCCTCGTTTTGTTTTAAGCCACTAAGTTAACAGCCATATGCTAGAGCCACTACAGGAAATGAACGCCAAGCTCCACGGTGCCCCTTGGACTTGCGTGACCGCCTGGGCCTGAGAAAAACAACGCAAGCGCAGCATACGCCATCAGCTGCACCTGGGAAATTTCCTCTCCCTACAGCAGGTGTGGGAATCCTCCCAAGGGACACACCACATGCTCCTCGCTCTGAACAAGGAAGGTGGCACCAAGGAGGAGGCTGAAGGCCCTGCCCTGGACGCAGGCATTTGCTGGCACCAAACCCCACCCAGCCAGTGGGTGGTCCCCAGGAAAGGGTTCCTGGGCTCCTGCCTTTCCTGAACTTCCTAGGGGAGACCTTCAGCCTTTGCTCTCCAGGCTGCACCCTAAATTAACTGAAGCCCGGAGGTTTTGAAAGGAAAGCAGGCCGGTGCAGCCTGATTCACGCCACGCGTGAGCGCGCATGTGCCCTTTCATACTGTGTTCTGAAGGGAGTGGTGCATTGCCTGCCCCAGCCTCACACGTGGATGACCCGCAGAAGACAGGCTCTGGGACCCGTCCTCAGGACAGCAAAGGCCCACGTGTCCTCGGGCGTGGCACCTGCGGGGCACCTGCCGGGGCGGCAGGTAGGGAGACAGCCGCTTCCCTGCCCCGTCCACGGGCTTGGGCTCACAGACTTGAAGAGCTGCGGGGTCCGTCGGGGTCTTACTTGTGGCAGGAGGCCCCACGCTGGCGTGTCCAGGTTGGAAATGGCATGTTGGGGGTGTGATGCCTGAGGCCACGCAGCGCCAGCTTCTATGAGGGAACTTCCCCCTGCGCCCCTGGGCCAGCCGTGAAGGTGAGCGCTGCAGCCTGGCCCAGACCCACTCCCCAATCTGAGACCCCCCCAGGGGCACAGCCGATCACCAGACACGTCCTGTCCTGAGGGAGGCTGGGAACAGGATCTTTCATTCCTACCTTGGGGAGCTGGACTGAAACTATGGTAAACATCCTCTACCTTTCTTTTTAGGGAGGACCCACCCTGCTCCCCACCTCCCCCCCAAAAAAGAGAAACAGAAGACTGAAGTCAGCTCAAACACATCCCTTAACAGCAATATATTTAAATCAGGCAAAGTCCTCTAAAAAAGGACAAAATCTCTCAAAGCGAATTAATAAACAATATTAATTACAGAAGACATGGCTAAATCAAAACAGTGCAGACAAGTTAAAAATAGAGAAAGGAATGAAGGTCAGTCAGAAAATATACGTGAAAATGAAATCAGGTCACTATTAACATCAGACCAAGAGAATTCAAGACAAAAATAATTAAAGGTGACCAAGGGATCATTGGTATCGATATAAGAGCTAATCCCTAATCCAAGAAAGCATCTCGAACTCTTCAAGAACCACAAAGTAGGTCATCAAAATATGAACAGCAAAAGGAGCTGGAGATAAAAATAAAATTTCATTAAGAAAATAAAATGGAACAGGAGACACCATTCCCAATCTGAAACAGATCAAATATGCCTAAAGCAAGAATATAGAAATTGTAAATAATATAATTGTGAATCAATAGATATGTTCTGTTTTGTGGACTCAACAAAAAGGTGATAAACTTAAAACACCCCACAGAATTATTGCAAAAAATAAATGACCTTTTAATAAGGTAGGAAAAATAATTAGATATTAACAACAGCTTAAATAAAACATTTTCTATCAGAGATTTTAAAACATCCTCACAAATAATTCTTGAATTAGAGTAAATTTCCTAAAAATGCTGTCATTTTAGTTAGACTGTAGCCTATAAAACCTCAGGGCATATCACCAAAGCTGTATTGAAAAGTAAGTTTCATTTTGTTAAATAGTCTCACTATTAAAAAAGAAACAAATGAAATCTATGTGAACTAAGTCTTTACTCAAAAATTAAAATAGTCTAAGGACTGCATAACATAGTGATTTCAGTGATGGATGAAGATTGTGGTTATTAGTATAAATATAAGAATGCTCTTCTATTACAAAGAGTTAAGTATATAGCACTACATGGGAAAATTACAACTAATGTAACTTATGCATAATAGATGACAGTAATATTTTTGCAGCAATGACAAAAATACAATATCAATTCTAAGGGTCGGCAATGGGGGCGTCTGGGATGCTTCCTTTTGGAGCAATGAAAAAGTTCTAAAATTGACTGAGATGACAGCACAGTTCTGTGATAAAAATGAGAGCCATTGAGTGTACACTTTGAGTGGATTGTACAAGGCAGGGGGTCATATAACACAGTGAACCCCATGTGGATGATAGACATGGTTAACAGAACAAATATAAAAACGTTCTCCCATGAACTGTAGCACATATATAATACTAATACAGGGTGTAAATAATAAAAGGGTATCTTGGGGAGGAAACACACCAAATGTAAGATATGGGCTATAGTTAGTAGTAATATTTTGACAATGCTCTTTCATAGTTTGTAATAAATATTTCTCAACAATGCAAGGTGTTGGTGGTGGGATGGTGTATGGGAGCCCTGTATGATAATACGCATGTTTGTTTTGTAAGTTCACAACTTTTACTATATACTTATTGTTTATGTATGTTCATGTATGAATGATATACTTCAGTAAAAAAATTTTTAATGAAAAAAAGTCAAAAAAATTATAAGCTCAAAAATTTGGGAATAAATCCGGTCCCTAGGAAAGCAGAATGAAGACAATAATAAAGATCAAATCAGAAGTTGATCAATAAAAAGAAGAAATCATAGAATTGCTAAACTAATTCAAGACCTTCTGTTTTTAAATAGGCAGAAATAATATAAAAGGAACATTATTTTAAAAAAATAATAAAATTGTTTTAATATGCATGCTGATTAAATAAAATCTCAGGGAAAAAAAAAATGGATGACTTCCCAGCAAAGTTTATATCAGCAAAATTAACTTGAGAAAAGATATAAAATACTTTTCATGAAAAGCTACCTTCAAAAAAGAACCCACCGAGATCTTGGTCTCCAATACCATTCTCCCATAAAAGGAGCCAGGGCTCCTTAGGAAAATGGCTTATTCTAGGACAAAATAAGTCTAGAGCATCTTGGAACGTCAAGAATCAGGACATGCTCAAAACAATCAAAACAAAACCACAATGTTAAAGGCACACAGGAACCTACTGAAAAGAGCTTCCAGTGCCTAAAGCTGGAACAATTTGAGCAACATAAGAAAGTATTATCAAATTATAGTCCAAAGTATAAGATCAATAGTCATGAGTCCAGACTGATACACATGAATGAAAAAAATAACTAATAAATGAGTTAGAAGAGAAAAATCTCCCATGCAGAAGGAACCCAAATAATTTACGTGGCTCCTCCACCCTCAAGGAGGGGAAGCATGACTCCCCACCCCCCACAGTGTGGACTGTGCATTACTTCCTTCCAACGAGGACAGTATGGAAAGGGGAAAGAGGAACTTGACAGTAAAGAAAGCTGGCAACTCTCCCTCAGCCAGGCGATCAAGGTCAACTTCAACAGTGACAAGTCATGTTCACAGCCCATGCCCTTGATAGGATGTAATGAGAAGGGAGCCCCATGGTCTTCCTTCCAAACCCATCCTCCCCCCATGATCAGCAGAAAAGGACAGATCTGTCAAGGTCATCTGAAACAGGGAAATCTGAGAAACTGTCACAACCCGGAGGAGCCTAAAGAGACCATCAACTAAATGAAATGTGGCTTCCTGGATGGGATCTGAGAACAGAAAAAAGGCTCTTGGGGAAAACTAAGAAAAGCTGGATAAAGAATGGACTTCAGTTAATAATAATGTATCAATATTAGTCCATGAATGGTAACAAATATATCACTCTAATATAAGATGCTAATAACAGGGAAATCACGGGGCCTCTTACAATCATCTCAGTTCCTCTATAAGTCTAAAATTGTTCTAAAATTAAAAGTTTATTTTTAAAAGGTCACAAATATTTTAATAAATCACCAGGCAAGTCTTTAACAGTTTGAAGGAGATGATCATTGATGATAACTCTTATAAAACACAGTAAAAAGCTATTGTAATTCATTTTCAATAGCCAACTTGATATGATACCAACATTTGACAGATGTACATTAAAAGTTAACTTTTCAAAAATTTATAAATATATTTTTCACTTAGTTTTTCCAGTATTCACCTCATGTATTTGGAGGCACCCTTATTAGGGCCTAAATGTTTATGATTGTTCTTTCTTCTTGAAAGATTATCCCTTTCAATATTATGTAGTGTCCATCTTTTTCTCTCACAATAGTTTTGCATTTAAAGTCTATTTTGTCCAATATTAATATAGCTACTCCTGCCCTTTTTTGGTTATTGTTTGCCTGTAAGATTGTTTTCCAGCTGTTCACTTTCAACCTCCTTGAATCCCTGGGTCTAAGATGTGTTTTTTGTAGACAGCATATAGATGGGTCATATTTCCTTATCCAGTCTTCCAATCTGTGTCTCTTAAAAGGTGAATTTAATCCTTCAGCACCAGGGAGGCTCATCCCTGGGAGTCATGTCCCATGCTGGGGGGAAAGTAATGCATTTACATACTGAGTTTGGCTTAGAGAGTGCCACATTTGAGCAACATGGAGGAACTCAGGAGGTAACTCTTAGGCACCCTGCAGCTGTAGGCCTAGTTCATATTTCAGGCATACAGGCTCATAATCATAGCCATCAGTATCAAGGGCTCATTGTTGGATGGAGGGATTACTACCAAGCACCAGTTTATGATATAACTAGAAAAAGACTTTGAATAAAAGGGTCAACTCAGATCAGCAGAATATCTCAACCTACATGTAATATCAGGTATTAAAAACTGCTTTTTTACTTTGGATAAAAGGGGAAAATGGAAAGGACAAATGAGTTCATATGGCTATGAGTCTCCAAAAAAGGGGAGGTCATCAGAGGGGTAATGCTTATGCATGCCTAAGCAGGGTACCAGAGATGGTCAAAGTAGATAGAAACCCAGGCACTGGTTCTCCTGAGGGCTACAGAGACCCACAGGTTCTATGGTCATGGCAGATGGCTCTGGAGTTCAGTGCCATGTCAGTTGGCCCTACTTTGGAATTTGTGTTCCTGAGCATGATGGAATTGGACTCAGATATGACTTCTACACATATGTCTTCTGTTACTTTTACTGGACCTGTGGTTGGTGTTTGGGTTGGTTTATACTCAGGAGACCTGGATCTCTGGACTGTCCATGTGACAGCCAGGCCCTGCACTTCAGGAGACTTGTAACTCCTACCCTCTGGTTTATTGGACTTAGTCTGGACAGCTAACAGGGAGGTGAAGAAGGTCAACCACCACACCAGGGAGCCAAGAATGCCTACAACTGCAAGCAGGAGAATTGCATCCATCATCCATGTGGAATCTAAGCCCCCTCCTGATATAGAGGGGGACTGGACATACCATCCCAGGGTCCACAGGATGGATTAGAGTGGACTTACTGGTATTCTGCTGGTGAACTATTATGATTAGTAAGGGAAGAAATTGTAATATTGATGTGGAGAAAGTGGCCACGGTAGCTGCTGATGATAGGGAGAAGGAAGAAGAGATATGATGTGGGGCATTTTCAGGATTTGGAGTTGGCCTGGGTGGTGCTGCAGGGACAGAGGCTGGACATTGTGTGTCCTGCCATGCCATGGCCCACTGGGTAGACTGGGGGAGAGTGTAGACTACAATGTAGACCACTGTCCATGTGGTGTAGCAGTGCTCCAAAATGTATTCACCAGGTGCAGTGGATGTACCACAATGATGGAAGAGTTTATTGATGTGGAAGGAGTGGGGTAGGGGGAGTGGGGGGCACTTGGGGATCTCATATTTTTTAATGTAACATTTAAAAGAAAATAAAGAAAAAAACGTGAAAAAATAAAGTTTATTAATGATTAAAAAAAAAAAAAGGAACACTTTCATCATGAAAGGGACAGAATTCTGAGTTGTCCTAAATGATATTGCAGGGACAGATGCTGAGCATTATATATCCTGAATAGACTGGGGGAGAGTGTAAACTACAATGTAAACTAATTTTTCATGTGGTGCAGCAGTGCTCCAAAATGTATTCTCCAAATGCAATGGATGCACCACAATGATGAAAGAGGTTGTTGATGCGGGAGGAGTGGGGTGGGGGTGGGTTGGGGGATATATTGGAACCTCTTATATTTTTGATGTAACGTTTTTTGTGATCCATGAATCTTCAAAAAAATACAATAAAAAATGATGGGGTGGGGGTGGGGAGTGGGGAGTGGGGTATATGGGGACCTCTTATGTTTTTAATGTAAAGTTTTATGTGATCTATTAACTTTTTAAAAGATAATTAAAAGATAAAATAAAATTTTTAAAAAAGATAAAAAGGTGAGTTTAATCCATTGACATTCAGTATTATTACTTTCAAGAAATTACTTATATTAGCCATATTTGCGGTCACCCCTCGGGCTGAAGTGTGGTTTGCTGGCCTGGCAGGGGAGCGGCCGCGGTAGGCCTAATTCCAAGCCGCTGCCCCCATAATAGGGTGGCTGGTCGGACTCACCGCCACCCCTGAAGGGAGCTCGGCATGGGCGCAGAGTGCCCTCGGGTCTCCCCTTCTCGGCAGCCATGCTTCCGCGGCCACCCCTCCTCCCGGATGGCGCCACACGATGCCTGTGGAGCGGTACCCTTCTTCTTCTTTCTCCCTGCGCAGGCGCAGGGTGGAAAATTCCAGTCTGCCCTTTTCCCTCCCCCCAACAGCAGCAACAGCCAGGCGTGGGAGGAAAAATCCAGTCTGCCCTTTTCCCTCCCCCCAACAGCAGCAACAGCCAGGCGTGGGCGGGAAACTCAAGTCTGCCCTCTACCCCAGCAACAGCAGCCACCAATCCCTAAACCCTGCCACTTCCCCCAGCAACAGCAACAGCCAATCCCTAACCACCACCCCTCCCCCGTCCAGTACCACCCACTGACCTTTCTCCGGCAACCAATCAGAACAGGGCATGGCTTCGACCAATCAGCCTTCCCCAGCCCCTATAAAACTGTTGCCTCTCCCTCAGTAAAGTGGACTTGCGTTTTTACCTCGTCTCCTCGGTAGTTCTTCTGCCGTGCGCCCTCCAGTCCTGAGAGCCCCCGACAAGGGCCTGGCCTCCCTTGTCCCCAGTTCGTCGCCTGCTTCTCTGGGCGACCCCTTCGTCGCCGGCTTTGCCGGGCGACCCCATCAGCCGAACCGCGCAACCCCTGTGAGACCGACCCCTCGTCTGCTGCCGGACCGACCGCTCATCCCAAGTGGGACCGACCCCTCATCCCAAGCGGGACCGACCCCTCGTCCCAAGTGGGACAGATCCCTCGTCCGCAGCCAGACCCCACCTCTACCGACCGAGCAAGCCGTCGCAATATTTTCTTTGGATTTGTGTTTGTCATATGTTGGTTTTTTGTTTTTTTTTTTCTCTCTCTCTCTCTTGTTTTTTAGCTGTTCTTACACTCTCCTCCAACTCTGTCTCTCCTGTTTGTTTCTTTCCTCCTGCAGAACTCCCTTTAGTATTTCCTGAAGGGCAGGTTTCTTGTTGGCACACTCTCTTAGTTTCTGTTTATTTGTGAGTATTTTGAACTCCATCATTTTTGAATGCTAACTTTGATGGATAGAGTATTCTTGGAAATTTTTTTCTTTTAGTACCTCGACTATGTATGACCACTGCCTTCTTGCCTCCATGGTTTCAGATGAGAAATCAGCACTAGGAAGGTAGATAAGTAGATTAGATATATGATTAGATTTATAGATAATCAGTAGATCAGATATGGGAGAGATGATATAGATGGGATGGATAGATAAAAATTTGAAATGAAATATTATAAACTTAATTAAGCAATGCAGTAAAAGAACATTCCAACAAAATATAGTATGTACTTTTTAGAGATTGCTATAATATTAATCATCACCTCAAAATATGAAATAAGAAAAAAATACTTTAAAGTATTTTTATAAGTCAAATTTAGTACAGATCAAAATCCTTAGCAAAACAAAAATTAAAAATAGTTGGCTAATAAGATTTTTAAAAATAGCTGTCATAAATCAAAAGGGAAAATCATAAGTAAAACTCAAGAGGTGTGCCCACTGAAATCAGATATAAGAATACTATGCCTGATAAGTTCACTAATGCTTAACAGGTTTCTGGAAGTTGAAGATAAGATGTTCTGAGACAAGAATAATAAAAAGTGGAAAGCATTGGAAAAGAACAAAAATATCACTGTTTATAAAAGATGTCATTGTACTTCTAGGAAAAAAAAATTTTTTTAATGTATTTTTAAAAGCAACCAGAACTAATTAGAGTACAAAAAGTTTGTTAGATTCTATATAAATATAAAAAGTGGTAACTTTATGTTACAAATAACCTGGTAGGAAATAGTATAGGGGAAAAAAAGTCCTTTTCCAATTTCAACAGATAATACAAATTACTTATCAAAGAAGAAATGAAGGAGACTAAACACTCCTGTATGGCCAAGTGCCAAAGAAAGAAAGAGAAACTCAGACAAAAGGAGGGTCAGAGAAAGAAGGAGAGAGACTTATGGAAAGAACAAGCCAAGGGGGAATTATGGAATGTCATAAAGGATGGGGAGGGAGGAGCCCATTGGATGTGGCTAACTCCCTACAACATCCAAGGCTCACTGAAACCTGTGTGTGTGTGGGTGTGTGGCAGGGGAGCGTGGTTGTACATGCTGGTACACTTGGCTCACAGAAGGAAAATGAAGTGCCAAACTTTTGAGGATTTGTTCATCAAAAGCTGGATTTTTTTGAACAAATCAATTTTATTGATACCTTTATTAAAGCAAAAATACATACAAAGTGTACAGTCAATCGTATTCAGTATAATCACATAGTTGTGCATTCACCACCATATTAATAATTTTAGAGCATTTTCATCATTCCAGTAATAATAATAATAATATTAAACAAAAACAAAACAAAACTCATCACTTCTCAATCTCTCGATGCTTCCCCTGCCGTAATAGCTGCTATTCTGTTTCCTTCTCTCTAGTATATTTGTATTTATATTTGGTAAAAAACAGTCTTATATATGCAATATCACCCATATTCATATTTCACATGAGGATTCACTGTTATACAGTCCCATATTCCATTTTTCAGTTTTCCTTTTAGTAACATACATGTCCTTAGACTTGACTTTCCCTTTCAGCCACTCTCATACCATATAATAGCTCTGCTAGTTACAAACACTGTGATGTGCTGTCAACATTTCCATTCATTTCCAAGGATTTACAAACAAGCTTTTAACCAGTTCTGTGCAGATTAACCCCCAGCTTTCCATTTTCTACCCTCAGTCTATTTTCTGGTGACCTATATTCTAATTATTAATTCCATGAGTTTATAGATTTAGTTCATACTAGTGCAAATCAAAACTACAATGAGATTTCATTTCATACCTATTAGACCAGCCGCTATTAAAAAGTCAGAAAGCTGTAGATATTGGAGAATATGTGGAGCTTTAGGGACGTTTATTCACTGTTGGTGGAAATGTAGAATGGTACAGACACTGTGGAGGACTGTTTGGCAGTTCCTAAGGAAGTTGAATATAGATTTGCCATGTGACCCAGCAATACCACTACTAGGTATATACCCAGAAGAGCTGAGAGCAGTGACATGAACAGACATTTCCACACCGATGTTCATAACAGCATTATTCACAATGGCCAAAAGATGGAAACAACCCAGGTGACCACCAACCAATAAATGGATAAATAAATTGTGGTGTATTCACATGACGGAATATGATGCAGCTGTAAAGAAGAAATGAAGTCATAAAATATAGGACAACATGGATGTAACCGGAGGACATTATGTTGAGTGAAGCAAGCCAGACACAAAACGACAAATGCAGTATGATTGCGCTATTATGAACTAAAAGCTAGATTTTAACTCTCGGACATGCCAACAGTTTGAGCACTTTGACTTGATCATTCACATCTTCCAAAAAGAGTGAATTAAGTCCAGCGAACCAGAGAGTAGGTGTTGCAACACTGCCGAGGCTCAGGGCTCCAGTGGTCAGCTAACAGGGAGGTGAGGATGGTCAACCACCACACCAGGTGAGTTAGTCAGCCAAAGGGGTGCTGATGCAAAATACCAGAAAGGGGTTGGTTTTTATAAAGGGTATTTTATTTGGGGAAGGAGCTTACAGATACCAGGCCATAAAGCACAAGTTACTTCCCTCACCAAAGTTTATTTGGAGCAAGATGGCTGCCAATGTCTGTGAGGGTTCAGGCTTCCTGGGTTCCTCCCTTCCAGGGTCTTGCTTCTTTCTCCTCTGTGAGCTGACTTCCTGGGGCTCCAGCTTAAGGCTTCAGCATCAAACTCCAATACCAAAACTCCAACATCAAAAACCCTCAACTCTGTTTTTTGCCATGCCTTTTATCTATCCTGCTGATATAAGAGGTTTACATAATTACTTAATCAAGTAAACCTATGAATCCAATATAATCTAATATGCCCAGAGGAGATCAGTTTACAAACATAATCCAGCATTTCTTTTTGGAATTCATCACCATGTCAAACTGCTACACCAGGGAACCTAGAGTCTACAACTGCCAGGAGGAGAATCCCATCCATCAGCCATGTGGAATCTAAGCCCCCTCTTGATTTAGAGGTGGAGTGGACATCACCATCCCAAGGTCCTCAGGATGGAGGAATGAAGTATGGACTAGAGTGAAGTATGGACTAGAGAGTATTCTACTATAGAATTATTATGATTCTAGCAATTTAAGACACTGTATCATTGATGTGGAGACAGTGGCCATGGGAGTTGCTGAGGGCAGAGAGCGGGAGGAGGAGGTGTGATATGGGGGCATTTTCAGGATTTGGAGTTGTCCTGGATGACATTGCAGGGACAGATGCAGGACACTATATATCCTGCATAGTCCACTGAATGGACTGGGGGAGAGTGTGAACTACAGGGTAAACCACTATCTATGTGGTGCAGCAGTGCTCCAAAATATGTTCACCAAATGCAATGAATGTGCCCCAATGATGAAAGAGGTTGTTGATGGGGGAGGGGGAGAGTGGGGTATATGGGAACTTCTTGTATTTTTAATGTAACATTTTGTATGATCTATCTATCTTTTAAAAAAAGATAATAATAAAGTTTTTAAAAATTTTTTAAAAAGAGTAAATTAACATCCCAACAAAGACAGTCTGGCTGTATGTCTGTTGGAAGCAGACATAAATTGATCAATCTGGAGAAGTTTTCTGTGAAAGAACAGTTGTTTTACCCTTTTCCCAGTGTGCTCAGTATTCTATTAGCTGCAATCCCCTGACAAGATGCACCTCAACTAATGATTTTAAGAAATCAACTTATTTTACTAAAATCTGATTTGTGAAACACCATCAACTAACACTGTACCCAAAGTAAAGTGATCAAGGGCAAGGTGCTTCAGTATAAGTAGTATTTGCTTAATCTCAAATTCAAAGAATTGAAAAACAATCACTAATCCTAATTTATTTATTGTATACATAAATATACTTATGAAAAAGGTAAGAGAAATTAGAATATGAACATGTATGTGGTCTGAGAGTAGTCTTTACAACCACTAACTTTGAATTAAAATTCTAAAATGCAGCAGAATAACATATGGCTCTTCATATGAAAATATGCATATACACAAATACAAACATACACCTAAAACCTATTGCCTCTACATCAAATACTTGGACTTTGTTCCAGACAACTACAAAATTACCTCTTGGGAACCTCTTATATTTTTTAATGTAACATTTTGTGTGATCTAAGTACTTTCTTTAAAAATTAATTAAAAGAAACAACAACATAACAAAAAAAAACAAAACCACATAATCTTTTGCTTTTTGGGATTCGCACAATTCAAACTGTCACACAGGCACAGGTCTAAAAGCAAAGTCACTTTTCCAAAGATGGGAACCAAGAGATATTCTGGACAAATAACATAGGTTTCAATCGCATTGTGTGCCGTGCACATAAGAGGCAACAGAAACGCACGCAGTACCGGCGAGGCAAGTCCTTGAAGGAAGGACGGGGGGTGCCTGGGCGCGGGGGGACAGCCTGGTCTGGAGCCCACACCCACCAACCCCGGGCCACTTAGGTACCTTCACTAAAAACACCTGCCCGGGCACAGCGTGGTTCTGGGGATTAAAAACGATTATGTGGAAAGTTCTCGCGTCACACTGAGATTGTAATAGGTGCCCACAAATGTGAAGCAGCTGGTTGTCAGGAAAGCTGACGGTGGCAGGAGAAGGTCACAGAATCCAAACTAATTGAGCCTCCACCGGAGAAAGGGAGCCCTGGGGCCCCACGGCGTGTGCGGCAGCTGAGAAGGTGGAGGCAGGTTAAAGCCGGGAGCAGGCCCAAGCCAGGAGAGCGAGGGTGCAGGGGCTGGGACGGCCGCTCGCGAGAAGACTGACCAGGTGCACACACACGTTCTCACACATGCTCACACCTCACAGTCACACACACTCACATGCTTTCACACACTCACACCTACACCCACTGTTCAGAAAAAAAGGAAGTGATGAAAGCTCAGTACTGCATTTATAGGCAATTTTTTCTCCTTGTCTTGGACTTTTTTATGCCATTATATCTTTGAAAAGTAAATTGCGTTTTTGACCTCTTTCTAAAAGTACCATAATAATTTCCATCTTGAAAGAGCTCTGAGGCTTTCACATATCAAAAAAAAAAGACCAGTTTGTTGGTCCCTGGTCACCTGGCAGCAGTGTCCCCCTGAAAGGCAAGCCGTGGGGGGACAGGTTGGCAGTAGGACACTCCTGGTCCATGCTGACAAAGCAGGAGCCCAGGCCAGCCCCCAGGTAGAGACAGAGTGTGGCTGGGGGGCCAAGGTCAGAGCCAGATCTGCTGGAGGTTCCAGCGCCAAATGCTTCTTGCCAAAGACCTCCCAGCCTTCCGGAGTCCAAGAGTGAGAGTCGCCATTCTCAGCTCTTTTCATCTGAGAAACTCAGCGGGGCAAGGGAAATACAACATCCCCTGGACTGGCAGAGACCGCCAGTGCCCTGCGAGCCAGGGGGCTAGCTCGTGAACTCTAGGAGAACCGGGGGAAAGGGCAAGAGAGACCTGCCAGCGGGACGGTGAGCATTAGATGTGGCTGTGTGTGCATGTGTGTGCGTGTGTGTGTGAGCCTGTGTGTGTGTATGCGCACAGGTGCATATATATGTGTGTGTCTAGGCATGTGCCTGTGTAGGTAGGTGGGCAGATTAGATAGATGATAGATAGATAGATGATAGATGGATGGATGGATGGATGGATGGATGGATAGATAGATATAGATAGGAGATAGATTAGTTAAATGGAGCTAGAAGAGAGAGAGGGAAATGTGTTCACCTTTACATGTTTAGCAGAGAGGGTGAGTGGATGAAATACGTGATGCAAACTACCTAGCCACACGATTAATGGAGGGCCTTAAAGACCACGGAAAATCAAATTTAATCAAGAGGAATTTAGGAAAGAGTATAGATCTCTCTTTTTTAGCAACTGATAAGCATCTGCAACAGTGCCTTCAGCCCCTACTCCTGGCTTAATACTGATGGAAGTAATCTGCTTAACAATCTCAGGAGGACTGTGCAGGTCAATGAGTCACTTGTGGATCCTCATCTGGAAACGATCCCAAGTCTTTGAACCTTCACCATGAGGAGTTTTCCTTGCAGTGATCCTTAGCGTCTTGGTAGGCATCCGAAACGGTCCCTTCACTTTGAGGTTCTTTTCCTTTGCGCCTCTAATCAAGTTGGCACACAACTTCTCCAGAGACTTCACGTCGCGGCTGGTCAGGGTGATTCTAACAGGGTGAATCGCTACCTCTGGTTCCACGGGGGTCTTTCTGGTGTCCTTAAAAGCCACGGCTGTGGCGTGGCTTCCTGACCGACTTGTTCCTCGGCGAGAGTGAACAGCAGTGAGTCAGAAGGACCGGGCAGCCTAAGCGCAGCTGCTGCAGCGACCGCATTCTCCTCGAAAAGAAAAAGCAAGAGTATAGATTTCTGAAAAGAAAAGAAGCATGATCTCAATGAAGAAAGGAAGGGAGGGAGGGAAAAGGAGAAGGAGGAGAGAGAGGAAGAGGAGTGAGGAAGAGGACAAAGGGAGAGAGAGGGAAGGAGAGGAAGGGAGGAGGGGAGGGAGGGATAGAGGGAGGAAAGAAGAGAGGAAAGGAGAGGGAAGGGAGGCATAACGTTTTACACACAGGGTTGCAGGTTACAGGAAACTGAGTAGAAAACGCCGATGGCATTCCCCGAGTGGGGCTCCGGGAGGAAGGCCTCCGTGATGACACCACATCGTTGAGCACAAGAAACTTTCAGAGGACAATACACAGAGGCACACGCTCCAGCTCTCCCTGCTCAGTCACGTCCAACGGCCTCTCCTGATTGACGGGCTGGCAAAGGCTCTGGGCCCAGCTCTGCACGTGGCCGTCCCACCCCCACCAGCGCGCTGACCAGGCAGGTCTTGCCGTACTAGGAGGGATTTGAGGGAGCAGAGGCACATCAAAACGTTGAGCTGCAGCCCAGGAATTCCGGCTCTTCCCACTTGAGTCAAGTCCAGATGTGCCAGCAAAGGGGAGGAGACGCCTGCGCTGTGGCACTCAGCAAGGACTCTGAGCACCCGTCTAAGCTGTCCCATGCAACCCGGTTGATGTAGATGCACTAATTCTAAGGGTTTAGGGTTTTTAATGACCGTATTTGGCCCAGGCAAACAACGGATAATACTCACTATCATGAATAAAATGGTAGGAAAACAAAGAAAAAAGAAAACTTCTCCACCACGGTCTGCGTAGGCCACAGGCGTCCAAATCCCGGGTTTAACCAGTGAGCTGCCGGGAAAGGCACAGAGTGTCCTCTACCTTCCTCTACGTCATCCTCACATGGAGCTATTGTGACTAGTAAGGGAAGAAACCGTAGCACTGATGTGGAGAAAGTGGCCACGGTGGCTGCTGAGGGCAGGGAGAGGGAAGAAGAGATGTGATGTGGGGGCATTTTCAGGACTTGGAGTTGTCCTGGGTGGTGCTGCAGGGACAGATGCTGGACATTGTGTGTTCTCCCATGGTCCCCTGGGTGGATGCGGGGAAGTATAAACTACAGTGTAAACCACTATCCATGTGTGCAGCATTGCTCCAAAATGTATCACCAAATGCAATGAATGTGCCACGATGTTGAAAGAGGTTGTTGATGTGCGAGGAGTGGGCTGAGGGAGGTGGGGGGTATATGGGGACCTCATTTTTTTTAATGTAACATTTTTTTAAAAATGAAGAAGAAAAAAGGTACCTCAAAAGTGAAGAAAAATATTCTGGATTATATTCAGGGGATGAAATAAAATTGTTTTTAAATCATAAAAAAAAAAAGTAAATGTATAACCAGGGGGATTTTGTATTTTGCAGCATGAGTAGAATCATTTGTATGTGTAACCTCTCAAGCTCCTTACGGCAGATAGAAACTTTCTGTAGAAAAACACATAGTCCTGCCTAGTCTGATATTAACCAGATCTTTTTGTTCTTCTTTGTAAAGAAAAATGTATGATGTAAACACGTAATGCTTGACTCATTCTTTTAACATTTTCACCATGAGACTTAAGAGCACCAGGCACAATATGCATATTTTTAACAAAACAATTTTATTGATACATATTAATAATGAATAAATCCATCCAAAGTGTAAAAAAAAATCGTGTTTTTCAAAGAAAGAGACAAACGACACACGGAGTAAAATCACCCGATGAGCCGAATGCCCTGGGGAAGGAGAGTGACTTCCACCTGGGCCACCCCCTCTGCAGAGCCACTGGCACCCCCCATATCCTGCCCCCGTCAAGAGTGTCAGGGCCCCCCAGGCCTTGCGCCAGCCCCGCAGCAGCCTCCCCGGGGACACGACAAGGTGCGCTGCTCCAGGGGCCACCCCTCAGCCAGCCGTGGCTGGAGAGCAGGTGACCAACACCGGCTGGAGGGAAGGGCACCCACCCGCCATCCTGCACCCAGGAGCTCAGGTGGGTGGCTGGCCAGGCTGTACATTAAAGGCAAAAACAAGCATAACACACACACACCCTCAAGTCTGATTTAGGACAATTTTGCTATGCTCATCAGAATCTAATATTCAGCACACCCAGCACAGCCCTCTTGTGCTGCCAGACAAAGCAAGAGGCGCGCGAGCTGCGTGGTTGGCAGCCCCTCGGCAGGACAGAACTGGGTCAGCTCCGCTCGGCAAGGACCTGGGTCCACCTCCAGCCAGCCAAAGAGCAGGGCCTGCAAGTGGGGCAGGTGGCAGGGGGCCCGCGGCCCGGCCCGGCCGTGTGAAATCCTCGGGGCCGGCGGGCCTGAGGGCAGGTGCCCTCCCCACCGCTGCTTGCAGCCCGGAAGCGGCCATTTGGTTTCCAGTTTCTCAGCACAACAAATTAAGTTTGAGAGAAAAACAACACCCCTGGGCTGGATCCTGGATAAGCCGTGTGAGCATTGAAAGAGGAGTGATGAACTCATCAGCCCTTTGCCATCCACGCAGAGTCAGGGAGCAGACACACAGCGCACACACACACATGCTACACACACATGCCCACTCGGTGCACACTCACATATTCACATTGGCACACACCCCACACATTTGTAAACAGCTGCACACATTTATACAGATACACTCACACCTACACACGCATACGCTTCCACTCACAAACACGCACATTCACACTTTCACCTGCACACACACCCACACATACACATGTAAACACATGTATTTACACACTCATGCAGATTTATATACACACTCAAATACACACATTTACACACTCACATACCCAAACACACACACACATTCACTGTTGTCACTTCCTCTGGCTGCTCTAGCAAAGACCATGCACTGGATCGGGCTAAGCAGTGGGAACTTATTAGCTCACGGTTTTAAGGTTAAAAGAAAGGCCCAGGCGCCCTGGGCTGGCCGCTGGCGATGCTCCTCCGTCACAGCACAAGGTGGCAGCCTCTCCTGGCCTCTCTGTTGTCTTCCAGGTTCCCTTCACTTACTTTTTTAAAAATTTTATTTTATTTTTTTAATTATCTTTTTTTAAAGTTAATAGATCACACAAAATGTTACGTTAAAAAACATAAGAGGTTCCCATATACCCACTCTCCACCCCCTCCACCCCCATCAATTTTTAATTGTATTTTTTTTGAAGATACATAGATCACAAAACATGTTACATTCAAAAAAATATGAGGTTCCCATATACCCCCCACACACCCCACCCCACTCCTCCCACATCAACAACCTCCCTCATCATCGTGGCACATCCATTGCATTTGGTGAATACATTCTGGAGCCCTGCAAATCCTGGGATGGTGTTTCTCAGAGGTATGAGACCTGAAAACTGAAGAATGAAAGGAATTGTGGAATAGGGCTAGGAGAAGGGTGAATTAGAGGAGAATGTTCCTCCTGGCACACAGGCCCACGGCAGGAGCTAACCCTCTCAGACTCCTACGTGGGGAGGCTTGGAGGGAGGGGAGAGGTGGACATTTATGTCAGAGAATACCTGCCAAAAGGCAGAAAGCATTCAGTTCAGACTTTCATAAAACCTTCGTGCTTGGAAGGGATTTAATTAGAAAAGAGTAAATCCCCAAACAAGGAATACAAATCTCAGAAGCTCCATGTTTGGGGAAAATATGTTTCCTATCTTTCAAGAATTGGACATTTTCTCTCCCCTTGAGCAGATTGCATTCAACAGTTTGCACACTCATTGAATTATATCCAATTAGACTTATTGGGGCATAAAGGTGTATACAGCAGGATTTTTTGGATCCAAGCAACAGACAACTCATTCTAGCTAACTGAGGCAAAAAAAAAAACAATAAATGATTGAATGGATGAAGGAGACCAAAATGAAGAGACAGAAAGGAGGGAAGTAGGGCTGGAGGACTCTTACTGTCCTTGCGCAAGTGCCCACCTGGCTTCACCACCCTCCCGTGTTCCCCTGAATCTGATCAGCAGGCTCCTTCTAAATGAGTCAACTAAAATGTCATTCCTGAGGATCCTCAAATGGAGGTTGCAGTAATCTTCCATTCACCCACACTAGAGTGCTGGTGATAAAAAGGGGACACCTGTGATGCCCAGGTTACATCCATACACCCTACAGTCCCCAGTTTTCAATGTTATTTTCCTTTGACATTCAGTCATTTACTCCATATGTATGAAACCTTGTGTTGTGTATGCGCATTCAGTTTGGCTTGATTTGGTCTATTTTCCTAGTGAGCCCAGATGCTCAAAATGGCCATGTGGAACTTCCATCTTCTAGGTACAAATTCTACAAGGGCAGGGGAGCTGTTCTCTTGTGTTAGCCACTGAACCCTAAGGTCCTAGAATACTGTAGGATGCACGGAAGCATGAAATAAATGTGTTAAAAGAACGAGTTTCTCTGAAGGTTGTGGTCTCATGACGCCCCAGCACTGCAGTAGGCACTGCCCCTCTGCCCCCTCACCACCCTATCTGCACGAGAGTGCCTTGCCTGAAGCGATGCTATGTGTGGAATAGGGCTACTTGATACCTCCTCTTCCCCTTTTTATGGACAAGACCCCAGCTTTCCTAGGCAGAATAAGCCTTTAAAAATCTTGATTTCCCAGGCTCTCTGGCAGCTAGCAGTGACCTCATGACATAACGCTAGCCTATAAGAGGTAAGCAGAATTCTAGTTCGCAAGGCATGAGGAAGTTGTTTTCCTAATAAAAGGAACAGAGTCAGCTGGCATTTACATTTCACCTTTCAAGTACCCCCCTTCTTCCTACCTGGAAATGGCTGAAATGTCATCGTGAGATCAGGAAGAAGAAAGCTATATGGTAAGGAAGTAAGAGCAAAAAGACAGAAGGAGCCAGGGTCACCAAGACTAGGGAGTCTGGTACCAGCCCTGGACCACCTGCGTCCAGGCTTCTTGATACATGAGAAAAATAAGCTCCTTTTTGACTAAGCCATGGCACTCCATGGTCTGTTCCATGCAGCCAAAGCAATCCCTAATAGATCTATTGTAGGTTGGCATGATTTATGAAGGCATCAATGACTCTAGCAGAATCAGACTGGGCAGAGAACAAAATTTCAGATCCAGAATAAGAGTCCATTTAGTTAGCAAAGGAAATTGCCCCCACCAGGTTGGAAGGAGTCCAGTGGAATCTACTGGCTGTCAAGTAACTAATGGCCTCTTAGAGATATGGTAAAAGTTTAAGAGAACAATGTGGAGAGGAACAAAGTTTAAGAGGAACAAGATTCTATATGAACAGTCTGGACCAGGCAGGATCCAGGGGGTTCAGAAAGGTCTCCAGCAGCAGGAACCAACGATGGACTTAGCAAGGTATCAACACTGCCAAAGGATTAAGACCCTTTGAGACCACTTTGCTCAGGATAGAATTCAAGACAGAGGGGAGGACGTGTTCATGCCCTTTGGTTGCACCTGCTCATTACAAATGTCGATAGCATCTTCTCATACCAAAACCCAAGAAATTGCTTTTTGTGAAAGAAAGAACATATTGGAGTTGCTCTAATTCAGCCAGTCAATGGGAGATGCGCACTGCATCAGTATAATGCACTGACTCAGCTCCAGGGCCTCAATTCCCTGAGCCTCTCCATCCAAAATTACCAATTCCCTCTTTAGAGAATCTCATTAGCACAGCTGCCAGGCTCTAATAAATCAGCTGTGGCCATGGGCCAGGATCATACATCACAGAGGGAGGGTGGATGTTGGGGTGGGCAGCTGAGGTGGGACACAGATCCTGAGCCCTTGTGGTTGCAGAACAAATGCATAGAAAGTGCCACCCTTTGGCCACCTCCTTACAACTAACCATTGGTATTTCTGCGGGGGATTTCCCATCACTTCACTGAAGGCCTTTTTTTTTTTAAGATTTATTTATTTATTTATTTATTTCTCTCCCCCCACCCCGTCACCAGTTGTCTGTTCTCTGTGTCTATTTTGCTGCGTCTTCTTTGTCCACTTCTGTTGTCAGCAGCATGGGAATCTGTGTTTCTTTTTGTTGCATCATCTTGTTGTGTCGGCTGTCCGTGTTTGCGGCACCATTCTTGGGCAGGCTGCACTTTCTTTCACACTAGGCGGCTCTCCTTACGGGGCACACTCCTTGCACGTGGGGCTCCGCTATGCAGGGGACACCCCTGCGTGGCACGGTACTCCTTGCGCACATCAGCACTGCGCGTGGGCCAGCTCCACATGGGTCAAGGAGGCCCGGGGTTTGAACCATGGACTGAAGGTCTTTTAATCAGTCTTAACTTTCCTCTATCTACATATTCCCTTATGACTTGCAGAAAAGTTCCCATGTTTGGAGAAAGTTCTCAGGGAAGTGCTTGCCCCTGCTCGCCCATTCCCACCCCAGCTACAATTCCAGGAAGGAAGTTCTGTTTTAATTGTGTCTTAAAATGCAAGTAGAAACACCAGAACACAAGTAGCAATATTTTTTTAAAGACACCATTTTTCTTACTGTTTGGATGGGTGTAGAAATGGGGTTAGAAGAAGCAGCAGTAGGGAAGAAACCTACTGACCAAGCCCTTTCCCCTGAAGATAGACAAGCAAATGGGCAACGTCAGTGTGATGGGATGGGGGCTACAAAAGCACTCGGCCAGGGTGCCGGGGAGCACAGGGAAACAGACCTCACCTAGTCTGTAAGCTCAGAATTCCCTGAGGAGGCAATGGCTAACCTGTGCTTCAGGTAGGAGCACCTGCAGAATTCACAAACAGGAGTCAGCCAGCTGAAGCATACATATGGTTATTTAATGAGTAGAAGTATCAGGTAGATGTATTAGTTAACTACTGCTGCATAACAAATTATCCCAGAACTTAGCAACTTACAACCACATTTATTATCTCAGAGTTGCTATGGATCAGGAAACCAGGTATGGCCTAGCAGAGTTCTCTGGTCAGGGCTCCCCACCTGGCTGCAGTCAAGGTGTCAGCCTCTCAAAGTTCAATGGGGGAGGATTGTTCCAAACACACTCGTGTGATTGTTGGCAGGGTTCACTTCCTCATCAGCTTCCTCAGGTCGCTGCCGTGTGGATCTCTCCATAGGGCAGCCCACATCATGGCAGCCTGCCTCATGAGAGTGAGTCAGTGAGAAAAGCCAGAGAGAGTTTGAGATGGAAGTCATGGTCTTGTGTAACCTCATCTTGAAAATAACATCCCAACACTTTTGCCATGCTATTCCTTAAAAACAACTCACAAGGTCCAGCCCACACTCAAGAGGAGGGAATTACACATGGCATGAACACCAGGAGGCAGGGATAGCTGAGGACCATCTTAGAGCTGCCTACCACCAGAGCTATCCAAAGACCCCAAGAAAGAGCAGCATGGGGCATTCATGGAGCCTTGGCCAGGAGCATAGAGGGCTGAGTGGGGTGAGGGGCAGTGATCAGAGATTGAGGGGAGAAATGCCAATGGCCAGGGACTTGCCTGATATGGGGTTACAGATGATGGAACTATGTGCGGAAAGAGATACTAGGGATATCATTTTTAAAAATTGGCCCAGAACTTTATTTTGGGTTCACTTTTTGTCCAGATGTGCAAAAATGTTGTCTAAAAGTGCCATTATTTACCATTGCTTGTCTAGAGGACTGCCTTCTGCACCCTGATTGGGTAGCCATTAAGGAAGACTCCACCATGTAAAATGTTTAGCACAAAATGAGAGGAATCAGGCATGGAGTAAAGGAGTTACGAAGTCTGGTTCTTATATTCTTTCGCTTTTTGCCCAATGTAAAAAAGCATTTTAGTTGGTGATATTGGGGGAGATATGATTAAGGGTAGGATGTGCCTTATTCTTGGGATAACTATGAATTTATAGATCTCAGGGGCCAAGGCATTATCTAAGAAAAAGGAAGATGGCAATAGCTAACACGGCAGCTATATACTTTGCGATAAGAGGAGTGTTAAAGGGATTTTTGGGTTTCCTCCTTGGCTATCCTGTCTTGGCGGGTCAAGGGTTTGGAGCTGAGGTCCTGCTCAGGAACACAGGACTGGGTCTTCAATCCTGTGCACTTGGACCTGGGCCAGCTGACCCAGCCAGGAAGTGAGCTCTCCCAACAACCCAACTCTGCATCTTCCAGCACGCTTGCCCAGGTGACGGGCGAACTGGGGGAGGGAGCAAGAAGTCAGATCAGAGCCTCTTCCAGTGCTGCCAAACTCTACCATAAGCAGGTGTCTTGAGTGGAGCAAGAGAGAGGACCGAACTCACAGGTGCTCTCCTCATCAAATTCCTTTCTTTTTAGAAGTGCGCAATTTCTTTGTCCAAAAACCCAAGTTGCTGAAAAATGTCATACTCTTTCCTCCAGAGTTAATTTTCTGTTAATGTTGCTTTCATATCCATGCAAAACTGCAAATGTAGCAAAATTCACAGATATTAATTATTACAAATTTAGAAAAAATCACAAATGGCGATAAAAATGCAGTAGCATTATAAAGTTATATAATTGCAAACTGCTGGTATCCTACCTTTCAAAGATCCTGCCAGCACTCTCTCCTTGCATTTCCTACACAAGTTTAAAGGCTTAGACTAAATGCCATTCCTTCCACCATGTTTTCCCAGATTCCAAGTCCCATTGATCCCTCTCTTTATTCATCTGTCTCTTCTGTACCAGAGAAGATGGCTTCTGATTGTATATAGGTTATGGTGGTTGCATGTGAATTGTTTTTAATCTCAAGAGTGAAGACTGTATTTTACATTAAACTGTATGACTCTTGGTACTTAATTGATCACAAATGACTGCTCAGTATACCCTTACTAATTCAAGGGGAAAGCAGCAGGGAATCTTATGAGAATCCACTCTCCCACAGGGCTTCAGTCCTGGAGTGAATAAGAAAATTAATAAATTGTGAGTACCTGTACTGGCCCTACTGTTAAAGAAACAGGAAGAGCCCACTAACTCTGAAGAATGACCAAGCTAGAGTATGACTCCAGCATTAAGAACTGCAATTGCAGAGAATATGGTAGGGGTAAGCCTATACACGTTCTTCATAAAACTCCAAACTCTTTTATGGAAGGAGAGCATCCATAAAAAGTGCAAGAAGTATTTCCAAGATTCATTATCATATGCCTTAAATGTTGTTGATGGAAACATTAATTTTAACATGTTGATAACAAATGTTGATCTTAATTTTATAATCAAACTGATAGAAAATTGGCAGATATGTTTTATGTAATTCATATCCAGAAGAGATCAGTTATTAATATGTAAGTGGTGTTTGATTCTGCAAAGGTGAAGCACTTTGTCCAAAATGTGCTTCTGAATTGTATACACTTCCAAATGAATAATTCATTTGATTTATAAAGCTGAATTCATAAATACTTAACACTGGGTGGTTTATGCTGGGTATAATTGACTATCGTTGGAGCAAATTACTATGGAAGCAAAAGGTTATATTGTTAAGAATCATAAAACGAAGAATAAAAATATATTTCAACCCAGTTATTCAATAATTAGCCAACTTCTATGTTATCTTCTCTGTTATTCAACCTCTCTTTAGCCCAACTTCATTTGTTTGCTAAAAATCACTATCAAAAGCAGTGATAAGGGGTAAAGAGAGCAATTAAAATCAATTAAGGCCACGTTAATGTACAGTTGTTCTATTTATGGGCTTCAGGAGAAGAAACAGTGAAGACAGTGGTTTAAATGTGTTGGCTGGTTGCTTGGTTGGTTGGTTGGTTGGTTGGTTGGTCGGTTGGTTGGTCGGTCGGTCGGTTGGTTGGTTGGTTGGTTGGTTGGTTGGTTGGTTGGTTGGTTGGTTGGTTGGTTTTGAGGTACTGGGGTTTGGGGATTGAATTTTGGACCTCATATGTGGGAAACTAGTGCTTAACCACTAAGCCATGTCAATTCCCCTTAGTTGCTTTTTTTGCTTTTTGTTTGCTTGCTGTTGGGTTTTTTTGTGGGTTTTTTGTTGTGTTTAGGAGGCACTGGGGACCAAACTTGGGACCTCCCATGTGAGAAGCAGGCACTCAACTGCTTGAGCCACATCCGCTCCCTTAGTTTGTTTTATACACTAAATTTAGTTTTTCAAGTCTATGGGGAAATGAAGATCTCTTTATTCAAAGGACATGGCCACACATCTTGGACATTTCTCATGAAAAATAAGAAAGCTTAAACCCAGAAGACATAAAAGGAAGATAAATCAAACTAGAGGAAGCAAAAACAAAATTCTAAGTCATTAAAAAAATCCAGAGTTATAAAACAAATCAGAAATCCAGAAAATTTTGCAACCTAATTCAGAGAAGAGCTTATTGTCTTAATATATAATAAGCTCCAATAAATCTTCAAGAAATTGACCAGTGATGCAATAGAATTAAGTGGACAAGTATATAAAAGAGTTTACATAAAAAGAAATACAAATGTCTCTGAAACAAATGGAAGAGTTCTCAAATCCATCCTTCCATTTCTCACTCAAAACTTGTAATCATTCTTGACTCTTCTTTCTTTCTCTCTCTCTGTATCTAATAAGTCATATCCTATTGTCTCTTTTAAAAAGATCCAGAATCCGTCTCACTACTCACCAAGTTCACTGCTACCACTGGCCCACACAAGCCACCATGTACATTACGGCAGCCTAACTGAGCTCCCTGCTTCCACACTTTCTCCCACACACACACCATTACCCCAGTGACTCTTCTGAATGCCAGGCAGTGATATTGCTCCTTCACCCCTTTGCCTACTATCCTGCATTAGTTTCCCATCTCCAAGTAAAAGCCAAAGTCCAGTGGCACTAAGCCCCTACAAGTCCACCTTCTCGGCCCCCGGGCCTCCCACCCTATGACTCCCCCTCACGCTCTCTCCACTCCAACAATCCCAGCTTCCTTACTAAGCCTCAAGCAGGCTGTGGCAGACTGTATTTCTCAAAGAGGACAGAAACAATATCACCCACGCCTGTGCTTTTTTACATAAGTGTGACCTTCCCAGTCCTCTCATCAAGAGGTGGTGTCTGTGCCCCATCCCCTGGGTGTGTGCCAACTTCCAGCAAATAACAAGGCAGAAGCAAGGCTCTATGAATTCCAATGTCAGGTCATAAAAAGCTGTGCAGCTTCCACATGGCTCTCTTGGACTCTTTCCCCTCAGGATGCTCCGTTAGAAGCGGGCCTCCGAGCTGGGAGAAGCCCCCGTGTCGTGGAGATGCCACATGCAGGTGCTCTGCTCAAGTATCCCAGCTAGGCCCAGCCTTCAGATCATCCCAGCCCAGATGCCCACATGTCAGTGAAGACGCCTCCAGACGTCCTCGTCACCTCCCCCTGGTCAAGTCTTCCCAGCTGGGCCGTAACCCCTGCAGAGAGAGAAGAATGCCCCCCCATGCCTCCCCATGCCCCCCCACAGCCTGTCCAATTCCTGGTCCACAGAGTCCACGAGCCTAACGAAACGATCGCTGCTTTGCGATGCTCCATTTGAACTGTTTGTTGGGCAGCAATTGCTGAGCAGCACAAAAGCCGAACAAATCTCAAAGCCTTATACCTGCAGATGTATCTTCTTGGGTGTTCACAGGGTTCTCTTCCTCGTCACACAAAGATCAGCACCTCCAAGAGAACTTCCTTCACGCCATTTAAAACTACAGTCCATCTCCCTGCACTCTTTAACTCCCTTCCCCGGTTCCTTTTTCTCCATATAACCTATCACCATCTTACCGACTTCATACTTCACTTCTTATTCCTTTGCCTGTCACTTTTGACTAAAATGTCAACTCCACAGGAACAGGGGATTGGGGCTTGTCTTGTTCAATGCTGTATCACTAACACCTAGAACTGTGCCCAACATATAATATGTGCTCAACTAATATTAGCAGAATGAATAAAGAAATGAATGAATGAACGAACCTCACCCATAAAAGAACTGCAAATTAAAACTTGAGTGGTATGCAATATTTTACTTACCAGGTTCACAAAAATCTAACAGTTTGGTAATGCACTGTGCTGCTAAGCATGTGGGAAAATAGGCACTGACATACTTTTCTAGCAAGAGTATAAATTGGTACAAATTCATAAAAGAATAATTTAGCAGTATGATTCAAAATTTGCAGTGTACATGGACCTTGCCCCAGCAAATCTGTTTCTAAAAGTACATTCTACAGAAATACTCAGATATACATGAGATGGAAAATCTACAAGGCTATCCCTCACAGCCCTCATTTGGATGAGCAAAATATCCAAAACCCAAATGCTTCCCAATATGATAACTTTTAAATAAATTTTGGTATATTTCTTCTAAGAAACTTACACAAATGTTAAAGAGTATGTGGCCTTTCTGTACTTTTATAGAGCTACATACAGTAAACACAATAAACTCTAAGACATATGTAAGGGAATAAAGCGAATTCCAAAAAGCATGTGTTATGCTACCATCTTAGTTTTCAAAGATTATTTCCAGAAGGATCTAAAAGAAACCCAGATGGTCACCCGAGGATGTGAGCTGGCTGGCTAGGGGGCATGATGGGAAGAAGACATTTCTCACTCCACACCAATTTAATTTTTGGAAGCTGTGTGATGTACATATAGTAGTCATTTAAAGAAAATGTTCATATAGTTATTAAAGCAGAGATAATAAGCTGGGGATATTTTCTTTTTTACCATTTTTTTTTGTAAACAATGGCCCTGTGAACACTTGCTCTCTTCATTTGTCTCATAAATGGACGGTGACACCCACTGAGTTCAGCGCCAACGTCTGGTAGACAAATGGGTGGGAGACCTTTGACTTCTTCTCTGGAGGGACATACTAGGAATTACCTACAAATGCTCAACATCACCCTAACCAATGCTAAGGATTTAGTGGTCCATGAAATAAGCAATAAATGCTTCAATAAAATTGTGTAGCAACAGATGAAGCTTACGAGACTGCAGGAAACTTTCTCAAATATATGACAAGAATTATGAAATCAAGTGCTGCTTAAGTTTTCACATTATGATAAGATGTGGGTTGTTACACCTACAGATGATTAGCTTAAATAAATAGAAACAGGGCAGGGAGATGCAAGAACCAGAATACATTTTCACTTAAATTCCCTTTGGGAGGTTACTTCATCAACGTTTTCAAACTAAATAAAGAAGAAACATTTAAAATGCATTACATTCAAGGCTTTTTGGTCTACAAAGTAGAACAAGTTTTTTTTAAGAGCAAAGATAGCTTGAAAGAGGAAACATGATAAGTAACTTAGTGTTGGAGATTGCACTGTGTCCCTCACAAGAGACTTGCTCAAGTCCCAAGCCTGGGCTCTGCGTCGTGAGTGCATTTGTAACTAGGACTTTAAAGATGTTATTATTACTTAAGGTGTGACCAAACTGAATCAGGGTGGGCCTTAACCCAATGTGGCCAAAGTCCTTATCACAAAGGAAATCGAACGTGGAAATAGAAGCCAGGAGTCAGTAGAAATCAGCAGGCACAAGGAGAGAGAGATCCCCGTGTGACAGGGGATTGCTGGAATGCTACAGACTCTGAGAGAAAACAAGCCCTGCCCCTACCTTGATGTTGGGACTTCTAACCTCCAGAAATGTGAGACAATATACACCTGTTGTTTAAGCCATGTGATGTTTGTCATAGCAGCTCTGGCAAACTAAGACACTTAGTAATAATTACTATTATGGGTCTATATCTTTCTCAGAAATCTGCAGGATTAAGACAATGAATATCACTCATACAACTGTTTTTAACCAATGTCTAAAATATATATTTAAGCAAAAAAGAATCCATAACCAAAGAACTCCAAAAAGAGTCATCTTCAAGCAAGGAATTTCAATAGTTCAAGATTTATTGAGCACACATGACCCAAAAGGCACTGTTCTATGTACAATAGAGAGCCCTTATCATCAAGCAGATCTAGTGAAATCCTGGATCTGCCACTCTAGTGTACAACGCAATGTCTGAGACCACAAGGGAGATGGAAAACACATGAGAAGAGGATGCTCAGCAAGCCTTCTTGGAGAAGGCAGTATTTGAGTTGTGCCTGGAAGGGTAGACACAATTGAGAGAAAATACTCTCTAAGAGCTGGAGCAAGCATGAAATGTGGCTGAAGCTGGGAACTTCTAACCCTAGGAAATTGCATAAGAATAGAAAACTGCACCCTACCCATTTTGCTGACCTCAACATCCACAGTATCACTCACAAGGCCTATACTTAGAAGATGCTCAGAAGATACTGGTTGAACAAATAAGCAACCTGGGTTGAAATAAAGGTGAGACAATTCTGAAAAGGTAGGACAAGGCCAGATTGTGAGGGATGTTAGACATCGTTAGTATTTGTTCTGCAAGCCTTGGAGGGATTTAAGGGATCTTAAGGGTGAGAATGGCTCATCAGACAGCTGGGAAGACCTCACAGCAACAGTGAGTCAGCCGGAAAAGGCAGGAGGTAAGGGCAAGGGCCTGCAACAGAGGTGATGAGACTTGAACCAGGGCAATGGCAGAGGAGATGGATAGCAGCACATTAAAAATGAAATTAACACTCTGGACCAGGCTGGATTGTAAAAAAGGAAGGTGGAGGAAATGCCCAGAAGAATGGCAGGGTTTGAGGCATAGACCAAAGTTGGCAAATCGAGGAAAGATGAATAATTGCAGTCAGAGAGGGATCTCAGACCAGGTTTCCTAGAAATCATAATCTGAGGCCAAGCTGAAGTGCTAGTGGCTTGGGGGAGTTGCAGTTCCAGGGTGGGGAAAATGGGAAAAAGGCAGAGACTATACACGATGGTGCAGGACTGTGCTTGTTCCGTGCTTCCAAAGACACGTGGCCACCCAGGCCTTGCTGGACAGGCTGGGCAGAAGCAATGAGCCTTGGGACAGATGCTTTCTGCTGGCTCCTGCCCTCTGCCATCTCTCACTGGTCACAGTTTGCCCCAGGGGTTATTGGCTGCCCACATTCCAGGTTGTGCCACATGTCACGTCCTGGCAGCTATTGGGAAAGCTGCATCCTGTATCCAGGGAGCAGAGTCGGGAAGTGGCAGGCATGAGTGTGGGGCGCATGCTCGCCCTGGGGAGGCAGAGGGAGGGGTATGGCTAGCAAAAGAGCAGCAGTGGCTTGGTGGCCCCCATGGTGGTGGCAAGAGTCAGGGGGCTCGATAGGCAAGGACCAGGCCCCAGGGACATGCGTCACTAGGGCCTGATGTGGGATAATGCAATGCTAGCAGCCCGTATGCTCATGGATGTTTTATAACGTCATTTTCCACATGTAACTTGATGGTTAATGCTGTTTTACAAATAGATTTCTAAGAAAAACAAATGTGATCAGTGGAGAGGAAAGCCAAATCTGTCTTGAGTCCCCCAAGTATATCATGCAGTGATTTTTTATTTAAGAATTATTATATTATATATCATATATATGTAATAATATAAACATTAAATCATCATTACTTATAAATTCCATGTTTTCAATTTCACTTACTCTCTAAAATTTATTTGTAACCCCAAAACTCAGGACTCTTCCATGGTATTTCACAGACATGTAAAGAGCAGAATAAACTTCGAGTCACCTGTCCCACATGTTCCCAGCTGAGGTCAAACAAGGCAATGCTTTGCTTCTTGTTTTAACTCTCTCCGTGTTAACAAGTGTCCTTTTCATGTTATACTCAGTGCCACATTTTTCACATTTGTGAGTTTTTGGTTTCTGATTTCACTGTTTAAAATTATCCCAAGTGAAGAGCCAAAGTTCTATCTAGAGTTCCTACGTGCAGGGAGGTGGCGATGTACCATATTCAGAAGATACATGTGTCAGATCATCTTTGTTCAGGCACAAGTTACAGTCCTGTTGGCCATGAGTTCAATGTTAATAAATCATATATATACAACGTGTGAAACACCCACAAAACAAGGTTATGTTTTGATTGGTTGATGAAATGTTATGACCAGAGACTAGCAGGAACCTATCCCTGTGACCCCCTAGGAGCAAGGGATCAGCATTTGCTAACTCAGCGTTCATGGTACCCTTCCAGAACATAACTACTGTGAATGACAAGAACTGACTGGATATAATTTATGTTATATCCTTTATCACTACTATATGCTTACTCTCTCCTATGGGTTTTGTGAATATTAATTCATTTAAAAACTATCATAACAATCCTATAGCACAGAAGCTTTATTTCTCCTATTTTACAGATGAAGAAACTGAGGCACAGGGAGGTTAGGTGAAATCCTGCACATCTTCATGCTGACTGCAAAGTCCATGGCTCCACTCTGCTATGCTGCCTTTCTGTTTTGCTTATTGAGAATTTTTTTATCTTATTAGCTTTATACAGGGAAAGGAAGATTGAAATGTCTGCTGCGTGGTGACCCTTCATCTTTCCCCTGGGACAAGGCAGTTTATTTAAATTTCCCTTCCTTTTTCTTTCACCTGGAAGGAACTTGTTCCAGTTTCCTGACTGATGAATACCACACAGAGGGCGGTCTTAAGCAATGGGAATTTTTTGCTCATGTTTCGCAGCTGGGCGAAGTCCAAAGCTGAGGTGTCATCAAGGCGATGCTTTTCCCAGAAGACTGTGGCGCTCGGGGGCTGGCTGCCAGTGAGCCGTGCTCCTGGCTTTTCTGTCGCATGGCCACACACACAGTGCCTCTCCTAGCTCCTCCCTTCTCATCCAGGTTCCACTCACGTTCAGTTTCCGGCTGCTTCCTGCAGTCTCCTCTCTCTCTGTGGCCTTCCCTACTCAGCCTTCTGGAACAGGAGTAAAACCCATCCTGCCAGGCCACATCCTAACTGGAGTCACCTCAGCAAAGGTGCTGCTTACAACAGGTCCACACCCACAGGAACGGGTTAACATGAAGAGCACGTCCTTCTGGGGTACAGAGCTCCAAGCCACCACAGAAATGAACCAATAACAATAGAGTAGGTTCACAGTAGCACATTTAACACTGAAAAGAATCATACAAGCAACAGGGTTCTGTGCCTCTCGAGTGAATTCAGTTTCCAAAGCAGGGCTCAGGCTGAAGTTGAAGAAGTGCCACAAACACCCAGTGGAGCAGGCCAGAACAAACCTGGACCACTTTGAGCATGGACTCTGGAGCTAGACCAAATGCATTCCAATACTAGCTCTTCCGCTTCCTAGCTGTGAGTCTTTGGGCAAGCTGCATAAATTTCCCCTGCCTCGATCACCTCATCCGCAAAACGAAGTGATGATCATACCTAACTCAGGATTCTTAAGCACTAACTAAATTAAAACATACAGGAGATTCTCATTACCTACTAAGTCACTGCAAACTGAATTAATGAGTAGTGAACCATGGCTTCTAGAAAAATTCAGGGGTAGTTTCCTGCTTGCCTCTAGTTACAACATTTTTATCAGTTGGTCATAACATAACCTTATTTTGTGTGTGTGTCCTTTGAAAGACACCTTTATTGAATACCTATTGTTGATTCATTAACAGTGAACATAACTCCTGCCTGAATGAAGCTTACCTAAGCCATGTATCTTCTCCATAAGGCACATCACAGCCTTCTTCTTGAGCTCGGGAACACTAGACAGCACTTCAGCATTACTCCTAAGAACCATTTTAAACAGTGAGGCTGCCAACTTAAAAAAATATATATATATATGCAAAAAAATTACAAGTGGAACTAAGTATACTGCAAAAAGGACACTTCTTCGCCTTACAAGAGCTGAAACAAGAAGGCAGAGGGTTGCCTTGTTCAACCTAAGCTGGGAACGTGTGCATCAGATGACTCAAATTTTTTCACCACTCGGTGTTCATCCATGAATGACTGTGGAAGCACTGCAAGTGTTGACCTGAGGTTACAAATAAATTTTAGCAAGTAGACAAATTGGCCAATATGGAATCCTCAGATAATGCAGATGGATTGCAAAATGCTTAGCACAGAGTTGTGCACACAGCTGGTCATTACTATAAGCATTTGACAGATACTAAGTGGTTCTGTGACCAGAGTTAGGAAGACTTCCTGAGTCCCTGTGGGCCTCGATCAGCTGGAGGGTGAATCCCTTTCTTGATGCAAACAAAACACCAGCCCAGAAAGACAGAACACTTAAGCCTAGTGTAACCCGGACCCCTTCGGCTCTTGCCGCTGTCCTGCTAACAGCTGGTTCTTGCCTGCGGATGTTTGTACCATCAGCAGCAGCAATTTCGACCAGATGGTATATTGACAAGCTAATGAAACATATCACAAGTGAGAAGAGTTGGCAGTTCCTCCAGTGTATTTAGCCCGAGTAGTGTGATTCAGCAGTGCATAAACCCCACTCAAAAAAAGAGAGGCCACATAAATTAAATATATGTAGTTAAAAATATATATATATATATATAAAATATATAATATATATATATGTTGTTAAAGATAGCTTTTTTAGAAAAGGTGAAGGGCTCAATGGATCACATTACCAGAGGTCTAGGCAAAATAGCACACATATAAAGTCATTCATTGAGGATCTGTTGGAAATTTACTTCTTTTTCCAAAAATTAGCAAAATTAGGGACCATTCATTTGTTAGCTGCACAAGGGAATTTCAAGTGGAAGATTTAGGAACATGAACAAAGAAATGGGAGGGAGTCTAAGAGGACTTAATGAAGGTCAGAATTTGAACGTGGGTCCAGTTTAAGGAGGGGGGAGCAGAAAGGAGTCTAAGCATCATTAAAGTCTTATCTTTCTGAAAACCAGAAGGCTAGAAATCACATGGGGTAGGGGGAAAGCTGTATCATTTAAGGAAGCAAGATAATTAATCTTTGGAAGTACTACTGGGCTCTTTGTTTTTCTGAGAGGGTGAGATTGTTGTTGGGTTTTCTTGGGTCAGGAAAACTCTGCTTCTGTAACAGGCATTCCCAGATCTTGTTCTAGAAAGAGCAGGTATAGGCATTAAGTCATTCCATGTAAACACGGGCAAGGGACATACCTGAGGGGATTATTGGATGTTACCTATTTTAGTTCTCTGCTTCCTTGGCTGAGGAGGGGACAAAGGACACTGCCTTTGAGAGGACATACCTTTGTCACAAGCCGTCTATGGTTACTTGGTTGCTGCAATAGGCCAACAGCCGCGGTGGACCGAGAGACGGGTCGTCAGAGGTGACCCTGTGATGGGGGTGGCCCAACCCTCTCCAGGAACAATGAAATCGGATCCCAGGTGGATGGCACAGGAGCGTTCCAGCTTTATGCCCTCTCCAAGCCTTCAGCCAAGTTTGCAAAGCTCCAGTGTTGTGTGCTAGCTGCAATTCTGAAAACTGGGAGACAACTGGTATCGGCTTAGTTTCTGTTGCAAGAGCAGAATCCTCTACTCGTTGTATGTTTGCTGAGGCTGCCATAACAAATGGCCACAAACCAGTATACTGAAAACAAGGGAACAGCCTTCTCTCCCGAGTCCAGGGGCCAGAAGCCTGAAGCCAAGGTGTGGCAGGGCCAGGCTCGCTCCGTAGTTTCCAGGGAAGTCTGCAGGCCTCTCTCCCAGCTCCTGGCGGGCAAGCAATCCTCGACGTTGGGAGCCTGCTCCTCTCTGCTGTGTCTTGTCTCCCTTCCTACAAGGACCAGTCATATAGGGTGAAGGGCCCACACTACTCCAGGATGAACCTCCAACTAACTCACCACGTAAAGCCAACTTACTTTCAAACAAGACCACGTTCTGAGGTCCTGTTGACTTCAATGTATCTTTTGCGGGAGATGCCATTCACGCCAAGCCACAGTGTCTACATGAGGATGCAGAGGGATACCAAGGGGCCCCTTGGCTGCTCACTGCCTTGACTTCAAAACATATCGCATCTCTAAATCCAGACCCTGTGGAGCGTGCAGGGACAAAACAAACTACACTTACCAAATGTTAAATGCATCATGGAAGTCCCTTAGGCCCCAAAGGACAGTCCTTTTCTATGGCTCTGCCATCCCCTCTGCTCTGCCCCAAGGCCAGCAGCCCAGAGAGCTGCTAGCAGGGGCCGCTGGCCGCTTCTGATGACATTTTTCCAAGAAGCAGGGGGACAGGTTAAGGAGAGGAGAAGAAAAGAGCCACAGGACGAGAACTCACAGCTGAAACTTCTCAGGGCTCCCCAAAGGCTAGAGCATGGGGATGCTGCAAAAGCAATCCATGATGTGCACAGCCTAGAAAGAGCGAAGCTATTTTTAGACCCAAAATGGACATTGTGACACTGGACTGAAATTTAAAATATTATCTTTCTTAGGTGTTTAAATATGTGAAAATATAGGTCTGTTTCCACAAAGCTATGAAATGTTTTAACGAATATCCGGAGTTCTGTTTCATTGCTTCTAGAAATTAATTTCTCAAGTATTTACAGTCATAAAAATTGAACTTTCTTCATCTTTGCAGTCTTCACAGGAGATCTCAAATACGTGGGATTATTGTTAGTAGAAACAACAATCATCTTGCCTTACATTTTTATTGCAATATTCAAGTCTTTATTAATCACTTTAGCTTCATAAAACTGGCATTTCCATCAAACCAGTAAGGGAAAAATGAGATTTCTCTCTGAGTCATCCCTTGAAAAGACTTGGCAGGGTCCAGCCAGGAGGGAGGCCTCTCTCCAGGCCATTCTACCTCTGCTCCCTCAGGCCTGGCCCACTGTGTTTGACTTCATGCTGGGGACGCGTCCACACCCTCATGCCCTTGGCCTTCCTGGGGCTGATGGCCCAACAGTCCTCTCTCATGGGGAATTCCCAGCGAGAAAATGTGGGTGCCTCTTCCAGTTGTTAGGAATCGGCCAAGCTCCCCGGCCTTGGCCCAAGGTCCCCCACGCCCTTGCCTGCTGCTCCGGAAGCGGTGAGTACAGCAGGAAGTCACCTGGCTCCAACCGCCTGCCCCTGGCTTCCTTCCTCGGCTCTTCAGGTTGCTGTTGGCATCACTCGAGCCTGGGCCTTGTCTTCCCTAAGCCCCATGGCCTGATTCTGAGGCTGTTTTGAGAACCAGGGGAAGAAAATGGCAGCAATCCCCTCGACTCAGAGGGATCTCTACTCCAGCTCCAGCCCCACAAACTGGAGTTGGGGATCTCTCTAAGCCTCAGTTTCCAGATCTGCAGTGCATCCCTGCCGCCCCATGGGGTGGTTGTGAATTACTACACGGGACGCTCTCAGAGCAGGGCTGGGCATGTCCTGCATGCCTCACACACGCCTTCTTGGGAGACCCAGCCTGACGAGCCCGGCCCCTCCTCTCTGTAAGTACCACGCAGTTCTACATTTTTAGGAGCATCTGAAATTGGTCAGTTGTTTATTCTCGATGTGTTCATGCTCTTGAGCTTCATGGGGTTTGGCCCCTCATCTGTGTCACTCATTGCCATGCAGGCAGCCCCCAGAATGCGGTGGAGCTCAGTGCCGGCCCGTTACCGGTGGAATAAATTAATGGGTAAGCAAGGCATGAACTGCTTGGAGGCCCTGCTGAAGCCAGATTCCTCCCTGATGACTTCTAACTGGACACCAGGCAGGAGGGGGCGCTCCGTCCTGCAGCAGCAGCTCAGCTGGCAGCTGGTGACAGCAGGGTGTGCAAGGGGCTGCTGGGCATTCCCGGCCCCCCAGGCCAGGGTCATCTCAGGTGTTGGGGGGAATCATGGCCGCTCTGCTCCAGGGGACACATGGGATTAACGAGTTATTTCTATTAATGCTGAGCTGGGTGGGGCTGGTACAATTAGAGACAGGCATCTCCTGAGTGTCTAGGTGTGAGCTTCATGGGCTCTTAGAGGCAGCCCGAAGGCCAAACGGCAGAATTCCAGAGCTCTTGCTTCTCCTAGCCTGTGACCTCAGAGGTAGGATGCAGGAGAGGGCCTTTTAAAAACAGGAATGGGGGAAGCAGACTTGGCCCAATGGATAGGGCATCCGTCTACCACATGGGAGGTCCGCGGTTCAAACCCCGGGCCTCCTCGACCCGTGTGGAGCTGGCCCATGCGCAGTGCTGATGCAGGCAAGGAGTGCTGTGCCATGCAGGGGTGTCCCCCGTGTAGGGGAGCACCATCTGCAAGGAGTGCGCCCTGTAAGGAGAGCCACCCAGCACGAGAGAAAGTGCAGCCTGCCCAGGAATGGTGCCGCACACATGGAGAGCTGACACAACAAGATGACGTGACAAAAAGAGACACAGATTCTTGTGCTGCTGACAACAATAGAAGTGGACAAAGAAGACGCAGCAAATGGACACAGAGAACAGACAACTGGGGGAAGGGGGAAAGGGTAGAGAAATAAATAAAAATAAATAAAATAAAATAAATAAAGTAAAGAAACTGCTTAGATTTTAAATAAATAAAATAAAAACAGGAATATCTCATGTTCAGCTGCAGGTTGTGAAGTTGTACATCATTTAGCACCAACCCCCAACACTGCCCCCCAAATGACAGTAGAAGTCTGCTTTGCATTGGTACCCCTGGGAGAATGAAGGAGCTGGAGTTGTGTCCTACCGGGGTGCAATCCGCAGCTCACGCAGGAGGCAGAACATGGAGATCAAGAGCTCGGTGGGCCCAGCAAGTCCACGTGGAGGGTAGTGGGAGAAACCAGTGCCTCCCAGAGCCTCCAGGGACCCCAGTGCGAGTGGACTCTCGAAGGCCATGGCCAGCCCAGCTGGGGTTCCTGGGGAATCGAGGCCCCACAGGGAAAAGCCCTGACGATGAGCAGCCGTTGATGGCCAGCTCGCCCTCAGCAGGTCCCGCTATGCCTCCTCCCGTGGAAACCTCTCGGCTCCACACCAGGCACGAGGAAGCGGGCTGCGAAGGTTGGTGGCAAGCCCTCAGTCACGCAAGCCGTGCCAGCAGTGGGCTCCTGTCCACACCCACAGCCCTTCCCAGCGAAGCTGCAGGACTTCTAGCCTCAGCACTGCCATGTGGCTCTCAGCAGACCGCCGCCTCATGGGTCAGCGGACTCACACTCTTTCCTCCCCAACACCAGGTGCGATGCCTCGGGCCGGCTAGCGCGCGCTCAGGTAACAGCCATTCATAATGGGTGTAAGGACGTTGCCGTGCTTCACCTTGACTCCCGGGGTCACTGGGCCCCCTGGCCCCTGGTGGCCCTAGAGATGCGTGAGCTCGATGCACGTCCCTCTCTGAATCCTGAATCGTCATAGACGGCCCCAGGCTAGAAGCAGGGCACGGAGGCCTGCCGTGGGGCTGCCACACTGAGTCACCACAGGCGGCCCAGAGAGGGCGACCCTGACCCCAACCACAGCCCAGCCAGCTCTGCCTGCCACCCCTGGGACCCTGTGGAGAAGCTGGGCCTGTAGACAGGGTCCTTGACGGCGCCACCCATCCTCTGCCGGGGCGCCCCCCTTCTCCGCGGACTTCCCGGCCTGGCCAGCCTCTCACATGGACTTCTTCCTTCCTCCTTCACAGCTGGCCTGAGACCCAGTTACGGGGTGAGTTGTGCCCCCACAAAACACGCCCAAGTCTGAACCCCCATCCTGTGCCTGTGACTTTGTTTGAGAAACAGGGTCTTTGAAGATGTGATCAGTAAAGATGGGGCCAGGAGCGGAGGTGGCTCAGTGGTTGAGCACCCGCTTCCCACGTACAAAGTCCTGGTTTGAGCCTCGGTACCACCTAAAAAAAAAAAAGATGGGGCCAAAGCTGGAGTAGGGTGGGCTCTAATCCAGTATGACAGGTGTCCTCAGAAGAAGGGGAGAAGTGGACAGGGACTCAGAGGAGAAGGCCACGTGGAAACGGGGGCAGAGTGAGGCTGCATCTGCAGGCAGGACGCCAAGGATGGCAGGGAGGCCCGCAGGGGGGGAGGCCAGCAAGGCTCCCCGGGGGCAGGGGCCCTGCCCGCACCTCGACACTGGGACCAGGCAAGGCCACCCTGTTTGTGGTACCTTGTGAGGGCACGCCCAGGATGCTGAGATGCCCCCTGGAAAATTCCCACTCCCTTGTGTCTTCCTCCCGCCAGCGGCACCGTGATGGCCCCAGCGGGCCACCCGCCAGGCCTGGCCACCCGGCCACGTCCTCGTGGGAGCCCACCCCCCAGCAGGGCTGGGAGCCCTGGAGCCCTCGGCCCCTGAATGTGGAGCCGGCCGCGCTTCCCGCTCTCTGCACCTGCTCCGTCCGGGCTTTCCTGCTGCTGGAATGAGCGGTGAAGCTTCTCTCCCTTGCTCCCAGCTCGCTTTCCCTGCCTGAGATACCCTCCAGGATGAGGCCCTGCTCCCAGCTGCATCCTCCTCAGCCCGCTGAGGACAGCAGCTCCGAGGATGAATATGGGAAAGCTTCCTGCTGCAGTGGAGAGAAAGAAATGAGCACTTCCAGGCATAGCAACGGAGCCTTTCCCTAATGTATTCCACCTTTTGCTGGCCTCACGCTTGAGGCAGGGCTCCTGTAATTGATGTTCCCCGGCAGTTTGCAAACCTTCTCCTGACCTCAGTGTAAATTGGAGAATTATAAAACTCCCTCTGGAGAATAAAGAAATGCAATTGAAACTCTTTTGCACTAAGACCTGAAAAATGGAACGCTCCTGCATTTAACATAATGGAGAAATGAGTTGGTCTTCTCTTGCCCTGTCGTTTAAGAAACCAGGTCTTTCGAAAGAAAAAACCACGATGGCAATATGGTTGGAAGTATTAGGCAGTAGTTCCTCATCTGCTTTTACTGAAAATAGAGACAAACAAGCAAACTGACTCATGCTTACTTTACTTCCAGACGATGCTAACTCCTCGCAACACCTGCATCTGAGCTTCACCTGGATCCATCTCTTTTACAGCAAGTATCTTGGGGACCACATAACACTCTTCCTTTTTTCTTTATAGACAACGGCATCGGATGTCCAGTCCTCAGTGTCTCTCTCCTCTCTCTGCTGTGCGCTACAGAGTGTATTATCTCCTGTATTAAATAGGCAGGTACTCTCACCTTCACTCCCAGTTGCCTTGTTCCCCTCCCCTTTTGCTCTTCAACCACTCTACCAGCTGGCAAGAGAAGAAAGCAGAAAGGCGGTTTATCAACAGGTCCTCCTCTTCCTTTCTGGAGGGCCAAGAATCAGCATCCTCTCTCTTTGGTGGGGCGGGGAGCACAGTTCTTTCCCTGTAAACATCCTTCAGTGTGAAATCCAAGTTCATGTGTGGATGGTCCATCAAGCTCTTAAACGCACCTTAGCTTTGCAATGTCCAAGCCTCTCCTGGCTCGCTAAGGACAAAGCCACGAGCTGGAGAGGGACCATACGAGCATCTTCTAAACCTGCATTGGCGTGGAGGCCACTGCTCTGTTTTCCTATCCAGGCTTAGGGCAGGTCGACCTTGGTCCTTCCCGGCCCACCCTGAGATCCAATAGCCACATCCTCAAGAGTCTTTCTCTGCGAGGCCTTTCAATGTTCACTGTTAACGCTGCCTTCAGGTTTCAGCAAATGGAGCTGAAAAGCCACGGGACTGGAACACCCCAAAAAAGGCTTCATGCCGCTCTGACCAGAGAGGGAGAACCCTGCACGCCACGGCGCACTCCAGTGGGCGCACCAGCCTCCCCGCCCGGGCGGCCTCTGGCCTCTCTGCTGTCAGCCAGGCTTGTGGGAAGCAGAGATGACAAAGGAGGAGAACAGAAAGGGAGGGATGAGCACCAAAGAGGGAAAAGCTCCCTCTGATTGTTCCCTCCAAGCCTGGGGTAAGCTCTGAGGGAGGACCCGGGGACTCCAGGCAGAAACCGCACATCTTCAAAGTGGTCGGCTCCTTTCGGTTTAAACCCATTTAAACAGAAGATCTGGACATTTTCTTTTCATCCAAACCGCCCAGAACCATTTGCATTCTCTCCAGTCGAGTCCAGTTTTTGAGCCACCTTTATAGAACCGTGCTAACTGTCCTCTCGTCCTTCCCTCTCTCCTCACTAGCCATTTCCCTAGAGCAAAATGACCCTGCAAGTCCAAGGAAAATGCAAGGGAATTGGCGCTCTCATCCTGTGTGGCTGATCGCACAAGAACAACCAAGAAGTGACATGCTACTTGACTAAGCAGGGAATTAGCGAATGTCTCTCTGTCATAAACATTTGCTGAAAACAGCCGCTGGGTCATCGCATGGAGAAAGCAGAACAGTTATTTTTAACTAACAAATGAGAGCAGCAGCATCTAATTTTGGACTGCCACTCTGCTTTGATTCTTGGCAGTGACGCTCTATAAACAGAAGGAAAAATGCAAGAGGAAATTTCTTTCCCATTTGGCTCCACCAGGAACTGTAAACATACTCAAGGACAGCAGTTTCGAGGCACGATGTGGTCACTCGTCTCCTCCTTCCAAGGGCCACTTCACCCAGTTACTTGATGGCTCTCCAGACAGACTTTCCCAGCCAACCTTTACCCTCAGGTGATTCAGAGAAGGAAACAGGGGTGTTGGAGGGGCACTGTGAGCCATGGCACCCAGGCCACTAACAGAAGAGATCCTCCAGGAGGAGAGGGGAAAGACCCAGGAAAACCAAACCTCCTTGAAGAAAATCTCTGGCAAGCCCTGGTATGATGAGAAACCAGCCTTTAGAAGGACTTAAGAGAATGCACCAACATATAAATTTTTAAATTTCTCTGAGGAATATAAATAGATGTTATTGTTAGTGCTGAAAATAATAAAACCCGTTATTCCGCAGAGGTGACCACTAGATTTTCCGTTGTCCAAAGAATTAAAGTCAGCGGTATCATGTATAAACATTCTATAGCATTAGACAGATGCACAGCTTTCTCCTTCTAGCTGAGCAAAGAATTTCTTCTTTCTTTCTTTTTTTTAGATGGGACTATATGTATGTATTTATATTTATTTTTAAAGCAGCTTTAGATTACATGAATCATTCATCAAAAATATAAGGGGATTCCCATATACCCTACCCCATCCCCCTCCTCCTTTTCCCCATTAACAACACCTTTAATTAGAGTGGGCATTTGTTACAATTGATGAACACTTATTGAAGCATTGCAACTAACCATGGTCTCTAGTTTACATTATGGTTTATGCTTTGCACTGTACAATTTTATAGATTTTGACAAAAGGTATAATGGTCTTTATCTGTCATTGCAATGTCATTCAAAACAATTCCAATGTCCCAAAAATGCCCCCATGGTTACACGTATTCTTCCCACCCCCTCCCCTCAGAACCTCTGGTGACCACTGACTCTATATCAATGTTATAAGATCTTTCATTGCTGAAGTTTACTTTAGTCCATAATTGCATTCCCCCTTTCTGTTTGTTCATTCCTCAGTCTTGAGTATTTTGGATGATGATGCCAACTCTCTTTCTGATAGAGAAGGTCTTAGATCCCATGGTGCAGATGGATAGAATTGTCTTCCTTGCAGTTGTAGATATTCTCTGTTTTTTGAGCATGGGTGTTGTCCATCATCATCATTTTGTTAGTTGTCCTGAGTGAGTCCAATGAACTGGAGAGTAGGTGTTGCAACACTGCTGAGATTGATTCAGGGCTCAACTAACATATAAACAGACTAAAGATTTAAGTCTCTGGTACATATATTTAATGAGTGTAATGCCAATTATAAGTTGAAATAAAAGGGGCAGAAGAGCCATGTATAGGGAAATCATAAATGAGTCTAACTTTGTTACACTGGGGAACATATATTCCAAAGTAAGGCCCACTCACAGGGTGCCGAAGTCCTGAGATTGTCTGCCCTGCCTACAGTGTCTGGATGTCTCCAGAGCCCTCAGGAGCCCTGCTGTTTGAGGCACTATTTACTGTGACAGTCGTTGAGATCCTGCTGAGGCATGCATATGTGTAACCTCTGGAATAATATCCTGACTCACTTTAAAATCTCTTCACCATTAAAACTCATTTTTATTTAATATTTCCCCTTTTGGTCATGCTCTTTTTCCAAATACATTGCTAGTTGGCTCTTGATAATACTCTCTCAATGCAGAGGCTCATCCCTGGGAGTCATGTCCCAAGCCAGGAGGAAGGTGGTACATTTATATGTTGAGTTTGGCTTAGAGAGAGGCCACATTTGAGGAACAAGGAGGCGCTCAGGAGGTAACTCTTATGCAGTATATATTACTAGGTCAAGTTTGATTTCACAAGAACAAGGTTCATAAGTGCAACCATCAATGTCAAGGGCCTGGTTTATTGGTCTGTCCTCCTTTGCTAGGCATTGCCCATGTACTCCAGGGATTCTTGCCTCTCTATTGGAGAATGTAGCAGGACTCCCCAAGATGGGAATTCAATATTCTTTCAGTTATTATATGGATCTCCACCCCCTGAGACAACACCCATGACCACTTGAACATATTCATATTCCATAGAAGCATGCCCCAGGTGCACCCAATCCCCACACATTTACCCCATCACTGACACCCTGTGCCAGCTATCCTCCCCTGCCATAGTTGTGATCCTTCTGTATTCCAAAACCTTCTCCAAAACAAAGCCAAAAGTAAATAAATTAAAATAATAAAAATAAAATAATATTTTCTGAAAAAATAAAATAAATTTTCTCATTGTGGCTTTCATCACTTAAGATATGTTATCTTTTATGTACAGTGACAATTTCTTCTGTGCATTCCCCCAGTATCTCACTTTTTTTCACTTTATTTTCAAAGATGCTTTAGATTACAGAAAAGTCACGTTGAAAATATGGGAATTTCCCTATATCCCACTCCCTCCCTTCTCACATTTTTCCCTGTTGATAACATCTTACATCAGTATGGTATATTTGTTATGATTGATGAACAAATATTGAAGGATTGCTACTAACCGTGGCCAATAGTTAAATTGTGGATTATATTTTGTGCTGTACACTTTTATAAGTTTTGACAAAATACATAAAGTCCTATATCCATCATTGCAAGATCATGCAGAACAACACCCATGCCCTAAAAATGCCCTACGTTCCATCCAGTCTATTCTTCATTCTCCCTCCCCTTGGAACTTATGGTAAACACTAAGTTTCCACTTTTGAAAAATAAGGTTCTTAGTTACATGCAATATTATTGAGCATTTGACCTATTGGCCTGTTTTCTTTTATTAAACACTGCCTATGTTCTTGAGAGATTCTTGCCCCTCTAATTGAGAACAGAGCAGGGTTCCCCAGGATGGGAGGTTAAAATGTTCTTGTTTATTGTGTGGGTCTCCACCCACTGAGATTACACGCTATGACAAGATGAACATTTTCATATTCTATAGAAGCATGCCCCAAGGGCATATCCCACATATCTCTCCACCCCCGATACCCTGCACCAGTAACCCTCCCCTGCCACATTTGCTAAAAGAATTTTCCCACCATTGTAGTTTTAACTACAGACCTACAAATCCCCAGAGTTCAGCGGTTCCTTCCTCCAGCCCTCCCCCCAGTTCCATAGATATGCCAACCAAACCCGCCACCCTACTCCCCCTCACTTTCCAGCACTGTTGACCCCCCTCACATCCCTCCACAAACACCACCCCTATCCACTGCCCAACCACCCTTTTCCACCTAATCATAAATTTTGTCCACATTGAGCATTGGCTTACGACACTCTGCTCCCTTCCTGTAAACCTATCTTCCAGACTGTAGCTCTGTGAGTCTGTTCAATTTTCTTAAGTCCTATTAGTGAGGTCACATAATATTTGTCCTTCAGTGACTGACTTACTTCACTCAATGTAAGGTCTTCAAGATTCATCCATGTTGTCTCATGTGTTAATACTGCATTCCTTCTTACAGCTATGTAATATTCCATTGTATGTATGCACCACAATTGCTTATCCATTTCTCTATTGGTGGACACTTGGGTTGCTTCCCACTTTTGGCAATCGTGAACAATGCCGCTATGAATATTGATGTGCATATATCTGTTCGTACCCCTGCTTTCAATTCTTCTGGATATACACCCAACAGTGGGATTACTGGATCATATAGCAGTTCTACAGTTAGCTTCCTGAGGAACTGACAAACTGTTCTCCACAATGGTTGCACCATTCTACATTCCCACCAGCAGTGGACAAGTGTTCCCATTCCTCCACATCCTCTCCAACACTTGTAGTCCTCTGTTTTTTAATGGCCACCAGTCTAACAGGTGTAAGATGGTATCTCATTGTAGTTTTGATTTGCATTTTCCCTAATAGCTAGTGAGGTTGAGCATCTTTTCATGTGCTTTTTAGCCATTTGTATTTCTTCTTTGGAAAAGTGTCTATTCAAATCTTGTCCATTTTTAAATGAGTTGCTTGTCTTTTTATACTCTCGATGTACAATTTCTCCATATATGCTGGCTATTAGGTGCTCTTATCAGATAAATGGCTACCAAATATTTTCTCCCCTTGAGTAGGCTGCCTTTTCACTTTCTTCTTGTAGTAGAAAGTTTCAAGTTCTTGTCATTTGGCTTCTTCTCCATATAGGAGGGACTAAAACAAGAAACGGCAGGAATTAACAGTCTAGGGAAAGAATAGACATCTTGGCTATATTTAGTCTTCCAATCCATAAGCATTTTTTTAGGTCTACCTTGATATATATCAGCAAGGTTTTGTAGTTTTCCATGTATAAGTTCTCCGCATCGTGGTTAAATTTATTCCTAGATATTTGATTCTTTGAGTTGTGATTATAAATAGAATCATTTTCTTAATTTCCTCAAGATTGTTCATTACCAGTATATAGAAAAACTACTGATTTTTGCAAGTTGATCTTGTACCCACCAATTTTGCGAATTCAATTATTAGCTCTAAAATCTTGTTGTAGATTCTCCAGTATTTTCACTACCTAGAATCATATTACCTGCAAATAGTGAAAGTTTCACTTCTTCCTTTCTAATTTGGATGCCTTTTATTTCTTTTCCTTGCCTAATTGCTCTTGGAAGAACTTCCAGTACAAGGTAGAGTAACAGTAGTGATAGTAGGCATTCTTATCTTGGTCCTGATCTTAAAAGAAGAGCTTTCAATCTTTCAGCACTGACTAAGATGTTAGCAGTAGGTTTTTTTTAAATATATGTCCTATATCATGTTGGGGAAATTTCTATCTATTCCTAGTGTTTTCAGGGTTTTTTATCAAGGAAAAGATCTGAAACTTTTTAAATGCCTTTTCTGCATTAGTTGAGATGATCTTGTATTTTTTTCCCTTTGTTTTGCCAATGTAGTGTATTACATTAATTGATTTTCTTTGTTGAACTCCCCTTGCATACCTGGGATAAATCTCATTTGATCTTGGTATATAATTCTTTTAATGTGCTGTTGGATTCCATTTCCTGATATTTTGTTGAGGATTTTTGCATCTATATTCATAAAGAAATCTGTCATTTTCTTTTTGGTGAATTTGGGCTCATAGAATGAGTTAAGGAGTATTCCCTCCTCTTCAATTTTTTGGAAGAGTTTGAGCAGGATTGGTATTAATTCTTCTTTGCATGTTTAATAAAATTTACCAGTGAAGCCATCTGGTCCTGGGATCTTCTTTGTTGAGAGGTTTTTTATTACCAATTCAATCTCTTCACTTGTTATTGATTTGTTGAGACATTCTATTATTTCTTGAATCAATGTGGCTGGTTTGTGCATTTCTATAATAGTATTCTCTCATCAATTATAAAAATGGCACCACATAAATGCAAAATGCTAATATATGGGAGTTCTGTATATTCTGCATGATTTTCATGTAAAAATATAACTTATCTAATTTTTTAAAAAAGTGTCTAAAGGAAAAGAGAAAACATTTTCCAACTGACTTCTGGCTGGTAAGTTCCTCTCTTAAAATATTTTAAACTACTTGAATATAGAGAAATATACTTATTGAATGTTGAGAGACAACTCTCACATTTTTGCAAGGCTCTGCCTGCCTTCATTCTGGTATCTCTTTTCCAGGATAGTCAATGGCCTTAAAAGATTGAGGTTCTTATCTCTCTCCAGAGCAGCAGGCAGGCATGCTCATGCCCTGAACTGAGACTGCTCTCCTCTAACACGGCACACTGTGGGTACAGATGCTGCCTGGCCCTCTTCACGTCATGAGGCTCTGGACTGAGGCAGGGGCAAAGCACTGATCCTCTGACCATTGTTACCCTGTGAGTAATACCAGTCCTTTTTCTCCGTCCCAGGAGTCTCCCAGCTTCTAGCAGCATCCATAAAACCGTGAGAGTTAATGTTTGCATTTGCAAGAACAGCAAAATCTCAGCCTCTTCAGATTCTGACACTGACTTTGGAGAGTGTGACTGCCAATTTGGGACAATATGATCTCAGGTGTGTAGAGGTTAGACCTCCAAGGAGAGGCTACTTGTGCTCCCCTTAATGTCTGCTCTCTGCTTTTCCTTTAGAAATACAACCAAGCATGTGTTTATCCAGAATAAAAACTACATTTCCAGCTCCCCTTGTATTCTTGCAGAGTAACTTCTAGCCAGTGGGATGTAAGTGACTTCGTGAGTGACTGCTTCGAGCACATCATTTAGGAGAGCTGGCACGTACACCTCCCCCTTCTGGAGCCCCTTTCTCCCTCCTTCTGCGTGGAACGTGGTCGTGATGGCTGAAGGTGCATCCTGAGCCCTGCCTGGCAGTGCAAAGAGAGAGAAGGAGCCCGGATCCCTGACATGAAAAGTCACGCCAGGCCAGCACGGCCGTTCAGAAAAATAAAGAAATCTTGTTCAGGCAACTGTCATTTTGAGATTTCTGTTTTTAGCAACTGAACCTGATCCTACATGATTCAGCCCTTGATGCCAAAAGGGGAGAGCTGAAGTAAAAGACCCTAGATGGATGGGAAACGGACTTTGGCCCAGTGGTAAAAGACCCTAGAAGGAGAGAGAATTGCTTAACTCCATTCAGGCAGGCCCTGGCCACACTGAGAAATAGGCTAACGAATGATTTCATCTGCATCTGCATCCCCTCCCATCCTCTTCTGCCCTCCTCTCAAGTTCCCACTTAGCTCCTGAATGCTGCTCAGAGCAGGGTTTTGCCCCTGCCAGAACTCCTCCATGTTCACTAAACTTTGTGGGTTCTTAACTTTTTTTTGCTCCACGGACCCCTTTGCCAGTGAGGTGAAAACCACAGACCCCTTACTAAGTCCACACTACACTGTGTGTTATTTAATATATAACACCAACATGACCCCATGAGAATAACGTTACAATGTTTTTCTTTGAACTTCAGTTCAAGCTTGCAGACCCCTGGTTAAGAAGCCATGCTCTAGACCTTTCTCTACCCAGACACAGACACACCCCACAGGTGTATTTGAGTGTCAGATTTTGGAAGGAGCAGCTCCCAATCTCCTATTGCTGTTTAAAGGGACTTCAATCAATCAATCTAGAAACACACTTTCACAGGGGTTTTGTTTTCAAGAGGCGACCACGCCTTGACTTCATGGCCCTCTACTGGTGAGACTTTGGGCGTCGGACGTAGGGAGATGATGCCCGCTGGCTTGGGTTTGGGTGCTCTACAATGCCCATTTCTCCACCCTTTGCCTCCTGGCCTTTCCCCTCCTCCCTGTGATCTCCTGGTTGCTGGGCAGTAGCTGCAGTAACAGCTTCAAGCCAGCATTTAAGCCAAGAAGGAGGGGGAAGGGGAAGGACGAGGCCCATATGTTGCCCTTATCAGGAAAGCAATGTTTTTAAAACATGCCCACAAATTATCTGATGTTTCTCCTTCCAAAATGTGGAGCCAAATTCCCTTCCCCTTGAATGTGGGCCAGACTTCGTGGCTCACTTCTAAGGGACAGTCTTGCTTCCAGCCAAACTGTGATGAAGGTGATGGACCATCGGTTCCGTGAATGTGTCATATAAGATTGTAGAATCTGTCTTGCTGGAGGACTCTCTGGATTGCCTCTCTCCCTTGCCGGCTTTGACAAACTGGCCATGTTGGGGAGGCCCATTGGCAAGGAACTGTGGGCAGCCTCCAACAAGCAGCCAACAGGGCACCGAGGGCCGAGGCCCAGCAGCTGCAAGGAACTGAATCTTGTTGCCAACAAGAACTTGGAAGAAAATCCTTTCCCTCTCAAGCTCCAGTGCAACCCTAGCCCTGGCCAAGACCCTGATTACAGCCTTGTGAGAGATCTAAAGCAGAGAGCCTTGTCAATATCCATTGGCATTTAAGCCCCAATGCTTTTGGGTAATAGATAACTTGTTACAGAGCAATAGGGAACTCTCACAAGTTCCACAGAACAAGACGACATGCCCAAAGTCACTGGCAAAGAAGGTGATTCTTAGACCAGTCGTGCCTTCTGGAGCCCACCTTCGCTGAGATCGAGGAGCTTGCTCATTGCAAATCGGGGTTTTGCCAGCAAAGCTGTGGAGGAGGAGGGAGGAGGAAGGGCTTTTGCAAGGCAAATAAAATTCCATCTGCCACACATAATAAAAAGGAAATAGCAAACGCAGGAGAAAAGTAAATTAAAAAATAAACAAACAGGCACTTCAGAGTTAGAACTGTGGGTCCAACCACACTGTCACCTGAAGTCATCATTCCAGTCATACACCAGCGAAAGACGTTCCCTTAAATAAAATTAATAGTGCAATTTTGATGTCTCTTCCAGTTTACTAACACTTGAGCTTCCCTAATAGGATGTTTTTGGTTATTAGAGAGAAATGTACCTGTATTTATTATGACTGACTTGGTGACCCAAAATATTGGAGTTAAAAGAAAGGAAATGTTTGGGACTAGCCCCACAGGGCACTGGGCATGGGTCACCTCACTTAGTCTCTCCCATGCCACTGCAGTCATTTGATGAAAGGGCATAAAATAAAGCATAAGAATGATCATTCATAACGATTCCATACCCGAATTTCAATTAAAATACCAAGGAGTGGCAGATACATTTTTATCAGACAGTCTTGGTGACCAAGTCTAAATAGAACTGAAGCCCTGGGTTGTGAGTTTCTAGAGCAACAGAAAGGGGTACAGATAAGAGACCCAAACAGAAGGGTGCCCACAAGCTTTGTCCAATCATGCCAAGGTACATCCTTGGAAAATGTTTCTGAAAAGTGTACGACATCACATCAGAGATCAAGTGGCCTCGTGCCAGCCAGTGTCGATGAAGACGGCACTTCAGGCACACTTGTTAACATGCGCCTTTGACCAGGACTCCCATGGGTATTAACGTGTCCTAATCTGCCACCACAACCAGCTCCTCTGATTTTCCTGTTTTTTAAGAATACATACCTGATTAGCAGATATGTATGATGGGAAGAACAGATGGATTGAGAGACAGCAGCTAAAGGATAGGGTTTTTCTTTCTGAAGTCACGAAAATACTCTAATATTGCGAACAGTGATGAGTGCACAACTCTGTGATTATACCAAATGCCACTGAAAGTACACTTCTGATGGATTGTATGGTTTGTGAATGTTTCAATTAAAAAAATACACTACAAACGCAGGCCAAACAAATGCTTATTTGAGAGTTAAATGTACAATTTTAGCTACAAACTCACCTGATAAACATAGCTTGGATTCATGAATATATTTCTAAGCCCCCTTTATGAAGAAAAACTGATTTCAGAAAACAAGTCAGATGAATTATTTGATACTGAAAATTCCTTTAAAACTCACACAATGCAATAACACAAAAAAGCAATTATTTGAAAAGGAGGAAAAAGACAGAACAATAAGTATTAATAAATCAATAAAATTAAAAATTAAAATGCAGAGCATGTTTGCTAATGAAAGCATCAAAAAACGGTACTCCTACGTTTACTGCTAATTCTGACTCTTTATTCCCAAGAAAAATGAACACTTGTGGGTAAATTTTCAGCAAACTTACTGAACAGTAATCTTGTAGGTGGGCTTGTGTTCAGTTTAAGCCAACCCAAGAGCAGCCAGACATGATCATAAATGATACCCCAGCAGATCATTCAGGGGCCACCTGGCCACTCAGCGAGCAGTCCCTTGAGTAAGTGCCAATCACACCCATGCTGAGCCGAGTAAGACCAGTTGTTTTGGTGCACAGCAGGCTATGAAAAGCTCCAGTTCCCAGAACAAGGAGATTAAGGATTTCTTTACTGCTCTTATCAGCTCTAATTAATAGTAGTTCTTGGCTTCACTGATTTAGAGTCTTGCTGCATGACGAAGCTTCGTTAGGCAGGAGAGTCAACGTGCTCTCTAAATCCACTGTCCAGCCAGCCTGCCTCCACCAAGCTGGGCTGTGCTGAAGTCAGAGAAGGACTTGACACATTCAGGAGAGGCCCCTGCAACTCAGGAGCACATTTCTTCACTTGGACACTGGCTCTGGGACTGCCCGAACTTCTGGGGCTGAGCTAATGCTCTCGGTGGTTCAAAGGAGCCCCGGAGGCACTCACCCAAGAAAATGTCACATCATCACAAAAGGGACTCAGATCACTACCAAGTACCTCCAAAACAAGAAATGGTAGACTTCGCTTACAAGAACAAATGGTCCTCCAGTGGTCTTAAGACATTAAGGAGCTTCCAGACACATTTTTGAAAACATGAATTTAAATGCTGCACATTTTCAATTATCTCTGCTGATGCTGGTGGAGAGAGACAGGAACATTCAAAAGAGGAGATGCGAAAAGGTGGTTTGTATTTAGCTCAGAAAGGCCATTGGCATTTACCTTTGAATAAGAATGGGTCCTACATTCTGAGAATGTATAGCACTTCTGATAAAATGAGGAAAACCTCACCGAAGGACAGTCCTATCTGCCTTCTCTTCCTCACGTGTCACACTGAGGATGAATTGTTTCTTCTTAAACTGGACAGCATCTGTCCCTCTGACCTGGTGAGACATCATGTCCTGATCACCCACATATTGACTCAGAGGGCTGAGCTGGGAAGACACCAGGGGTCAATTGAGCAGAAGGGATGTCAGATGTCTTTTTACATAGAGCAAGAGGGGTCTGAGCTGGGGCACACGCCTTTTATTGGGCCCTCTGCAACCCTGCCTCCATCAGGGAACAGCTCTTTCCCCCAGAGATTCCTATTTCTCATCTTGTCTTTTTCCAAAATGCCTGCTCAAGGTGTTGACTGCAGTTCAATGGCACCTATGTGGAGCCAGTCAGTGTGGCCCGAATAGCATGCCTGGGCGCCTTGGCTCCTGGGCGTTGACTTATGCATAGGAGTCAGGAGAAGGACAAATCGTCCCTAGACATGATTTCTTTAGTTGCAGCTCATTCTCGGTGGGTTTGGCAGAAGGACAGGAACTGTTTTATCTGAGAGTTCAAAGACCTTGGTTTGCAGAAGTTTATTCTCCAGATTCATGGGGAGAGACACAGGCATACATGTCTCGGCCCACCAGTGAAGTCACTTTGAGATGGTGGGGCCGAAAGCAAATGTCAAGGTCCAGCTGGAACCTCTAGGGAACATGGCCAAGTTCAAGAGCAGCCAGGATTAGCAGAACACCATGTGGAAAGTTCACTCTGTGGCCCAGGTGGTGTTTTGCCTTCTTCAAGAGGGTTAAGTATTCCTTGAAGGAGGTAACAGAGAACTGATTCCAAAAAGTGATGTCACTGCCTCTTTCTTACCTTGGCCTGTTGAGTACCTGAGAGCCCCACTTTCCTGCCCCTGGAGAATGTAACAAACCCAAACAATCCATCATCTAAAAAATCTCAGACCTATGTCATCTCCATTCTTATATTCAAAAATCCAGTTTGCTCTACTTTTAGCTTGTATACAGGTTCTGCCCACTTATCACTATCCCTGCCATTTCCATCTCCTCCAAACCCCCATTGTTCCTCACCTGTACTCCTCCTTCCCCATCTCTTTGCTTCCACCCCAGTTCTCCACCCAGCAGCTGGAAGGAGACCATTAAAATATCAGGATAATTTTGTCCCACTTCTACTCATGAACTTCTAGTGGCTTTCTCTTGCACTCCAAGGTAACGTCGATGGTCTTCTAATGATCTAAAAAACTCCATAAAATCTATTCACACACACACATGCATGTGCACACACACAAATACCCATGCACCCACAGCCCACACATGCACACACACACACAAGCACACACTTACTCATCATGTCCACTGTCCTCTGATCTCATCACTCCTGTATTCACTACACACCAGGCAAACTGGCCATCTTGCTCTTCTCCAAAACCCCAGGAACGAGCCCACCTCAGGGCCTTTGTACACGACTCGTCTTCATTTCAATACGTCTGTCCTGACCGCCACAGGGACCTAAATGGAAGCTCTCCACACACATACTCCTAGCCCCTTCCTGGGCTTCAATTTCTCCTTTGCACATCTCACCGCCCACATTCTGCGTCTTAAACTCATCCGTTTTATTTGCAGTCTTTCTCCACAGTGGGAATGCACAAGGATTTGGGTCTGCTCTATTCACTTCCTGACCCCTTTCCACTCCTCTCGCCTTGGGTGGCTGGTGGCCAGCGTCATGTGTGAAACCAGCGCGCTCATCTCCCACCCTGGTCAAGCACGTCGGAGGTGGCTTCCTAGCACCCCATGGGCAGTTTCCTGCTCCCGAGCCCCAGCTGGAGCTCCTCAGCCAACGTCCCCCCATTCAGTGAGTCTTCGACACACCCCTTTCGACAGGGCCTGGGTCTGCCAGCTCTGTCCCCACCTGGGTGCCCTCCCCAGTGCTGGAGGTGCCGGGCACACCGTGTCTGAGGTTCTGGCGTTCGCAGCGTTCTCCTCGCCCCTCAGTCGTCATCCCCTGTGACAAGTTCATGGTTTTTAGGTTAAACGCTCACTGTTCTGATCATCGTGTGCCTTCTGTCTCCCGACGGCCCTGACTGATGAACTGGGGTTTCACACACCATAGTCACTCATTAAATATTCGTTTCAAAGAATGGATTAACCATTTTTATTTTTACAAATACTCTATACTAAAGCAACAATTCCCCCCCCATAACCTCTAATCTGTTTTCTTTCTCTACAAAGTTGCTATTTCTAGTTATTTTGTATAAGTAAGTATAAATCGCTTTCCTCATTTTGAACCATCGTGGCTGAGAGCCCACAAGCATTGAAAGGTTCATTTAATGTGCCCATTTCCAAAGTAGAGAGGAAATCAGCAGTCCCGGGAATCTTCTCTGCACCTCTCACCGTTAGAAGTGTCCCGTGGTTATCTCATGTGATCTACAGTCCTTCTGAGGTTGGTATTTCAGTCTCCACTTTAGATTGAGGAAGCTAGGGTCCAGAAAGGTCAAACTAATTCCCCAAGGTTACACATCACTAGGTGGCTGAGCTTATCTCCAGCCCAGTTCAATACCCCATGCCATCTCACTCACGGTGACACTACCTTGAGACGACAGCCTGGGACAAATGAGATAGCACCAGGTCTTGGCAAATGTAACGTACACTCACTGTGTCCCTGCCCCCAAAGGAAAAGACTGCTGTACACACACAGGTATAACTGCTCATGTGCTCATGTGGGGAGAGGAGCTGGGGTGGGGAGGGGACACCTCTATTTTTCTTGGAATACATCTGCAGTTCTTTCACACTTTAACGTCACCCGCTGCCATCTCTGCCCGCGACCATGAAATTGAACAGAGCTCTTGCATGCTCAGCCCTTGAGCTCCAGCTGGTGTTTGTGGGGCACCCCAGCCCCCTTAGCAGCAGCAGAGCTGAGGAATGTGGAGTTGGGTGAGTGTTGCTGCTTTGGGGTCTGAGGCCCCCCGGCCCACACTGACTTCAGCCCACTCTGTGCTGACTCCTCCAAGGCAGGTGAGAAAGACCCAGCATAGCTGCCCTCGGCCAGACCCCAGCACAGGGCAGGCATGCCCCCTGCTCCCTGCGCAGGCCACGTGGTCCCCACCTTACTCCAGACACCTGCCCTCTTCTCTCCAAACTTACTTTCCTTTTCCTTGGAACCCTCTTGTCCTGCAATTCTGCCCCTGGGAAGCCCACAGACCTTCAACAGTGGCTCCCCTCCCAGGGCTTGTTTTCTTATCTGTAGAAAGAGGGACCATCTCTAAAACTTTCCCCCCAAGCTTTTGCAGCTCTGACAATGTTCAGTCCAAGGATACCTGAAAGCTAATGTTTTATGAATCCAAAACCTTCTCTTTGCAGGCAGCTGGAGCAAAAGTCACCAAGTGAACACTGCAATACCTGTCCGTGATGCCAAGAAGGTATTTCAGTGAAGGACAAGGTCAAGTCAAGACAGGGCAGAGGGAATATCTCTATTATTGGCAAGTGCCTGTGGACAAATCTCTTTTCAGATTGCAAACCTATGCAGAGTGCTTTGAAACTTAAAGAAGCCCTAGCCATGGCATTTTAAAATTCATCAGTAACAGTGAGTTCAGCAGTTCTGCTTTTTGGAAGGGATAATTCGATCATTCCCTGATTTAGCATTCTCTGCAGGACCGCGCGCTCAGGCCGGCGTCCTTTTCAACCTGCCATCCACAGCCTCGCTGGCGGCCAAAGCTTCTTAAGTCTCACCTAATGGGATCTGCGTCATTATGCTCTTACGTCTGAGGACCAGGAAATTGCATTTTAGAGCTCGTGTACCCTCTCAAGTCAAATTGGAGCTACAGATGTGAGCACTCAGAAAAAGCAGTGCCTCTGGGGCTTTGGCAATTTGTAAACAAGATGTCGCAACATCCCTTTGAAGAAAATCTCCTAGCACCAGAAGAGCCTGGGGACCAGTTGCTGGAGAAGTGCCGGGTGAGGAGTTCACCGAGTCCTGCCAGCTGCCTGGCCAGGGGCCACATCCTGCAGCAGCGTTCCCGGCTCAGCGATGTGGAAAGCTCATCTCTCTCGAGCATTCTTATAATCTCTGGGCAGAAGAAAGACGACATCAAAAGGCTATTTTCAAAAGAAGATTTTACAAATGTGGGAAATCAGATACAAATAGAAATAAGATGTTCTGAAAAACTGGGTCAGGTCTTTGCTCACAAAGACTCAAAGGCAAACAAATGCCACCTTTGCTCAGTGCTGACAGTACCATGGGCGCGAAAGCCAAGACGTGCTGATTAAACACCCGAAAAGATAATGAAGGAAAGTGAGCGGCAGAAACAGGCAAGCCTGACTCGCAGGAAGGCAAGGAAAAGAGGGGAAGGATCACATTTTCTCTTTTCAAGGTTTGATACTCCCTGTTGTTTAGAATTGACTCCATCTTTTCCCAGCTCTTGCCTCCTCCACCTTGAATTCACAGGCCTGCAAATGTCAGGACTTTTGGCAGGTGACAGAAGCCCAGCATGAGCTAGTGAAAGCCACAAAGGCTCACCCCACCGGGAAGTCAACAGTGGATTTCAAGTGAGGTTAGCCCAGAGGATAAGGCCACATTGCCAGGTGCCTCTTCATCCTTGCAGATGCAGACTTCTGCCTTGTCTGTTCCACCTTTGTGCTCGTCTCGTTGTCCCTCATTTCAATGAAACAATGTCCACATGCAGCAGAAGGTGGCTTCCATCAGCCCCAGCCTATATGCTTGGAGGACACACTGGTACACTGAATAAAAACTATTTCTTCCCATCCAATTCCAGGAAGAGCCCAGGAAGGCGCCCCATTAGGCTGGCTTTGGTTAAATGCCCCCCTTAATGAATGTGATCATTTTAGTTTCCCTGGCTGAGTTGTGCCCCAATACAATACCAGGGGGCGGGGACCCAGGACACATGGGGCAGACAGAGTCCCCTAAAGAAGCGATAACAGGCAAAAGTCAAGCCCGAGAGGGCTGCTCAGCCAGCGTGACTGCCCTGCAGGCAGCCAGGGCAGGAAAGGGGTTTGGGGGTCTCCCTGGGGTCCACGATGAGTCTGTGACAATACACATTTGAAAACTGGGTCACTGAGAAATTGACGTCCCCAACTCAAAAAACCCATCAAAGTCAGCAAGCAGAGAAAGCCCAGGCTGAGCCCAGCACACCTGTCCCCACGTCTGCTTTCCATGGTAAAAACCAAACCCACATGCGAGCCTGAACAGGGGCTGTGCCGGGCAGGAGAGGCGGCCCCTGGGATCTCGGCAGCTCAATCCTTCTTCCCCACACCGATTCTGGGCTCCTTCCGTCTTGTGCCTCTGCTATCTTCCAAGCTGCCTGATCTTCCAAGCATGAAAACAATGAGCTCAAGGAGGGAGGGCAGGGATACCGACAAGTTTCCTGCAGAGGAGAAGCTCACCGGCCGCAAGACACTAGAAAGGGCAGGTAAGCCCACAGACCCCAGAGGATCAGTCAGTGTCTCAGGCAGAGTTCCCTGCAGCTTTCATGTGCCCCACTCCCTGCCGAAACCACTCTATGCTGCTAAGTAAAAAGGCGAAAAAAGAGAGAGAGGCCAAAAGGAACATTCCATAAGCATCCTTGCTGGAAGTCTTTAGAGTAAGAGGAGAGAAAATAAAAGACTTGTTTCTCCAAAGCTCTCAAGCTGCGATTCGCATCTTTCTAGTACTGAAGACCCTCTAAGTGAAGAGCCTTCCTACTTCTCTCGTACACTATTGCCCCTTCTCAAGCTGAACGAGCCCATGGACCACAGAGGGAATCCAGCACATCACCTGTCTACACCGAAGGTTCCTCTTTTGCCTTTGAGTCATCTTGACCATTTTCTTCTCCTGCGATTTTCCAGGAAAAAAGTGAAGACTTGATCAAAATGTCCTTCCCCTTAGTGTTCTCCCCACACTCATTCACCCACTGGCATTGCCATGAGCACTAGGCATGAAACCTAGCTGGGATGGGCCCATCCATTGGTTTAGCATGTGCGTCAACACAACACCAGGGGAGGAAAGGCCACACTTCTGCTCTCTTGGCAGGGTCACCACCAAATTCCAAACCAGAACTAACCTTGGTCTTTCCTGGTACATGAAACAGCCACGAATCCTCTAACCTCTAGGGGATTCTAGATGCTAGGGGGATTCAAGAGCAAACCCTGCCCAGTCACAGCATTTCTTTTTTTTTAAAGATTTTTCATTTCTCTTCCCTTCCCTGCCCACCTGCCCCCCACACACCCACCAGTTGTCTGCTCTCTGTGTCCATTCGCTGTGTGCTCTTCTGTGTCTGCTTGTATTCTTGTCAGTGGCACAAGGAATCTGTGTCTCTTTTTCTTGAATCATCTTGCTACGTCAGCTCTCCGTGTGTGTGGCACCATTCTTGGGCAGGCTGCACTTTCTTTCGTGCTGGGCGGCTCTCTTCATGGGGCGCACTCCTTGCGCGTGGGGCTCCCCTATGCGGGGGACACCCCTGCATGGCACGGCACTCCTTGCGCGCATCAGCACTGCACATGGGCCAGTTCCACATGGGTCATGGAGGCCCAGGGTTTGAACCGCGGACCTCCCATGTGGTAGACAGATGCCCTATCCATTGAGCCAAATCTGCTTCCGCCAGCATTTCTTACTACAACAGTTAAAGACCCTGGGGTGTCCCGTGATGGACAGCTATGGATTCCTGTCCTTGGTACAACCTTGAACCCTAGCCCGGCCTCTCATGGCTCCATTTCTCCATCGATGGCATAAAAATAAGAAAAGAAAATCCCCTCAAACTTCCTGGAAGGATTTGTGTAGGCAAAGGTCAAACACCCAATAAATGGAAAGTCCTTAAATCACATAAAATAGAATAAATGAGCAGAAGTTCTCTCCAAGAGAATTAGTTCTGTAACTAAGCTACCCTTCTTTCAACTTTCGGCCATTCTCTTCTAAATAAGGAGACAGTCTCACGAGGGCGCCCGTTGCCCTCTTCTGTTATTACAGCTGACTCTGCCTTCGGAAATAGTCCAGCACCACTAAAAATAAAACTCACATCGAAGCTGAAAGGACCACTGCCAAATCGCTGAAGCCAAACGCGGGTTTTATTAAAAAAGCGCCTGTAAAGCTCCTCTATTAAAAGAAAGGCTTTCCTGTTATTCTTAATTACTGGGTTTTAATGAAAACAGTCCCCATTTGGCTGGGATTTAGAGATGGCCCCGCGGGGCTCGCGACCACAAGACAAGGACCAGAGCAGGTCTCCCCTTCCTTCCGGAAGGCGGCCCGACTCAAGCCCGAGCCACCCTGGAGTGTGGGCTGTGCTGCGCCGGAAGGACCTTGGGTGGTTTCTCATGCTGGGTCAGTCATTCCAAAGCCTCTTCTGGAGACTTCCGCGGCGTGTTTCACACCCCTTCAGCATGTGTGCATTGCTGGAAATCCAATGGCAGTTTAATCTGCTTGTTTGATGTGGGCTGCAGAGCACGTGGCCGAGCTGGAGGGAGCAGTCCGCTTCTCCAGGGGCTGCCCCGCTCTGCTGGCCCACGGGCAGCTCTGGGATCAGGGGGGTCACCTGACGGGAGGCAGACGGCCCACCTGCTCCCCGCCACCTCCCAGGACCTTGGACGGGCTGGGGGAGGAAGAGCAGACCGTCCTGGGGCTGTGTGCCGACCTGGGGAGGCTCAACGGGGTGCGGAGGGTCTGGGCTCACCCTGCCTGTGGCTCAGGTCTGCAGACGGGACTCCCCGTGCCGAGGGAAACAAGCAACATTCAGACAGGCAGAACGGCCAGACCCAGGGGAAACCACATCCTCTCCTTGTAAAAGCTTCCCCGATGCCCCCAGCCTCACCCAGGCTGTCTCGGGGCCCCACCCTGCCAAGCCCCCCACCCCGGCCACACAGCGCAGCGCCTTGCCTCCCATTTCCTGCCAGAACGTAAGGACGTTCCTCTGCCGGTTACCAGCTGTGGGATCTTGGGCATGCTCCTTAACCCTCTGTGCCTCGGTTTCCCCATCTGTGCAATGGGGGTGATAATTACACCTACCCAATAGGGAAACTATGAGGATTAAGTTGGCTTATTTAAGGGGCCTAGAATAGTTCTTAACATACGGGAAGCCCTTTAAGTATCTATGATCATTAAATCTACAAATTAAAATAACTCTGACGATCATGGAAATACAGGAAGGAATTGACCATACATAAATACTTTGAATCTGTTCTAATCAAGTGTGTCCTGTCTGAGAAGAGGGAGAATAGGAGAGGCTCTCTGAACTGCACAGGTGTAAATGTGTGTATTCCTGCTTACAAGCATAAGTTAACTAATTTGCAAGAATTGTGATCCACTTTGTTTTTTCCCCAGGATGGTGATTTTGTCATTTCCTGTCCCTATGTCACAAGAAGCAGGAAATGAAGGCACCCATCTGTGTAAAATAAAGTGAACTGACCAAAGTGAAAAATAGTTACAAACCAACAAGTATGGCCCTCACCTCACGCATTCAGTCTCACTTTTCAACAGGACAGACTCCCCGTGGTTCTTTCCTGGCCTCCCTGGGAGGCGTCTACCCTGGCGTCGTAGCGGGAAGGCTCAGGGGACAGCTGCTCTCCACTTAGAGCCTCCTCTGCCGTCTGAAGGAAGCCTCTGGATTTCTTCAGCGCTCCAGTTCAAAATGAAGATTTTGATTAGGTTAAACCCATGGTTCCACACTTACTTCTAAACTTTGTATTGCAGAGAAAGGGCTGGTCAAAGAAAAAAAAAAAGATTCCGAAGGTTACACCCATATGTGTAAGAATTCATTATTCCATATATATACATGGGACACATAAATGGAATTCTGGTGAGTAGTACTTCTTCAACGTTGCTGACCAACTCTTCCTTTGAGCTTCAATTGTTGTCTTCTTAGATGTCAATGATTCTGATGGTCACGTGTCACTTCCCTGGCACATTTGTTTTTAATATCAGCAGAAAGGCAGAAATAAAAAGGACATTAGACTATATAATTTTCTAAATTTTTAGTTATCTTATGTTTTACCTTATGGTTTACATTTTAGCCTATAGACTTTTATATGTTTTGGTGTAATTTAACATGTCCTATATCCATCATTGCATGATCTTGTGGAACACTTCCATTGCCCCACAATTACACTGATTCCATCTATTCAATACCTCCCATCAGGGCCCACAGGGTAGACTAGGGGAGAGTGTAAACTACAATGTAAACCACTACCCATGTGGTGCAGCAGTGCTCCAGAATGTATTCACCAAGTGCAGTGAATGTGCCACGATGATGAAAGAGGTTGTTGATGTGGGAGGAGTGGGGTGAGGGGGGTAGTATATGGGGGCCTCATTTTTTTTTAATGTAACATTTGAAAAAAAAAATAAAGAAGAAAAAATAATAATACCAAAAAAAAAAAGGCCATTGATTACACACTTTGAATAGATTGTATGGTATGTGAATATATTTCAATAAAACTGCTTTTCAACAACAAAAAAAAGGACATTAGCCCTGCCTAAGTTCAACCCTGTCCCCCACCCAGAATGATGTGTTTCTAATAACAGAAGCAGGCCGTTGCCCTCTGACGTCGAGCACTTCACCAGGAAGTTGGCAGAACCCACCAACCTCAAGGAGGAGTCTCCCCACCTACAAACTGAAGAGCAGCAGCATGTGGGCCTTAAAGACCAGAAATGCTGCTTGGACGCACTTACTGGAGTCCTTTATTAGAGAATATAACTCAGAACGTGAAGGGAGAGAAAGCCTTGGAAGCCAGAAGCTGAAAGCAACAAAACCTGGAAGAGAAGGGAGAGAACAGTAAATGCCACCATGTGCCTTACCATGTGACACAGGAGTCCAATTTCTCCAGCAGTTGGTTTTAGGAAAAAGTATCATGCTTTGATGTGGACATTTTCATGGCCTCAGAACTGTAAGCATGGAAGCTAATAAAGCTCCACTGTAAAAGCCAACCTGTTTCTGGTATATTGCATTTCTTCAGCCCAGCAGATTGAAACGGATTTTGGTACCAGGAAAGTGGGAGGCTTCTATAGCAAATATGAAAAAAGAAAATGTTTTTAAAAAGGTATTTAGATTGGATAATGAGTAGGGGAAGGAAGACTTGTGAAATGTTTGATTAAAAAAAGGTCTAGATTGCTTTGAAGAGACTGTTGGTAGAAATACGGATGCTAAGGGTACTTGCAATGAGGCTTACACAGAAATGATGAATGTGTCATTGCAAATGGGAAGAAAAGCAACCCTTGATTTAAAGCAGCAGAGTACTTGGCAAAACTGTGTTCTGATGTCAGATGGAAGGCAGAATTTGAAAATGATGTGCTTGGAAATTTAGTTGAGGAGATTTCTAAATGAAATATGAAAGTGGTCTGGTTTCTACTTGTAGCTTATAATGAAATGAGAGAGAAAAGGAATAAGCTGAGAACTGAACTCCTGGGCAAAAAGAAACCAGAAATTGATGGTTTGGAAAAGTCTAAGCTTCCAGAAGACAAGTCCCCAGGGAATAGTGCTCCATATGAGAGTTCAACTGAACATGAACCAGTCAGCCTTTTCAGTGCAAGTCAGAATTGGAAATGTATTTATCCAGAAAGGATTTGTGCAAAGTCCTACTGTCTCATGGTTTTGACCACTGTGTACTACACACAAGTTTTTTGTGAGTGAATGGAATCACTGTCAGCCTGAACTAAAAGGGACATATTGAAGGAAAAATGACTTCAAAGGCAGAACCATGTAAACTGAAGTCTGGACTGAAGATATCTTCTCAGACCAAGAGAGCAAGCTCACCCACATATGTGGAAAGGGTGGCTGTGCCCCAGATCTTGGAGAGGGCAGGCCCTCCACCCTGTTGTTCAGGAAGAGTGTTGTCATCCCGTTTCTCAGACACCTGGGGAATTGCACAGAGGCTGGCCACCACCCTGATGCTTGAGGAGGGCAGAGCCTGGAGTCTGTCCATGATCCCAATGCCTGAAGACGTTGGAGCCTTCAGCCCAGTGTTTGGGGAAAGCAGGGCCTCTGTGTAAGCACTTGGAAAGGCTGGCGTTCCATCAGGCCCAAAGGACAAAACATTGTTCTGTATATGACTCTCTCGGACCTTAAAATCAAATAGAGTGTGACTTGCAGTATTTCAGAAATGTCTGGGACCCGTGACCCGTTTTCCTCCTAATTTCTCCCTATAGAAATGGGAATTTTTATCCTGTCACTGTTCCTCCATTGTATATTGGAAGCAGAGAACTTATTCTGAGTCTCGCAGGTCCACAGCCTGAAAGAAATTGTGCCCCAGGACAGAGAATACCTATAACCAATTTTGATGAGACTTTGTACTTAATATTGCTACTGAAATGACTTAAGGCTTTGGGGATATTGTGATGGAATTAATACATTTTGAATATGGAAAGAACATGTTCTTTTGGGGTCCAAAGTGTGGAGTATGGTGATTTGAAGCTGTGTGGACCCTAGAAAAGAATGTCCTTAAAGTTAATCTATTCCTATGGCTGTAGACTTATTGTAAGGGGGAAATTTTGATTAGATTATTTCAGTAACACATGGCCCAGGGTGGGTCTTAATCTTCTTAGTGGAGGTCTTTATAAGAGAATGTAAGTCAGAAAGTGAGGAGAGAGAAAGCCATGGAAGACAGAAGCATAAACAACCAAACCTGGAAAAGAAGGGGAAACCAGCAGGTATCAGCCACCACGTGCCTTGCCATGAGGAGCCCAGGATTGCCAGAAGCCAGTCTTCAGGGAGAAAGCGTCGCCTGATGATGCCTTGATTTGGACATTTTCATGACCTCAGAGCTGTAGTTTTGTAAGCTAATAAATCCCCATTGTAAAAGTCAACCCATTTCTGTTATATTACATTTCATCAGTCTAGCAGACTAAAACAATGCCCTATATTTTGCATTCATATTTGGGGCAAGAAGAAATTTTAAAAATATATTGTAGAATCCCATTTGGAGTGCTGACCAGTAATTTTATAAAATGAAAAATTTTACTCAAACTGAATCACAGAATACTCTTCCATTAAGCAGTTACACAGAGATATACTGTCCAGATTTCCTTTCTGAATGGCCAAATGAGATGTTTTCTTTCTCTTAATTACTCTGCTTTTTCAAGATGAGGCTTTGACAGCTCTATTTTCTCCTCTGCGCAGAGATTGGGTTAGTAGGATGCCTAGATCTAGAAAGACTGACTGTGGCAGTAGATACCACTTTGAGCAGGGAAGTGAACCTTCTGTGCCTCAGTTTCCTCATCTCTGAAATGAGTCCATTGTGATGACTAACTGGATTAATGCTTGTAAAGCAGAAACACAGTGAGATCTATTTAATTATTAGCTGCTATTATTATGGTTACCTCCAAAGTGTGTAAATTGACCATTATTTATGCTGCCCCCACTTGCCTGATATTGCCTAGGCACAGTCAGGAGTCCAAATATTTATTTTTAAGTTCTTGACATCTTTTATTGAAACAGACATCAGCACTTAAAAGTAAATCTACTCAATAAAACAGATGAATTTTCACCCAAAATCTGAATTAAATATGTTTATCAGAACAACTTTAAAGACAATGTAGGAGGAACAGATGTAGTTCAAGTGGTTGAGCACCTGCTTCCCATGTACGAGGTGCCAGGTTAAAGTATCAGGGCCTCCTAAAAATAAACAACAAAAAAAAAAAAAACAACTCTCATTGGAGAGTGGCTATAGCTCAGTGGTAGAGTGCCTGCTTCCCATGTACCTCCTTTAAAAAAAAGGCAAATTAGGTCAAGGATGTGATTTAGTGCAGAGATCCACACTCCTTGGCCCATGGGCCATGCCAGCCCACCATCTGTTTTCTGATGTTCCCCAAGCTAAGAATAGCTTTACATTTTAAAGTGGTGGAAAAAATCAAAAGAAGATTAATATTTCACAACATCTAAAAATTATATGAAATTGAAATTTCAGTGTCCATAAATAAAGTTTCTTGGAGCACAGCTATGCCATTCATTTATATCTTGTCTATAGCTGTTCTTCATGTTTCATCAGCAGAGTTGAGTGGCCTCAGAATACATACAGCTGACAAAGCACACTTAACATACTTTCTGGCCCTTGACAGATAAAGTTTTCTGATCCCTGGTTTGGTACTTTCTTGAGTCTTCATTTTCCTTTATCCATCTTTTTTAACTGGTAAAACTTCATAGACATTGAAGAACTGAAAGGTAAACCCAAGAGACACAGGTTTAAAAGTAAGAACACTACAAAGTACTGGTTTCAAATGAAAAAAGACATTCAGGCAAACTCCTGATCCCCCCTTGTTTAATTTCTAATGAAAACGGATTTCCAGTGGAAAACAGAAGAGAAAAAATGTTAAACTATAAATTCTTCTGAGAAAAAGAAAGCATGGAATAAAAGGGCTTTCTTGCCCACAGAGTCAACCTTTCTAGTGCTGTATCGGGTTTTATCTCCCCATCTGATGTATATATTCATGAAGCCTCAGGAAGAAATCTGATCAAGAGTGAAACCAAAAAATAAATAAAAAACATAAAAATGTTCCTTGGATTTATTACATTCTTTTTCAAATCAAGTGTTTAGCACACAGGGTTTTTTTGTTGTCAGTCTTCTTTTCTTTTTTTTTTTCTCAATTTTATTTCTAGACATCATTCTTCTGCTTTTTTGCTTTTCTTTCAAAACATCCCTGGAGGAAACATGTATAATCAAGACAAGTTCTTTATCTTCTGCTGATCTCTATAAAAATATACAACCTGCATGTGTTTTTACATATGTTTTCCATGGAGTATTCTTGTTTTTATCATTGTAAACTTTTAGGGCCCTGAAAAATGATAAGGGAACAAGTCCTAGCACAATCTTCAGAGAGTTAGCGTTCATTTCAGTTTATCCTTAACACTGAACAGCAGCACTGCAAGCGAGGATGCAGAGGCTTGGAATTCTCATGGGAATTCCTACATTACATGGATGCAAAAGACTTTTCAACAGATTCATCCACTGTCACATCTTCAGTTAAACCAGGGAAGTCAGGTGGAATAATAATTTCAATGGGTAAAAACGTTATGATATTTCATCTTCTGGAAAAGGATCTTATATATCACCAAAAAGACTCCTCAGGTTACAATTAAATGCTATCTTGTTTAATTATATTTTAGGACTCTAACTTGACATAGAGCAAATTGTAGAGCCTTCTCTCATGAAAAGCACCTGCAAGAGGGAAGGACTACCAGAAGGCAGTCATCATTCTCCCCATGGCCCTTGGGAAACAAACCAGCCACGCCCACTCCCTGATGCCGCCCAGAGCACCCTTCCTCTTTGGCTGCCTTTCCCCGAGCACCCGTCCTCCCTGGTTATTTTCAGAACCTGACAGTGAAGTCCCTCACAAGGTGTCACTGGAAGGAGGGACCTTCGGTTACGTGGGAAATCCAGTTGCATGAACTCCAACTGCAAAGAGAGGACTTTGGTATGTGCCCAGATTTGATAGTAGCAATCTATGGTTTTATGTCCCTTCTGTGATCAAAATAATTTGAACTGAAGTGTGCATGGAGAGGACTGGCTTCACCTGCCTGCCTCCTCCCATCCGCAGATCCCCCCCTAACAGGGGCTCCGGCATCCTATCACCACCCAGGGGACGGAGGGTGCATAGCTCTGCACCTCAGAGTCCAGCCCGTGGAGGAGGAGATGGAAGGGGGAGGAAGGGCGAGGCTGCAGGGAAGCTCAGGGAGAAGCCAGCTCCTCTGAAGAGATGCCATCCTGTGGGGAAAAGCAAGCCTTCACCAACAATGCAACAGGCAATGAGGCTCAGTGTCCATCTGTGATGCAAGGCATGGGCATGTCCCAGTGGACACAGCTGCAGAAGCTAAATGGGCTCGTTCCTGTGCCCTTCTCTCACCTGCAAAACTGGATGGGGAAACAAAGAAAATGAGGACAGTCCCAGTGCGCCCACTGGAGCAGTGTTGTTTGAAGGGAGCAGAAGAGAGAATCTTGTAATTTCAAGTCTTCTTTGTGCTCCCCCTTGAGACAGGGAAGATCAGTCGCTGAGGGTACAGGCATCTAGGTATATTAAGTCGAGGCTCACCAACCAGTAAAGTTGGGGCTGCTGATATACTTCCTACTGAAAAATTATTCTGAGGACGCAAAAGCTCGGTGCAACCAGGAGCACAGGGTTCAGTTTTTGCCATCATGCTTTAAACATTTAAAAATAAATTCACAAGAGAATATTGAGTCAGGGTGGCAGAAGGAACAAGGTAAAACTCTATCACCTCCCACTTGCCTCAAATTCCTAGAAAATAACGAAGGGACTTTTTCTTAAGTCCATTAAAAAATCAAAATAAAACCTAAAATACATGACATTAACAGTTGAGTGGCAAGAGATAAGAAAACCTATACTTAAGACTAGAAAAATTGATCAATCTCAAGCTATAGCATGGTATTTTGTAAAACTCTTGGTTTATATTTCTTGGAAGGCAATCCACATGCCAGTAGAAGTTGTAGTTCTCCAGAAGAAGATGAAGAGAGAACACTAGTGGAGAGTACTGACTATAGCTGTGCTCAAAAAGCTATTATAAGAAAGAGATGAGTTCAGGAAAGAAGGGGCTCGTTTGCAAGCAGCAATCAAAGAGCAAAGTGAGATTCCAGAAATTCCCAGTCTTACATTATTGGAGATGGAAAAAACTTGTACTGCTGGATCACCACTTGAATGAGGGTATCCCTGCATCAAACTGTTCATCAGCAAGAACTAAAACTTTCTGGTGTTAAGGCACTGAAACTTCAGGGGTGTTGTTACAGTCACTAGTACGAATTACCCTAACTCAATTTTCCACATGCTAGTCACAAGCAATTAGAAAGTATAATAGGAAAAAGATCCCAGTCATAATAACAACAACAAAAAAAAGAGCTTAGATATATATCTAACAAGAAATGTTCAAGAATATATGGAGATACCTGCAAAACTTACAGTGTACTTTTTAAGCTGATTAGACATGCCATCTACTTGACCAGATACTGAAATAATGTCAATTCTCCTAAAATTCTCTTAAAAATTTTAAGAACCTGATATGCATTTGTCAGAAATGAACATGCCAGAAAAACCAATAAAATTCTTTAAAAAGTAAACAGAGTAAATAAACTCAGTATCATAACATATTGTCTTGCTATAAGAAATTAAAAGAATGTGGAATCTGTGGAGGAATGGATAAATAGATCAATGGAACTTTACAGACAATCTAGAAAAATCATTAATGTAGCATTTCAAATAAGTATAGAATGAATGCTTTGTTCAATGCATGGTATTAAAGAAATGGACTATTCATTTAGGCAAAAAATTAAATTAAATACTTTAACATGGCCAAAAATAAATTCTAGAGCGTTTTGAAAGAATGAAAAGAAGACAGAATGATTTTATAATCTTATCATGGGGAGGGATTTCCTGAGCTAATCATGAAACTCAGTTCATAAAGGGAACACTGACAGATTGACTACATTGAAAATTTAAACATACTTTTAACTCAACAAAACACCATAAACAAAGAAAAGATTGGAAAAACAAGAGAAAATATTTATAACATACACAACAGGCCAAAGTTTAATATATTTTTTAAACCACCTATTAATAAGATGAAACCCATCCCAATGGAAAATGAGGCATATTATGAAGCAGAGAAGAAGAATGAATTCTAGCATATTATATTAGTCAGCCAAAGGGGCACAGATGCAAAATACCAGAAATTGGTTGGTTTTTACAAAGGATATTTATTTGGGGTAGAAGCTTACCATTACTAGGCCATAAAGCATAAGTTACTTCCCTCACCAAAGTCTGCTGCCATGTGTTGGAGCAAAATGGCTGCCAACATCTGCCAGAGTTCAGGCTTCCTGGGTTCCTCTCTCCCCTGGGGCTCATTTCTCTCCAGGCCAGCAACTCTAGTTTTCTCCACAAGGCCAGCTGTAGACAATCTGGCAACAGGCTCTGCCTTTCTCCCTGGGACTCGATTCTCTCTGGGCTCTGCTGCTCTGCTCCTCTGTGTGCATACTTCCTGGGCTCCAGCTCAAAACTTCAACTAACTCTTCTGCCATGTCATTTCTCAATGTTCTACTGATGTGGCCCAATCAAAGCCTTAATCATAATTTGATTACACCCAGAGGAAAAGACTAGTTTACAAACATAATCCAATATTTCTTTTTGGAATTCATCGATAATATTAAACTGCTACACATACTTCAACATATCTTTTCAGGAGACACAATTCAATTCTTAAGAAAGATTTTGAAGATATATTGTTAATAGAGGAAAAAAATCAAGGGCTGCAGAATAATAAGTAAAGCATAATCCCGTGTATGTTTTTAATTTACATGTTTGCGTTTATGTGTATGTGAAAGCAAAGACAGGATTCTAGAAGGACAAAAAAAGGAATTGTTAACAGTTGTTCCTTTGAGGGAGCTAAGTGTCAAGGGGCAGTTTAAAGGAGAAAATGGCAATGTCTAGGCTTTACTCTAAAGTCTCTATATTATTTTTTTTAATTACACGGAGAATTTTTGCATATATATGTATACTTTTAATGTTTTAAAAAATGCATAAATATACCTGGAATTGTACATGAATTTGAAAGTATGCAATTTGAAGAAACAATGGAAAGCTGTTTAGCCTGGAGAATTTCAGGTGAATCTGATGTGACAAAAGGTGAAAGATGAGCTGATGACACCACAAAAAAAGAAGGAAAGGAATCTGTTACCATTCAAAGTAATGCCACTCAGACCCTAAAACCAAATTTTACCCAATAAAGTGTAGAATCAACACCGGTGGGGGAAACAGTCTCAGTACTACCTAAGACAGGCCTCAGAAAATCTCCCAGAATGTAGGAAAGAAAAAAAAATAAAGATTAGATGAAAAAGAAGGACATAGAAAACAATGAATGTCCAAATGGAAGGTTTGGCATGCCTGCAAAAGAATTCAGAATAAATGCAGCTCAAATGCACTTGACCAATACCTCAATAATGTCCAGGTTAATTTGTTAAAATTTGTTGATAAAATTCATTTTTTCATGTACTGGGAAGGGAGTCTTCTAAACTAATATATATCACACTCAGAGTTAGCCTCCAGATAATGAACCCTCATATGAAAAGGTATTGATTTTATAAGACCCATGAACAACCAAGTAATTTGGGGGGGGGGCACATCTTGATGATGTCAAGCCACTTCTAACAACATAGGGAAACCGTATTCTTGAGAGCTCGAGTGGCACTGTTCACCCCAGGGATGACAGCGCTGTCAGGACTAGATTTCTCAGTGGGTGAAAGCAACACAGAGGATTATGTATCAGGACGATGGATTGTGGAAGGCAGAGGAGTAGTAGCAGGAAAAAGCAGGGAAGACAAAAACAAAAGAGTCGAACTGCAGTCAAAACAGGGACCCTCCAAAACACTGGATTAAGGCCATCACTGTACAATGACCCATGAAAAGTGGCCTCAATTCCTTAATTGTGTTTACATCTTCTGAGGTCAGCACTAACAGCTTCTCCTGTGCTTGACACCAACGTGAGTCACGAGGCCTGTAATCAGGGTGCATCACCCGAACGCCCTCGTTTCCACACCTGCTTTGTTCACAACACTTTTTAAATATTAGACTTTTTTGATGCTCCGTTTATAAAGATTTAAATTGCATTTTTAAATTTTTAAAACTTAAATCTAATTTTAATAACTTTAAATTTTCAAAATTGCCGCCACCATTTCCGAGATCTGCCTCTTCGTTTCCTGGGGCCTCTGTAACCAACCACCACGAGCTGGGTGGCTGCAAACAGCAGAGATGGACGTCTCGGGCCGGCGGCTGGAAGCCGAGGGCGAGAGCCGGCCGTCGGGCTCCTCTAGGCTGCGGGGAGGCATCCGCCCCGGGCCCCGCTTCCGCCGAGGGCGGCCCAAGGTCGAACGTCCCCTTCTCACAAGAACTCCCGCGACGGCAGACGAGCGCCCCGCTTCCCGCACGAACCTGCCAGACCCGGGTGTGCCCACCCTATGTCAATCAAGCCACGTTCTGAGGCCCCGCGGACTGGGACCTCGACGTGGCTTTTTAGGGGACACGACTCCGCCCCGAACGCTCACCTTCCACCCTGCGCCGCGCCGGCGGGGTCCGGGCCGCGGGGCGCAGTTCTCGCGAGAGGCGCCGTTCTCGCGAGAGGCGCCGTTCTCGCGAGCCTCGGGAAGCGCGGGCGCGTCCTGGACGCTCAGCGCGCCCTTCTCCAGGCTTCTCGCCGCTCAGCGTGCCCTTGCTGGCCCCGCTGCCCCACAGTCCCACCGGACAGAGACCCCCGAGACAGCTCGCACACCCCCGAGTGGCGAGAGAGCAGATCCCAAGACTTCCGTCTAGCCAGACTCGGGTCGCCTGACTGCCTTCCGGGACCTTCGACCAAGCGGAGCTGAACCTGCACAGCTGAGCGTGAAGCCCGCGGGTCTCGGGGAAGGTGACGCAGGAGCCACGGGATCCGTCTTTCATCTCCGTCCTCCTTTATGCTTGATCTTATCTGAGTCTTTCCGATACCTCCTGCTTCATGTTTTCCTCAGGTTGAGTCCTCTCTTAGGCAAGAAACACTCTGAATCAAAACGAGTTGCCTAGGAAGATGAAAACATGCAGCTCTAAGTAATAATCCCATGCCTTCAGAGACCGGGTGAATAAATGTGAACAGTTTACGATGGTCGGGCTAACGTGTCAGCTCGCCAGGTAATGCGCCCCCTTGTTTGGTCAAGCAAGCCCCAGGCCAATCCTAATACAAGGGCATTTCACGGGCTTTAATCATCAGTGAGTTTACTGCATAGATGGTGGTTACATCGACAATCAACGGAGAAGATTGACATCAGCGATGAGGGCTGTCTCATCCAACCAGCTGAAGGTCTTAAAAGTGGAAATGGTTTCAGCATTCAGGGCGAGAATTTCCATCTCTACTTCAAACAGATAGCATTGCCTGGGAGCTCACCAAGGACCTTCTTAGAGCCCTGGCTTGCAGCCTGCCCTGCAGAATTTGGACTTGCGAATCCCCACAGTTGCATCAGACAATTTTATAAAATCTTACGCTGTTTACATATAGCTCCTGTCAGTTTTGTTTCCCTAGAGAACCCTGACTAATACATATTTCATCTCTCTAGTTTTCAGATTCTTAAAGACTTTCTAAAGGGTTGCATATTTTTTATGTTTCTTATGATTTGGAAGAAGCAAAGAGTTTTGAAATAATGCATACATATATACTACATAAATCACATATATGTGTATGTGCATTCTATTTAATCTCAAGATTTTTTTGAAAAAATTTTGAAAAAATAAGAAATTTTATAGCTCCAGGACTGTTCAACAATCATTAGCCAGGATGTATTTGGCACTTACTACAGTTCCATGATGACCGAGAATAGCTTCTAAAGTTCTGTTAACAAACTGTGTCATTGGAACTCCCCCAAGTAATAATTCCAACTATTTTATGACCATGGATAGACTAAAGAGTTCAGGAAACTTAATATCAAGTTAAATCACATTTGTACTATGCTTGTACTTTTCACTTAATTAAGTAGATCTATTTTTAAAATATTGGCATAAATAAATTATTCTAATTTCATTAAGTGAAGTAGAAAGATTGCCATTTTTTGAAAAGCTATGCTGTAAATTACTATTTAAAATCATACAGTCATCCTCTGCTGTCACAATACATACTCTGGCAAATATTTAGGGTTTTATTAGAGAAGGAAATATCTAGGTTTTGGGAGAGTCTAAACTGCATTCTCTAAAATTTATTTTTATAGATGCTACATAGAAAAGTTGTGTTAATTTGCAAGCATTTCCAGAATCTAAACACACCAACTTAAATTCTTTATATTCTTTATAGTCACAGAACCAGGGTTCACAACCTGCTTTACTTATTAGACTCGACAACCAAGCTGTCCTGGGATGGTGGTGACCTCTGTAGGCCAATTTGGGAACTGCCAGATTTAAAGCCCAACATCTCCAAGGTCTTAGAAGAATCATGAATTATGATTAGAATCATAAACAGGCAGAACTTTTCCTTTATTTTTCTGCTTTTCAGTGTTCACATAAGAGGTATTTCCACCCAAAGTGAGCCTTTCCTCACTGTTTCTTAAAAAATGCCTCCATTTGCTGTTTTACTATTCTTGCCTAAGGAAAAATTTTTTCTTCTCACTTGTATTTATTAGTGAAATAAAAAATGACTCTTTTTTGCACTTGAGACTTATATCAAGGTAACAAACAGGAACAGAAAAACTGAAATCAAACACTGTCACTTACCCCTAGTTGTTGATTCTGCCTCGGAGGGCCCTTTCTAGAAACTCCACAAATTCCATTTCCTAAGGACCAGGATTCCAACTTTTTTAAAGGCTATGAAATTGTGTTCACCCCAATTTTTTTTTCATTAATTAGTTTACTCCTTACTGAAGAAATGGTATTTACTAGCAATTTGAAAGCCTTGTATACGCATCCAAAAAGTTTGGTTATGCTGCCGTCCACAGTGTCCTCTGTGATTTCAGCCACTTTCCAGGGGCTCTCACTTCTGAACAGTTACAGCGTTGCTTCCTTTGACTGTGCCATCGGGCTTCACACACGGTTTCCAGGTCACCACATCAACCAAGGAGCAAGCTGAAGGTCACACTCCGTCTCGGAAATGCTGACGATCACAGCCCACTCTCCAGAATTTGTCAGATGACCCTGCCTGGCTTCACACAGATTTTCATTGAGAAGTAAATGTCTCTGCCATGCGGTGTATTTCAGAAATATAGCAGGTTTGATGTTTCTGAGGGAGGAGTGGCTCTATCCCAGAATTTCAACCCTACTTATACCACAGCTCAGGAGAAAATGTAGTCTTAAACAACTACAACTGTCCCATACTTCAGTAAATACAAGAAAGGTGAAAAGGCAGGTCATTTCAAAACAAGTCATAGAGAACATTGGTTAGCCAGTTACCATTGCTGAGATAAAGAGATCAGCTTTGTCATCTGGAGCAAGGTGTAACTGAGAAGAAAGGTAACAGACATTAATAAACCACCAGTCAAGAGTTGCAACAATTCTTCATGAGCTAAAAACAATTTCGAACTCTTATGAACAGAAAAGAAAAAATAAAGCCAAGAGTCTGATTGCTCAGTCACTCTAAATCTCAGTGGAGAAACACTGCCTCCTAGTGGCCCTTCCTCATATAATCTTGATGTTCCCTCATGGGCTCCAGTGTTCAGTAAGTTCTTGGTTTTACTGCAATGGCTGAACTCTAATAAATTTCTGAGTACTCTAAATTGTTTCCAGAAAAACCGTGAATCTCAGTTTTATAGAGCTGTCCTCTCCAGACGATTTTGCAAGTAACTTTTGGAGTTAATCAGTGGCACTAAAAAAAAAAAAAGATTAAAAATTGCCATGAAACCACATAATATTCCACACTGTCAAGACAGCCAAGTAAAATAGGATAGCAAAGGGGAGGGAAGGGATGAGCAGGAAAAGAAAGCAAGAACTGTGAGGAAGGCTCAGAGAAAAATGTGCTGCATCCAGAGCTGACGAGCAGAAAACAGTGACCAAATACAAGCGCAATAGGGTGGGCATTGGAGTGCTGTCTTCTGGTAGTTTACATGAGACATGAGGCAAGTTCTGCTTTCTTCCCCTTGCAACTCCTATGGTACACATATGTCCCTCTCTCACACTCACGCACGTGCATGCAGTCCCAACGGCATAACAGACTGTTGGGTTCAGTGGGAAGTTAGCCAGGTGTGAAAGGAAAAAATATAAAAGCAGCCCCCTGACATCTGGAAGCTGGCCTGACTCTCGCAGCTAGGATGTCTCCTCCTGTTTGGACATAAACCATCTCATCTCATAGAAAACCAACCCCAGACACAGTCGCAGTGATAGAAACAAGACTGCCTCATAATTTTGTCTGAACACAGACAAAAGTAGGTTCACTGTGCCACCCACAACCTACAAATATCCTCCTCTCTGACCAAAAAGGTGGGCCTGCTACTACCTTACCAATTGCAATTTTGTCCTTCCACTAGTCTGTTCTTCCTTTAGATAAGATTTATTGATATTCTCATTTACAGAATTCCCCAGCATCCAACCTAGAGCAAACCCCTGCTTCTTTAGACCTTCCCTCAAATCACCCAAACTCCTGACTTCATAAGTTCTTTCTGACACCCTCTTTTGGAGACACCCATGGTTCCTCATAATGTGAGCTCTCCCTTGCAAGAGTACTAAGTCCAACTTGTTACCCACGGGTAAATTCTGACTGGAGACCTGCATCACAGGAATGAGACAAACCCAATTTGAGAAGGGCTCTAAGCAGACGAGGTGGTTTGCCCCACTCTCCACTTCCTACCTCTGGGGGAAGAGTGCACCTGTAAAAACAGCTGGAAGAGAGGAAGAAGAGAGTTGCAAGAAAGACAATAACAGTTTTATTCTACTGCTTCTACACATTACTTTCTACACATACACAACCAAATTACTCAGGGGGATAGAAATATTTGGAAATAAAGAACTCATGCCCTCTTCCTGTCTAGAGGTTCCTGAATGGCAGAACCTACCTATGTTTCCAGTAATGCTAAGGCAGGGGGACAGCACAGAGGTGAATGAGAGGCATGACGAGATGCAAGAGGGCAAATAGCAATGAGACCACAATGAGCACAGCAAGAAACCTAATTCTAATATGTCTAGGGGAGGGCACAGCTGACAACTGGAAAAATGAGCCGTTTCCAATCTCCAAGAAGATGAGGGTCTCCAACATCAGAGGCTGTGGAGTGAAATGCTTTGTGCTCAAGAAGTGGATCTATCCACTTAGGTTCATCCATGCCAGAAAGCTGCGAGGAGCCTAGTGGGCCCTTACAGAACAGGACTGGCCCATGAGCCGCTGGAGCCAAGATAGCAACAAGGGCATAAGGTCTCGCCAAGTGCCAGGGCCCACACCTCGTGGGTGAGAAGTAGCAGAAGCCAGTGAGAATACCCCGTGGCACCCAGAGGTGCTCCCTCTACTCCTGAGGTTCAGGCCATCTCCTGAGCTGACAAGCTTTCCTGCCTGGCCTGTGGCAACATCTGTTCAAACTTTGTGGTCATAAAAGAGAGGCAGGGGAGGAGATGGGGACAGGAAACCTTGAGGAGCAACTGAATTTAACACAAGCATTGTCCAGAAGAGACCAATCTTTAAACTAGAGTGGCTAGACTAACTGGAACTTAAAATTCAACCAAGAAATTAGAAAAGTACACTAATTTTTTTAAAAAGAAGGCAGTAGAGGAAGAAGTAAAAATAGACTCAAGACAACATCTTAATTTTGCCAGAGCTGCTACGACAAATTCCACACACCAGTTGACTTAAAACAGAATTTTAATGGCTCACAGTTTGGAAGTAGAGATGCCCAAAATCAAGGCATGGGCAAAGCCATGCTTTCTCCCCAACGTCTGTAGCTTTCTGGTGCCAGTTTGCCACAATCCTTGGGGTTCCTTGATGCTTCTCAGCCTCCCGTCACATGGCACTCTCTCGCTCTCTCACTCTCTCTCCTCTCTCCCTCTTTCTCTCTCTCTGCCCCCTCTCTCTCCCTCTTTCTCTTTGTGTCTACTCTTCTGCTTTCTGCTGACTTCTGGCATCTTCCTCAGAATCTGAATTTTCTGGTTTCTGGTTTCTTCTGACTGACTAAATCTGAATTTTTCCTTTGTAAGTCCTCCAGCACTGTGGATTAAGACTCACCCTGACTCAATTTGTCCACACCTTAATAATAAAATCTTTTAAACAGTATATTTACAAATGAGTTCACACTCATAGGAACTCAGATTAAGATTAAGAACATTTTTATTAGGGTACATGATTCAATTTACCACAGACATATAGAAAAAAAGTAGCAAGATGGCAGACATAAATCCAAAGGCATAAAAAAAGTATATAATATGTGAATTGACTAAACTATGTGACGGTTAGGCTCACGAGTAAATGGCCGTGTAATGGTGCCGGTTGTTGGGTCAGGCAAGCACTGGCCTGATTGTTACTGTGAGGATATTTTGTGGACTTAAATCATCAGTAAGTTGATTGCATCTACAGCTGATTGCATCTACTATCAACTGAGGAGATTGCCTTCAGCAATGAGAAATGTCTCATCAGATTAACTCAAGGCCTTAAAAGTAGAAGCTATGACTTCAGCAGTCAGAAGAGAGAATTTCCATCTTTCAGCCAGACAGCTTCTCCTGGAGAATGCATTGAAAACCTTCATCAGAGCTCCCAGTTTGGAGCCTGTCCTATGGAATTTGGACTCATGTACCCCCACAGACAAATCAGACAATTTTATAAAATCTCATAATAGTTACAGATATCCCCTGTCAGTCTGCTTCCCTAAAGAACCCTGACTAATACACTTTCCAATCTTTAAGACTGAGGAAAGAAAAAACATAAGGGGGGAACACAATTATGTATTAAAGTAGACTTATTATTATTCTAGCAATGGAAGAACTTGTATCATTGATATAAAGGCAGTGGCCATCAGAGGTTCTCAGGAAGGGAGAAGAAAGAATAGGTGCCACATGGGGCATTTTGGAGACATTGGAATTGTTCTGAATGACATTGCAATGACGGATATAGGCCATTTTACATTTTATCAAAACCTATAAAAATGTGCAGTGCAAAGTATAAACTATAATATAAGCTATTGACCATGGTTATAGCAATGCTTCAATATGTGTTCATCAATTGTCTAATAAATGTACCACTCTAATGAAAGATGTTAATGGGGTGCGGCGGCTTGCTCAGTCGGTGGCGGTAGGGGTGCTCTGCCCCACGTTGGGCGCCAGCTGCGGCGGCTTGCTCGGTCGGTAGAGGTGGGGTCTGGCTGCGGACGAGGGGTCGGTCCAGCTCTGGACGAGGGGTTGGTCCCGCTTGGGACGAGGGGTCGGTCCCACTTGGGACGAGGGGTCGGTCCGGCAGCAGACGAGGGATCGGTCTCACAAGGGGTTGTGCGGTTCGGCTGACGGGGTCGCCTGGCGAAGCCGGCGACAAAGGGGTCGCCCGGCGAAGCCGGCGACGAAGGGGTCGCCTGGAGAAGCAGGCGACGAACTGGGGACAAGGGAGGCCAGGCCCTTGTCGGGGGCTCTCAGGACTGGAGGGCGCACGGCAGAAGAACTACCGCGGAGACAAGGTAAACACGCAAGTCCACTTTACTGAGGGAAAGGCAACAGTTTTATAGGGGCTGGGGAAGGCTGATTGGTCGAAGCCATGCCCTGTTCTGATTGGTTGCTGGCGAAAGGTCAGTGGGTGGTACTGGACGGGGGAGGGGTGGTGGTTAGGGATTGGCTGTCGCTGTTGCTGGGGGAAGGGGCAGGATTTAGGGATTGGTGGCTGCTGTTGCTGGGGTGGAGGGCAGACTGGATTTTTCCACCCACGCCTGGCTGTTGCTGCTGTCAGGGGAGGGGAAAAGGGCGGGCTGGATTTTTCCACCCACACCTGGCTGTTGCTGCTGTCGGGGGAGGGGAAAAGGGCGGGCTGGATTTTTCCGCCCACACCTGGCTGTTGTTGCTGTCGGGGGAGGGGAAAAGGGCAGACTGGAATTTTCTGCCCTGCGCCTGCGCAGGGAGAAGGAAGGCATCGTGTGGCGCCATCCGGGAGGAGGGGCGGCCGCGGAAGCATGGCTGCCGAGAAGGGGAGACCCGAGGGCACTCTGTGCCCATGCCGAGCTCCCTTCAGGGGTGGCGGTGAGTCCGACCAGCCACCCTATTATGGGGGCAGCGGCTTGGCCTACCGCGGCCGCTCCCCCGCCAGGCCAGCAAACCACGCTTCAGCCCGAGGGGTGACCGCATTTCCCCCTTCTTTTCAAATAAGGACCAGGATGGCAGCAGCAACAAGTAGCCGAGGCCCAAGAGGCAGTAAGCAATGAGGGAAGTGGGGCTGAAGAGGGAGGTGAGTATGACGGGGATATAAATGTACAATTTAGGGGGCGGTATCTTGCCATTGCAAGCAAGGGTGGCCAATGTCCAATTCTTGTTGATCTCGGCGGCTATAAGATCCATCTGTTGTTAAAAGTCCAGGATGACAGCGCGTTGCAGGTAGTTGATCTCTCCTTGGCAGCGAAGACATTGTAGGAGAGGATTACTTTTTCCTGCCAGAGGCTTACTGTCCAATTAAAAGGCTGATGGCTGGGGTTGGTGAGTGCAATGGGGAGTGTGAGGAAAAGAAGGGTGATGGTTTTGGACAAGAGGAGGCTTGGTGAAGTCATTATGGGAGGAAGATAAGGAGTAAAGCATAAAAGAGGATAATAAACAGAAAGGCGATGGAGAGTAGAATTCGTTGGCCGAGGTTCCAATCTTCTGGTGCGGTAGCGGCTAGACAGATGGTGGAAAATATTATCAAGAAAGCAAAGGTTATGAGGAAGAAATAAAGTATTAAAGGCTGTGGGGGAAGTGAGAAGATCATTTAGAGGATAGGGTTGAGAATGGTATGTTTAAGACAGAAGCTTTGTGGTTTGTAGGAGACTGCTTTATAAACGAAGGAGAATGAGGGCAGTAAATATAGTAACGATAGATAGGAAGATGACAGTGAGGAGGAGTCTTTGTTTAAGGTTCCAATCGTCCGGTGCAACAGTGGCTAGGCTGATAGCGAGGGGTGTTGCTAAATAGACAATGGCTGCAAAGACAAAATCATCTTCTGTTTCCTCAAAAATAACTTTTCTTTAAATACTTAGTAGCATGCAATATTAGAAACCGTTTCCTAAAAGCAAGTTGGCAGGGGAGCTTGGTTGCTGTTAATCTTTCCTGTTATAAAATTACCTTTTATTATTATTATCATCAATTTAGTTTTATATATATATATTTAAGAATGACCTTTTGGAATTAGCCATTTAATACCTTAATGTAAACTATTGAAGATAAATTTTATCTTTACAGAACACATTCCCTTACGTAAAGTTATCACAATACCTTTTACACTTGCCGCATGCAAATTAAATTTCAAAGAGTTTATGAAAAATTAGCCATCTTACTTTAGGACAAAATACGTCTTTTTGCAAAACTTATTACATTTCCGTTAGCATTTTTACAAACTTTTAACCTTTTTAATATTCATATAAGTTTTACATTCTTTATATTATCCTGTGAAGAAAAATAAGTTATTCATTTTAATCTAGGCAAGAACAACTTTTTATGAAGACGTACAGTCAATTTTGTTAATTAAGACTTACAATTTTTTTTTAAATTGTAGATATCTTATTAACATTTAAACTTATGTATTAATATAATAAACTTAAGTATTAATATAAGCGCTTATTTAATTTTTGGCCATTTGAATACAGCTCTTTTAAAGATTTCTAGTAATTTATATTTACCATCCGGAGGTATCACAATATACGTTGACATTGAACGAACAGACAAACACAGAACAATTACAACACATTAACAGAAATATATAATTTATTTACAGTTGACTCATAATTCTTACTTTCTTGGTATAGCTGCTTTTAAATCTTTTTTTATATAGCATATCATAGATTATACCCTTCAAGATTTCTTCTGGACTTCATGTTGCCTGTAATAAGCCAGGAGGGAATCTTTTACCTTCCTGCTCCACAGCAAAAGTGACCCTATCTATAAGGCGAGTATAGGTGTCCGGGTCCCAAAGCTGACATGTGGTAAGCCACAGATTAAAGGGGAGAAGAAGGTCCCAATATACTTGAGGCTGTTTGAAAGAGATCTTACGCCGGTCAGTGTCTAGGAAACCGGCGAGGGCCCGAACTTGTGGGGCTTGCTTAGCAGATAGGATGTTACCCATTGCTAATGGCCTTTTGGAGCCGATAAGGAAAGGGGCCCTTACCTTGAGAGCGCGGCGATGGGAGCCGAGGTGCGCGGTGAGACGAGGGGTCGGAGCCGGTGGGGCTCCGACGGTGGTCGCGGGCCAAGAGAAGGCCCCGACGAGGGGAGGGCGGGACGACGAGCAGTGGAGCAAGGCAAATGGGAGCAAGCACGGAGGGGAGGAGGCAGAGGTGAAGGCAGGGGTGGAGGTGCTCAGGCACGCGCTCCTGAGAGTTTTATTGGCGCCTCTTAATCATAGCGGGTCGGTATAAGCTCCCGACATGGAAGGAGAAAGCCATCCAGCGATTCTCCCAGACCGCCGTGGATCATATGAGGTCACCAAGGTTCAGGAGCAGCAATGCAGAGTGAAAAGATAGGGGTGAGAAAAGAGGAGGGCGTAGGGCTGTGGTAGGGTTACTTCAGACGTGCAAGCGCGTGCTCCCGAGAAATCCAAGGCTCCTCTTAATCATAGCGGGTCGGTATAAGCCCCCGACATGGAAGGAGAAAGCCATCCAGCGATTCTCCCAGACCGCCGTGGATCATATGAGGTAGCCAAGGCTCAGGTAGCAGCAATGTTGCACGAGAGAAGTCCCAAGGTGAGAAGAGAGGAGGGCGTAGGGCTGTGGTAGGATTACTTCAGACGTGCAAGCGCGCGCTCCCGAGAAATCCAAGGCTCCTCTTAATCATAGCGGGTCGGTATAAGCCCCCGACATGGAAGGAGAAAGCCATCCAGCGATTCTCCCAGACCGCCGTGGATCGTATGAGGTAGCCAAGGCTCAGGTAGCAGCAATGTTGCACGAGAGAAGTCCCAAGGTGAGAAGAAAGGAGTGGGGGGGCCGCCAGGTTATGGAGTGAGGCTGTGGTGGAGTTGCCTTGCCCCACGTTGGGCGCCAACTGCGGCGGCTTGCTCAGTCGGTGGCGGTAGGGGTGCTCTGCCCCACGTTGGGCGCCAGCTGCGGCGGCTTGCTCGGTCGGTAGAGGTGGGGTCTGGCTGCGGACGAGGGGTCAGTCCAGCTCTGGACGAGGGGTTGGTCCCACTTGGGACGAGGGGTCGGTCCCACTTGGGACGAGGGGTCGGTCCGGCAGCAGACGAGGGATCGGTCTCACAAGGGGTTGCGCGGTTCGGCTGACGGGGTCGCCTGGCGAAGCCGGCGACAAAGGGGTCGCCCGGCGAAGCCGGCGACGAAGGGGTCGCCTGGAGAAGCAGGCGACGAACTGGGGACAAGGGAGGCCAGGCCCTTGTCGGGGGCTCTCAGGACTGGAGGGCGCACGGCAGAAGAACTACCGCGGAGACAAGGTAAACACGCAAGTCCACTTTACTGAGGGAAAGGCAACAGTTTTATAGGGGCTGGGGAAGGCTGATTGGTCGAAGCCACGCCCTGTTCTGATTGGTTGCTGGCGAAAGGTCAGTGGGTGGTACTGGACGGGGGAGGGGTGGTGGTTAGGGATTGGCTGTCGCTGTTGCTGGGGGAAGGGGCAGGATTTAGGGATTGGTGGCTGCTGTTGCTGGGGTGGAGGGCAGACTGGATTTTTCCACCCACGCCTGGCTGTTGCTGCTGTCGGGGGAGGGGAAAAGGGCGGGCTGGATTTTTCCGCCCACACCTGGCTATTGCTGCTGTCGGGGGAGGGGAAAAGGGCGGGCTGGATTTTTCCGCCCACACCTGGCTGTTGTTGCTGTCGGGGGAGGGGAAAAGGGCAGACTGGAATTTTCTGCCCTGCGCCTGCGCAGGGAGAAGGAAGGCATCGTGTGGCGCCATCCGGGAGGAGGGGCGGCCGCGGAAGCATGGCTGCCGAGAAGGGGAGACCCGAGGGCACTCTGCGCCCATGCCGAGCTCCCTTCAGGGGTGGCGGTGAGTCCGACCAGCCACCCTATTATGGGGGCAGCGGCTTGGAATTAGGCCTACCGCGGCCGCTCCCCCGCCAGGCCAGCAAACCACGCTTCAGCCCGAGGGGTGACCGCAATGGGGGAAAGTGTAGGAGGGAGAGAGGGTAGAGTATATGGGAATCCTATATTTTCAATGTATCATTTATGGAATTTAAAGCTTCTTTAAATATAAAAAATAATTTTAAAAGGCAGAGATTATCAGAACGAAAAACAAGATCCAATTTATACTGTCGGTTAGAGACACATAGATTTAAAGATGCAAATAGGTTGAAAGTAAAATAATGAAAAAATATGTATCATGAAAACAATAACCATAAAAGAGCTGAAAATGCTGTATTAATATCAGACAAAATAGACTTTAAGGCAAGATATATTACTTGAGCTAAAAGGAATATTTCATAATGATCATCATTATAACCATTATAAATATATTTCTACCTAACAAAAAAAAATCCCCAAAATAGATGAAGAAAAATTACAGACTTCAAAAGAGAAATAGACAATTTGACAATTATTATTTGAGATATTAAACTTCTCTCTCTGTAACTGATAGAACATCTGAACAAAAAAAAAATCAGTAAATAGATGGAAGAACTGAACAACACTATCAATCAACTTGACCTAACCGACATTTCTAGAATACTCCAAAGGGTAAGGGCAGAATGCACTCTTTTAAAACACATCAATTATTTTCCAGGTTAGACCATATTTTAGACCATGTACAAAATTCAGTAATTTAAAATGACTGAAATTACACAAATCATTTCCTATGATCACAATAAAATTACAAATTAAGTAGAAATTTGGGAAATATCAAAATTTTGGGAAATTAAACCATATACTCTAGGTCAAATAAGAAGTCACAGAGGAAGTTGAAACTATCTTGAACTGCTTGAAAATGAAAACACAGCACATCAAAAATTATGTTGCAGTTAGAAGGAAATTTAGAGCTTTAAGAAAGATCTAATATCAATATTAAGAGGATAAAAAACAAAAAATACATGATCATTTCAATAGAAGTTTATACAAGCTCTCAAAAATCTAGGAATATAAGAGAATTATCTCAACCTGAAAAGGGGAATCTACAGTAACTTACGTAAACATTATACTTAATGATGAAAGACAATGTTTACCCCAAGATCAAGAACAATACAAAAATGTCTGTTCCCTCTTCTCACTACTTGAATATAACGTTGTACAGGAAGTTCTAGTCTATCTAATAAGGCAAGAAAAAGAAATTAAAAGCAATCATATTGGAAAGGAAGGGGTAAAATTATTCTCAGACAACATGATCTTTTATATAGAAAATTCCAAAGAATTTATGCTAAAAAAACCTGCTAGAACTAATAAAGAGGGCTTAGCAAGGTCATAGGATATAAGATCAAGGTATAAAAATAAATTGTACGTCCACATACTAGTCACAACAATTCCAAAATTATATTAAGAAAACAATTCTATTCACAATAACACTGAAAGTAAGAAAATACTTAAGAATAAATTTAACCAAAGTGGAAGATTAAAAAACACATTAAAAACCACAAATCATTGCTGAGGGAAATTAAAGATCTAAATAAATGTAGAGATATATCATGTTCATAGACTGGAAGGTACACTAATGTTAAGATAGCAATACTTTTCCAAAATAATTTATAAATGCAAAACAATCACTGTCAAAATCTCCCCCAGGGAATTATTTTTAGAACTTGACCAGCTAGAAGAAAACATAAGAGAAAATGTGATGGCCTTGGGTTAGGCAAGATTTTCTTAGTTATAACACTAAAGCATAATCTGTTAAAAAAAAAAAAAAAAAAACCTGATAAATTGGACTTTCCCCAATTACAAACTTTTAATCTTAAAAATATATTGATAAGAAAATGAAAAGACAAGCCATGAACTGAGAGAAAAAATTTGCAAATCTTATATCTGATAAATTACTTATATTCAGAAGATATAAAGAACACTTATAACTCAATTGTAAGAAGGCAAATGGCCCAATTTTTTTTTAAATGGACAAAAGATTTGAATAGGTACTTCATAAAAATTAGGGAAATGCAAGTTAAAACCACATTTGAAAGAAACAGTTTGGCAGTTTCTTTAAAACAACTGCAAGCAGGAGAATTGCATCCATCATCCATGTGGAATCTAAGCCCCCTCCTGATATAGACGGGGACTGGACATAAACATCCCAGGGACCACAGGCTAAAGGAATAGAGTATGGATTAGAGCAGACTTATTGGTATTCTGCTGGGGAACTATTGTGATTAGTAAGGAAAGAAATTGTAGTACTGATGTGGAGAAAGTGGCCACGGTAGCTGCTGATGGTAGGGAGAGGGAAGAAGAGATGTGATGTGGGGGCATTTTCAGGACTTGGAGTTGTCCTGGGTGGTTCTGCAGGGATAGATGCTGGACATTGTGTGTCCTGCCATGGCCCAATGGGTGGACTGTGGGAGAGTGTAGACTACAGTGTAGACACTGTCCATGTGGAGCAGCAGTGCTCCAAAATGTATTCACCAGGTGCAGTGAATGTGCCACAATGATGGATGTGTGAGGAGGGGGCGGGTAGAGGAGGTGGGGAGTATATAGGGACCTCATATTTTTTAATGTAACATTTAAAAGAAAATAAATGGGAATAAAAGTTAACCATAGTTTTACCATACAGCCTTGCCAACGTACTCCTGGATATCTATCCAAGAGAAATATAAACCATATATCCACATAAGGGCTTTTCCACAAATGTTGGTGGCAGTGGCATAATATCCCCAAACTGGAGACAATCCCAATGTCCATCAATAGGTGAATGGAATAGCAAATTGCAGGATATTCATCCAATGCAATACAACTCAGCAATTATAAGGAACGTGTGATACATGCGAAAGCATGGTGCTAAGCGAAGGAAGCCAGACACGAGTGCATTTTGTATGAATTCACTTATATGAAATTTCATTGAAGAACATAAAATGAGACAAAAAGAATATCAGGGGTTACTTGTGGCTGGGGGTGGGAGCAGTACTGACTACAAACAAGCATCTTTACAGGGGACTTTTGGGGGTGATAAAGTTGCTCTCAAAGTTGACTGCACAACTCTATGTTACCAAAAGTCATTAAACTGCACACTTATGAGGATGAATTGTGTATGAATTATACACAAACAATGTGTATGCAAACAATGGTTATGCAATCTAGGATCCATTATAAAAAGATTTTCGGGTTCATTACATGGCTCCTTTTTAATACATTAGCTCTCCTTTTTCCTACTAAATTCTGAGGAAATGTGTAGCAGTTTGATATGGTTATGAATTCCAAAAATAAATACTAGATTATGTTTGTAATCTGGTCTGTACCTGGACATGATTAAGTTATGATTAGGGCTTTGATTGGGCCATGTCATTAGGGCATTGATAATGACAATGATGAAAGGCACGGCAAAGGACAGAATTGAGGGTTTTTGATGTTGGAGTTTGGATGTTGGAGTTTGATGCTGAAGCCTTCAGCTGGAACCCCAGGAATTAAGCTCACAGAAGAAAGAGAAGCCAGAGAGGAACCCTGAGCCAAGAGAGAAGCAAGACTTTGGAAGAAAGGAACCCAGGAAATCTGAACCCTTGCAGACAAAGAGCCATCTTGCTCCAATGCATGAAAATAGACTTTGTTGAGGAAAGTAATTTATGCTTATGACCTGGTATCTGTAAGCTCCTACCCCAAACAAATACCCTTTATAAAAATTCTGATGCAAAATACCAAATTGGTATTTTACATCAACACCCCTTTGCTGACTAATACAAAATGGCAAGTTGAAGTGTCTAGACACACTGGCAAATTCCTTTCCCATGATGTCCCCACATCCTAGCTATGTGGCTTTCAAGGAGGCACATCTATGGGACAGCTTGTACCAATGCCAGCCCCTCGACCACAGAAGGAGCTGGGATATTTGGGTTCCACCTCTGGGGTTATCAGCAAGTCCTTATTATGAAAACTTCTCTCATCAGTCATTAAAGCACATTTGCTTGGATATTATGAGTCGGACACTGAGAAGGAGCTGTAAGTGGCAAGATCATGTTTATTTATGGGTTTCAAATGTCACTAAGATAGGTACATGGGTACTGAGCTGGGGACAAAGAAGAGATGACTGGTCTCAGTGACCCATAGGTTTAGATAGGGGCCTCTGTCAGGAACCTCTTCTCCTCCAGGGTCTCCTCAGAACTCTTAACAATCACAATGGCATCCCCCAAGGAGATTTAGAGGGTTAGAGATAAAAAGTCATAACCTCCATACCAAGACTGGGCTCTTCCAAACTCTGGAACTCAGAAGCAGTGCTGTGCTGGTAAATGGCTAACAGTGGGTTTTCTGAGGGATTACAAAGGACCTAATTTGCAGCACTTGTTGGTTGCCGTGGTGTGAACACACCCCCCCCCCCCGCCCCCCCCCCGTGGCCAGCTTCAAGCCCACAGCTTGATGTCACTGAAGGTGAAGGTGGGAAGAGATGGCGGTGTGAGCCGGCTCCAGCACACCCTGTAGAAGAGAATGTGTCCATGTGTCGGGCAGCGGAGGAGCAGGAGAACATGAGATGGTGCAAATTCAAGTTCTGATCAAGACTTAAAACATCAGAGCAACCCAATACACCTTTTCATTTTAACAATGGGAATAAATTTAAAGCATTTCAAATTCAATAAATTTTCTGAATAGTGATCATTTTGTCCCTCTGTATCCAGGTATTTGGGTGTTCTATATTTAAAATTTCAGTTAGGTCTTTGACATGTGTATTTTGCACACATGCCCCATTTAGATATTTACATTTTCACAGAATCCATGGTCTTCTGCTGTGTAACAAGACAATGGTTCATCATGGATCTTGAATAAAGGGAAATATATCCCCTTTTAATAACATCAGTTCCCCTATGGTTTACCAGAAATGACTGCAAAACGCTGGAGATTGAATGTGTAACTAATCATACCTTAACCTCTCAAATCTAACTTAATTGAGAAGCCCACCTAGGAGTTAGAAAGGAAACAAAATAGCAGCAGTGTCTCTAGTAAAGCTGAACTGCAGGCGGAGGCTTAGTCTGGGGGTCAAGTCAGACCTTCACATCCTGCTCCTCTTCATTGCATCTGCCCGTGGAGCAGCTGGACAGTCACTGGACAACCCATGGCTTAGGGACAAACACTAAAATGTGATTTTACCTCCTGCCCCTCATTTTGGTAGAAGTGATAACTTCCAGCTATTGGGCTGCTGGTCTGAGGAGTTAGCTCAGGGCTGACCCCAGGGTGGCTTATGCCAGACCAGAGAAGAGCACAGACCTTGGGTGCTCCCAGCCAAGTTTTCCTCCCGTTGAGTTTAGGGCAATAACTAGTAGTTCCATGGATCATGTGCATCCCCGTCCAGACTTCTTCTAAGCTTTGTCAACCACCTGCAAGAATGAGCAGACTCATTTCATAGATGTGGGTGCTCAGATAGATTAGGTAACAGGCTCTTGGTCACCCTGCTGCCAACTGGAGAAACTGGAGTTCTAGCCCATGACTCTCTCACACCATGGATCTTTTTTTGTCGTTGTTCAGTGAAATTTCTCATGCTTGGCCAGGATCCAGGCATGCAACTGTAGATTCCAGAAACATCGGCCACAAAACATGACCAAAAGGGGCCAAACGGAAGTCATCTAGAAATAATCTATTGATTTCATCCTGCATGAGAATGCCTCATTTCACGCAATCCTATAGTACCCTAGAGGAAGAGATCATCTTTGTACAGCTGGAAACCTGACGTTTTACCTGGTCAACCAAAGCCTGTTGGAAAGGGCGCTCTTCTGCCCCATGCCCTTGTAGAACAGCCTGTGTTGATCTGAAAAGTCCCAAGGCCCAGCAAAGGTTCTTAAATTTCAGAGGTCGTTTGGCTGATTTTGTTTACCAAATGGAAACTCCATTACAGTGGACCAACTAGTCCTGCAGCCAACAAGTCACCATTTTTTCAAGGTGGCGATGGGTTCCAGGGACCCAGGAGGCTTCCAAGGATGTCAGGGGCAATCCCTTCCTCATGTCATCTCCTTGAGTCAGAGACACATGGGCAGGGGATTGGCCTGCAGCCAAGAGCAGGAGGAAAGAGGCTGGTGTTAAAACGTAGCTGCGACTGGTAGCAGAGTCAGCCATTCACACCCTCCCACACACCTAATTACTGGAGAAGCCAGTTTCCAATCTCCTCCAAGACTTGGAGAAGGCAGAAAGTCAGAAAGCAAAGACAACCTCTTAGGTAGGTTTGGCAGTTTCACAAGAAGCTCATCCTACTTCCTCAAGTCAAGGTGCTTCCACTCCTCTGGGGGTCTCCGGTTGGGAATCTTCTCTCCCCACCCACCAACCATGGTGGGTACAGACATCAGACATACACACGGCACGAATGCACATTTCCTTTGGGTTTCTGAGGATTGGTCAATGATGAACAACAAGAGAGACCAATTTTGCAAAGTAGACAAAAGCTTCAAAGCTTAGAGAGAACTCATAACCTTGATTCCCTTATTGTTCTGGCTAAAATGTGGAAGCAAGAAAGAACTCACCTTCTTATGCAGGAAAGACACTTGCCAAACATGAAAGACTTTCGCAAGCTAGATTCAGACTTTTGAGTTCTCCTCATAGCATGCAAATGAAAGTTCTCATCCTAAAATCACCAGTGCCGGGCAGAGTTCACAATAGAGAGTGAGCAGAAGCAATTGATTATTAGGCATTGATGGGACATTTGGCACTTGCCAAGTGCCTTCCCATCAGCTCCCAAACAGTGCCAGAAAAAGTCATTAAGGAGTATTCCTATTTTCTCAGGGATCTAAGTGGGCAAGTAATCGATGCACCTTAGAGAAAATAGCTTGAGTACAACCAGAGCTAAAAACAAGTAACAGCCCTTTCATTCTTTTTAGCATGCCATTTTTAAAAGGTATTAATTGAGAAAGGTACATTTATTCAGTTGTGTTAATAAGAGGGTGATGGTGCTGGTTTTTCTTCTTGCTAAGTAAGAGCCAGATAATCATCATGCTTATCTGAAAATAGCATCAGCAGTAAAGGTCAAGAAGACCCAATGTTTTAATAAGCATTTGGGGACATAACTTTTGTAATTAAAAATAGAGAAAAACAAATTTCTATGTGTTTATTTTCCATTTTGGAGAGACAGACTTTAAGACTACAACCCATAATAAACATTAAATACACTTAACTATTCTAAGAAACAGAGTGAGCCTGTAATTAGCCAGGGAGTGAATTTCCCAGGCTTTTGCATGATTGTGAAATGGAGATGTGACCTGGTAGGAAGGGAGACCCGTCCTCGCTGTTCTGACTGAAGCTTTGCAAGGCAGAGTGAAGTGCACTGTTCACCCACTGGGACAGCAGACCAGATCTGCTCCGTGCCTGTAGCAGGAGCGGAAGGACAGATGTCAACAGCAGTTCCATATTTATGTGACACAAGTGATATGACAAGGAAGCAAGAAACAGCACCGAATCTGAGGGGTCCAGAAAGGCATCCCAGGAAAATGACCTTGGGCTGAGGTCCAAAAGGTGAGCAGGTGTTAACCAGAGAAGGGAAAGAGGGAGCCACGTGTTCAAAGGTCCTGCATCGTAAGCTGGGGACACTAAAATGAGGTCAAAGTGTCCCAAGCTCAGAGAGTGAATGGGCAGGGACAGGAAGTGGGAAACCCTGACCTCAAAAAACTAGGAAGCCTGCCTGGAAGGCGACAGCTGCCACCAAAGGCAAGGTTGGGCTGCTGGGGCTCTGAAGCAAAGCCCGCCCTGCCCTTAGCAGCGGTACTACCACCGATGGGTCTGTTAGGTGTCCTCATCTGTAATCTTGGGAGAGTCAAACATCCACTGCTGTTAATCTGCCAGGACTGCTATGACAAATACCACAGAAGAGGTAGGCTTAAACAGCAAGAACCTATTGGCTCACAGTCCAGAGTCTTGGAAGTCCAGAACCAAGATGTCAGCACAACCGCTCCTTCTTCCCAAATCGGCGGCCATCCGGTCCTCCGTCACATGGCCATCTCTTTCTCCTCTCTGGCCCCTTCTGACTTCTGGTTTCTACTGGCTGACAATGCCCAGATTTCCTCTTTCTAGGAGACCTCCAGGAATACTGATTCAGGTTGGCCTCACCTCACCAGGAGCTTCAAAGATCCTCTTCACGAATGAGTCCAGACCTTAAATAATAACCCTTCAAAGGTCCCGTTTACAAGCAGGCTCACACTCCCAGGACCACAGATTAAGATTCAAACATCACTTTGGTGTAATTCACTCCCCAACACTGCCTTACTAGGTTGCTACAAAGATTCAGTGTTGTGTGGCATATAAAACACTTTATAAAAGTGCCTGTCTCCTTACAATGACTTGGTCATTTTCACTTGAAACCTGCACTGTTCTCTCTCCTCTTGACTTTTTCTTAGTCTAGGCCAGGGGATCCTAACCTATCTTCCATGGAGCCCTATCCTATAACCAAGAAAGGGTGCCCTGATCAAATGAATTTGGGGAACAACACAAACTAGCATAGTAAAGAATCTTAAAGTCCTACAGTAAAAAATATTTAACTATCTTTAACCAACATGCATACCAAAATTAATGGACCACTACATGCTGAGTACTTTTTGCTGGAGGAGATGATGTCACCTACTAATAAATTATGTCTCTCATTCCACAAAAGTTCCATGGAGACTATGTCAAGAGGTCCCAGCCAAGAATAATTTAGACTCTGGCTTGTGCATCAGACCAATTTCAAAGTGTTGCTATTTAGAAAATAAATTATTTCAAAGCTCCCATTTAGAACACAAATTCCCAAGCATTTCTCATTTCTCTGAAAATTTTTTCTGACCCATAGCTATAACTTTTAATCTAATCAATAGATGACTTTCAGGGAACAAAGTTGTGTTACTAGAATGATATGACCTCATTACCATTATTTCATCCCCGAGTCTCATTTTCCACATTTGGAAACCACAGTGTCAAATGAGATGGTCAAAAATCCTGTCAAGCTCTGAGATTATGTGAGTCCACAGTAAGATGTTTTCAGGTTACATATTGTGTGTTCTTAAGTGAGGCCAATTCAGAGTCTCAATATGAATGGACAGAAGAACATCCATCCACAAAAGGACTATTCCTTGGCCACTTCCTCCTTGCCATTCCATTATTTCACCAATCTTAGCAGTGCTGACACTCAGCCAGTGTATCTGAACCATTTGTCCACTCTGACTGGGTGATGCCCAAGCCAACCGGTTCTCAAATATTTCAAATATCACCTCTAAGCCTGAATATTCAATTCGCCATTTTTCTTTCTTTGGGCTTAAACAAAGAGAATTTTTTTTGCTAATGGTTTTAAGGCTACAGGAAGTTCCAAATCAAGGTGTCAGCAAGGTGATTTTTCTCCCCAATGACTGTGGTATTTTGGGACTGGCTTCTGGTGATGGTTGATCGTTGGATTTTTTGTCACATGGTCATCCAATGGTGGCATCTTCTCCTTTCTCAACCTGATTCTGTTGATCTCAGGTTTCTTGCTCTTCTGGTGACTTCTTCCATGTCCAATTTCCTTTGCTGATATGGACTTCAGCCATTTGGATCAAGGTCCACTCTCCTACAGTTCTAGCACATTAACTAATAGCATTTTCAAAGGTCCTATTGACAAATAGGTTCACACCCACAGGACCAGGGGTTGGGACCTGAACCAGCCTTTCATGGGGGCATGATTTAATCATATTTGTGACCTGGGTCCATCACTCTTACCACCTTTTGTGCCACTCTCTCACCCACTCTTCTCTGGGCAAAGTCGTCTTCTCTCACCCCCCGAGGCCAAGGGTCCCCAGGACTCTTTTCCTGCTGCCCCCCTGACTGGAACACTCATCCTCCACTTCTTGGGACACTTACTTCTCATCCTTCAGCTCAACACTGCCTCCTCCAGGCCCTAACTGACCACCCAATCTGAAGCACATCCTCCCTGTCGTCTTTCCCAATATTTATTATAATTTTCAATTATTTGTTCTTTTCTGTGTTGTAAGATTCCCAACTAAAGGAAAGCTCTAGGTCATGTATGCATATATGCATACCATATGTAATATATTACATATATATAATGTATACCTGTATGCATATAATATGGAATAAACAGATGTTATTAGAATATATTTATACATGTTATATGCATAGATGATGTACTAAATATTTAGTAACCCTACTTAGTATATTCTATAGTAAGAGTTTAGTCACATCCACTGATAACACAGAGTCTTCATAAAGTCACTGTTAACAGAGCCTCTTCAGCTGGTGTTAGCCTACTGAACATTCTTGTTAAACTTCTGGCATTAACTAATTCCTTCAACAAATATTTACTGAATGCCCACAATATTCTAAGCCCTATAAGAAGCAGTGAACAAAATAATCATTTGCCTTCTATCATGCTTGTCATCCACATGTTGTGTTCCCCATGATAAAGATTCAAAGTCACATTTCAAAATGGAGTCCTTCAGATCTTCTGGGAGACATGGCAGGTGGAGGTGACACTGAATAAATCCTCCTCCCAAAACTTCCCCATCTCAAACCTGCAGAAAGTCTAGATACAATAAAACCAAACAAATTTAAATTAACTGCCAAGTTCCAATCCAAGAAAGGACGATCTCTGCATTCCAGAAATGATGAGAAATTCCAACCCAGAGAACTGAAGGCAAGGCCATTGCCAGAGTCAATTGTGGGCTCAGAGGTAAGGGAATTGTGGGTCAAGGTCCCTGTGGAGGGGGTGGGGAAAATGCAACAAAGTGTTGGAGTTCAGCTACCTCTAAACAGTTAGAATCAGGCAGCACCAACTCCAGATGAGGATGGAGTCACACAGGGCAATGGCTCCATAAAAGGGCTGCTTCCTTGCAACCTGGGATCATGTGAGAAATCAGAAGCCCAGGTCTGGGCATCTGGAGAAGAAGTCCCAAGGAAATAACATAAAACCCTGGTCCATAGGTGAACAACAAGGCAAAGGAAAAAAGTCATCCTGTGACAATGATCCTACAACTTAGAGTACATGAGACTTTTATGGAAACCAACCCTACTGGACATGAGCTCATAATTTTAAATAATTGAAAAAATTCAGCACATGAAGGAACAACTCACCATGAGAGAGCATCAGTGAAAATCAAAGGGAGAATTTGCATCTCAAGGTCAGATGCTAAAAGTTGAAAAAGACTTTAAAATTAGTATGATTAAACTGTTCAAAATGTTGAAAGAACAAACAGAATTCAGAAGACAAGAAAGGGGCTATGAAAAACAGGACAAAAGGATTTGAAAGAGAACTAAATAGAACTTCTAGAAATAAAAATTATAGTAATTGGCTCCAAAAATAATATTCTCAGTAGAGAAACTGAAGAAAGAACAGGAAAGTCAAATAAGCTGCCAATAAGTGGTCAAAAAGAAAGAGACAATGGGAATATGCAAAGTTTGAGGAGATAACTGGCAGTCTTTCAGAATGAAAGGACCCTCAGAGTGAATAAAAACACAAGGAGATTTTATGTACATAAAATAACATAAAACCAATGATTTGGTATAAAAAAACCATGATTTACACATTTACATATATGTACCTACATTTCTATAGCTAGAGTTATCTACATATTTAGATATAGATATAGATATGGGCATAGATAGATATATGGATATAGAAGATAGAGATAGATGATATAGATATAGATAATATAGAGATAGAGACAGAGACAGAGATAGAGAGAGATGGGGATGGAGATGGAGATGGAGATGGAGATAGAGATAGAGATAGAGAGATAGAGATAGAGATAGAGATAGAGGTAGAGGTAGAGATAGAGAGAGAGAGAGAGAGAGAGAGAGAGAGAGATAAGATATAGAGATAGAGAGAGAGATGGAGATAGCTATATAGAGATACATACCCGTGAAGTTACCAGTTCTCCCAACCTTACCCCAAATTAACAAATGTCAACATGGTCTTAATTCCTTCATATTCCTTTATAGAGAAACAATATACCAAGTTGATGTACCCATTATTCTCCTTTCCTGCCCCATAAGCAACACAGAGTATTATGTTGCACACTTTAGAATTTTAAGTGGAGAGTATCATAGCATTTAAAACATGGACCTGAAGAATGCATGATCATGATTACTTTTGTAATTTCCTATATACTTATTTTTAATGTATTAGATACAGAAAAGTATAAAACATAATTTTAAAAAACACCCAAATGTTAACATTTATTAAATCTTGGGTGTCTATGCTTCCAGAGTTTTTCTGTATGTTTTTAAATACGTCAGATCTCCAGTAAATGATCAATTTCTTTCAGTGGTCACCTCACTGAAGTCTCTGCAGTCATCTTGTTTACACTGTTCATGATTTCCTTGAGTTAATTGTCTCAAGACTTAAATTTAGAAATAGAAAGGCAATACTGCTTCTTACACTGCAAAGTTCACTTGGGTAATTATCTCATGACACAAGTATTATTTGCTTGAGAACAAATTAAACTCTGACTAAAGGCAACCTAGAGCTAAACCACACCCAAGCTAATTGCATTTCAAAAGCATTTCTATAAGCTTAACTTCTGAGTCTTAGGGAGAGATGTTTTTCCATTCAAAGTAAGATTTATTTACACTATCTCATCTAAACCATTTGGAGAATGGCCATAGCCTATATGTCATACTTTTTGTTGAAAACACATATCCAAAGACATAATACATGATAAAACCTTTCAAACTGTCCAAATTATTACAAATTTTGAATTTAGACTGAGACTGGATTGATGTGAGCTATGTTTACATGTTTGTGAACAAAGACTTGATAGCACTTATTTACATACAAACAAGTGAGGCTCTAAGTTTTTAAAAACCTTTCCCTTGTATGGAATAGAAAGTCCTGGTTCTCACCAAAATGCTGAACTAGTATGACCCCTAGCTCCCTCAGCCAAGATTAAGCTGGAGAAATCTAGAGGCGAAGCACCAAGAAACTGGGGTGTGAGGGCACAGTGCTAGGGTGAACTTGCCAGGTGGTAGAATTGGCCTAAGCAGGAGCAGCCCAGCTCACCATGTGGAGGATGAAAATGGAAGTGGAACCGCTGAAGTGCAGCTGGCATCTTCCCACCAACTGCGCTGAGATGGTGCTGGTCCCCACACCTGTAGTGACGTGGCCCTCTGGTCCCTTTGGCCGCCGGAGGAACGTAAAGGAAGTCCAGATGTGCTGTGCCTGTGAGGAGCTGAGACATAAAGGTGGAGACTGAGTGCAGGCAGGAACTGGCCATTTCCCCAGGGCCGATGAAATCCAATCTCTGCTTCTCTGTAGGGCAGTGGGTGAAGACTAGAGCTGAGGATGGAGGTGACTTCTACTGTGTTTTCTGGTGCCTGCGTTCTCCACATAAGGATCGTCCTTCCCATGACGCAGTGAAGTCCGGTCTTCCCCACGCAGCTGGCTGACAGAGTAGCCAATACCCCCAAAAGAAGAGGAAACTTCTGGCCAAAAGCAGGATTCTTCACGGATATAACATTTTCAAAAGAAAAACATACTGCTTTACAGATCCCATCAGAAGCAGAAATATTAAACCATTTTTTATAATTAGATTTACAATTAGCTTTAAAATGAGGCTAATAAACATTTGGAACAAGATAAGAGACTATATTAGCGATATGAAACAAAAAGAAAAAAATCATAGAAAGCCAAGCATAAAGATTTCCTCTGAAATATATAATGGTTGAAAGAGATAATGGAATGAATAGGATAAATAGAATCTTTGCAGCTAGGGAATAAAACAGCTGATGGAAACACTAAAGTATTAGAGGAATAGCAACCAGAAAGAAGAAAAAAATTACATAGACATAGAAAATGAAGAATAAAATCAAATAGAAAAGGAGAATAAAAATAGATGTGCTACATCCAGATGAAGGGGGCCCAATGGGGAGAAAAATAAAAATGTGTTTCCAAAATATTGTGGAACATAGTTGTTACATCTAGCCAAATTACCATTCAAATAAGAATACTTTCAGTTCTCTTCAACCCTTTGGACATTTCTAGTTTTCTCTTCCATGTGCTCAGGATGAGTGATAGGTCTTGCTTTTTTAGTAAATTGGACCTGGATGTTTTTAATGCATCTCTTTAGAGTGGTTGGTGTACTTACCTCCCCTTGACTTAAGCTCTGGGCCTTCAGCCAAAATTCTCAGAGAATGGGAAAAGTTCTGTTTAACTAAGTGAAATATGGCTCAACCTCAACTGAGCCCTTAAACCTAGTTTTTTGCCTTTATTCTTAAAGAAGCTTTAGATTATATAAATGTTATGTAAAAAATATAGGGGATTTCCATATACCTTCTCTCTCCTCCCTGCTATTTTCTCAATTAACAACAACTTTCGTTAGTTTGGTGCATTTATTACAGAGAACTGAGAGTGCAGTGGGCGGCCTGGTGGGGAGTGGTATGGTTTTCTCCTTCTCCCACCCCTAAAGGACAGTGCAGAAGGCCTCCAGGGAACCCCTCCAAGAGGCTGGGGGCGCCTGTAAGAAGACTGAAGGGGTCTCACACCCAGACTAGATGCTGGATGAGTTACAAGAGCTCCTAAGTCCATCTTGGAATGGTCAACTTTGTGGAGCACTGAGTGCCACAGTAAACATTGCTCCAAAAAGCGGGGTTCCTGAGGGCTCTAGAGATATCCAGAAACTAAAAGCAAGGCAGACAGCTCAGGAATCTGGCACCCCGTCAGTGGGCATTTCTTTGGAAGTTATGCTCCCTGGTAGCAGAGTTAGACTCATTTATAGATTCTCTGCACATGGTTCTTCCACCTCTCTTATTTGAACCTATAATTAGCACCATACTTGATAAATATACATCCCAGAGACTTAAATCTTTGGTCCGTCCATGTGCCAGGTGAGCCCTGACTTTCAGCAGTGTTGCAACACCTACTCTCCAATTTATTGGATTCGCCCAGGATAACTAACAAGGGAGGATGATGGACAATGCCCATCCCAAAGAAAAGAGTGTCTGCAACTGCAAGCAAGACAGTTCCATCCATCTGCCCCTTGGGATCTAAGCCCCCTCTAATTGGAAGCAGAGTGGGCATCACCATCCCCAAATCCTCAAGACTAGGGAATGAACAATGGACTAAAGTGGACTCACCACTTTTTTATGAATGTTCTACCAGCCAGGGTTTTACCCACTCACTAATATAAGTCTGAATGCTGAGGTTTGATATCATTAATGACACAGAGACCAAGAAGATTTAGTCTAACCAGGTTTCTCCCCCTCATACATCTGATTTTTATTTTTTATTTTTGATAAATTGGACAAATTCATCCTTGTCATGAATACGAAAAAAATGACAAAAGGTTAAAAGTGAAAACAGCTTTGTATAAGTGTTTTCCCAAAGAAGATATTTAATAATTTATCCCATATAAAAAGGTCCTGCACCTCATAAACATTTTACAAAATATTTGTCAGTTTGATTTTCTAAAGGGTCTTTTATAATATCTTTGTTTAAAAACTCCTAAATCATGAGTAAATCATGTCCTGGGTAAATCATGAATAAATCACGTCCTGGGGATTGCAGAATAACAAACGATTTCTTCTCTGGAATCACGTTGTTCTTCACAACTTGACTGACCTCCCTGTGTGAACTGAACGTCTCGGCGGCATGTGAGCTGCCGTGCAGAGGCTGACGGTGCCTGAGGGCAGAGCTCTCGCACCTGGGCAGGTGCGCCTCCTGCTCAGAGTTCCTGCCCAAGACAACTGTCAACTGTCAACTGAAGGGCAAGCAACCTAAGAGCTTAGATTACATCCATAGGTTGATTCATGGAAGGGCCACCTCCTTGGTGCCTGAGGTGACAATTTGCATGGATTTATCTCCAGACAGGCCCCTGAATTTATTTATGCAACAGATACATATTGAGCAGCAGCTACAGGTCCTAAAGAGGGTGAAACAGGAAACACTTTCCAACACCCACCAGCCTAAGAAGACAGTCTGAGCCCAGGGGTATCATCAGTGTTGCATTTGGTTTGGGATCCCAGTCCTGTTCCCTTACTGGGACTCCCTGTCCCTTCCTTCCTGCCTCTCAGGTCCCCTCCACAGGTCTTGTAGCTCTTAAGGATCTTCCAGGCAACTTTAAATGGTCTGCCCTTTAAGGGAGCAACTCCCTTTCAACTCTCATACCTAGAGTTGTCACAATTTATGGTTAGGATCCATGTGAAATGGAAAGCTGCCCATCATTTACAGGGTCCTCTTTGAAATGTCCCCCTGTGATCGGGAAACCCTCCCACTGAAAATGCTCTTGGGGAGCGGATGTGGCTCAAGCGCTTGGGCACCCGCTTCCCACATGGGAGGTCCTGGGCTGGTGCCTCCTGAAAACAAAAAGAAACAAACAACAAGCAAAACAAACAAAAATAGCAACTCAGGGGAGCAGTGTGGCTCGATGGCTGAACATCAGTTTCCCACATACAAGTCCTGATTCAATCCCCCGCCCCTGGTACCTCAAAAAAACTGATTTAATGGCTCCCTGACACCCCAGGGTTCTGAAGTACAAGATTAGCCACGATGGTGACTTTCACTGCAGTCAGGCTGTGATCTCTACCACCAAAGAGTTAACCATCAGGTAAGAATGACTTTATTTAAAGTGTAATGTACTCACTTTTGTGTACAAAAGATTAAAAGTGCAAACAGCTTTGGGTGTTTTCCCAAAGAATATAATCAAATCACAGTAATTAAAGTCTTGGTTTTATTGTGGTTTTTTTAATCCTCACCAATTTATATGTTCTCCAGAAGATTTTTTATTAACTGCAAAAACAATCCTTCACAGGATGAAAAATATTTAATTCAATTATTGAATTCAATAATTAGTAAGAATTAAACTAGCAAGAAAAGTAGCAGCTAGCATTATTGAGTATTCCATGTATTCTAAGTGCTTTAAGGATAGTAATAAAATTAAACACAATGATTTATTTAATCCTCACAAACCCTAACTGACATTGTTACCAAAATGTGGCCCATTTTACAGACAGGAAAGGAAGGCTCATAAAAGTCAGCTTGCCCTAGATACAGATAGTCAGAACAAAGGCAGGGATTTGTCCCAGGAAATTTGAGTCCACATTTTCTCCTGTGAGTACAGGACAAATACAGAAATACTTTTGCATGCTTGAGGAGCACAAAAGTGGGAGAAATCACTTGCAATTAAGGTGAACAGGGGGATTTTAGGATGCTGGTCACAATGTGATCGAAGTAGAGAAACCGTTCCAGCCTAAAGGGCTGGCATTACGTGGGAATGGAGATGAGATCGTTAGCAGACGGGTACTCCCTCCTCTTCCCACCCCCACCCTTTGCCTATTACATTCCACGGGCACCAATTCTTGCATCTTTCCTTTCTCTTTCAGAGAAATTGATGTGTCCTTTTTTCCCAAAAACTGAAGCTCCTAAATATACCGATTTAGAGGTAGCAGACAATTACTTTTAAAGTAACTATGGTTCATAAGCTCAAGAAAATAGAGGAAAGGAAGGGCTATATAAATGAAATGATGGCAAATTGCGATTGAGAATTCAAATTTATAAAAGAATTAAATAGATTAATTCTACACAGCAGCTCCATAGGAAAATACCTAAACAGAAGGTGAGAGATTTTTTAAATAACAATAAAAATAATTTTTAAGAATGAAGAAAAATGCTGGACATAGTCAAAAAGTCTAAAATACAAGTAATCTAATTGAATTTCCAGAAAGAGAGTAATTAGGCAGAAGCAATATTCAAAAAGATGATGACAAAGAATAATCCAAACCAATGAAAAACATCAACCTATACATTCAAGAAGTTCAGAAAACTTCAAGCAAGGTTAATAACAAAGAAAATCTTATCTAAGTACCTCATCAAGATCAAATAGCTGAAAATCAATGACAAAAAGAAAATATTAAAAGCAGCCATAGAAACAGCATATCACCATCTATTGAGCAAAACTAAGATTGACAGCTGACTTCTCAAAAAAAAATCATAGAAGCAGAAAACTGGAAATACTAAGTACATGTATTTTAAAAAGAAGAAAGACTGAAAAGTCAATGATTTAAGCTTCCATCTCAAGAAGCTAGAAGCAAGAACTAATGTCACTTAAGAAGGAAACAATATAGATAAGATCAAAACTTCAACTGAATTTTAAAAATAAAAAATAAAAAAAACCAACTAAGTCAAAAGGTAGTTATTTGAAGTGATAAATTCATAGCAAAATAAAATAGGAATGGGAAGCAGACGTGGTTCAACTAATAGAGTATCCGCCTACCATACGGAGGGCCCAGGGCTCTATACCCAGGGCCTCCTGACCCATGGGATGAGCTGGTCCACACAGAGTGCTGCCGCACTCAAGGAGTGCATAGGGGAGCTCCACGCGTAAGGAGTGCCCCATGTGAAAAAAAGCACAGCCTGCCCAGGAGTGGTGCCACACATGTGGAGGGCTGATGCAGTAAGATGATGCAATGAAAAAAGAGATGCAGTTTCCCAGTGCCACCTGCTAATATAAGCGGACGCAGAAGAACACACAGCAAATGGACAAAGAGAGCATACCATGGGGGGAAAGGGGAGAGAAATAAATAAAAATAAATCTTTAAAAAAAAAAAAGAAATGAAACCCAAATTTCCACATAAGGAAGAAAAATGTGATATAACTACAGAGCCTATAGACATTAGGAGTATAAGAGGATACTACCAACAAATCTACTCCAAAGAAGCTGATGATATGGGTGACATGAACCTATTTCTCAAAAAATACAACTTACCAATTCTAACAGAAGCATAAATAGAAAGTCAGAATAGTGTGATATATATCAAAGAAATTAAATTTCTTATTAATAACCATTCCAGAAAAAAAAAAAAACCCAGGCCCAAATAGACTTAGCAGTAATTTTTATTAAATAGGAGGAAATAATGTAAATCTTACATAAAATCATTGACAGAATATAAGGAGAAGGAATATGACCCAACTCTTAGACAAGTCGCTCTCATGAAGATACATACTTTAAAATCCTGAACAAATACTAGCAAATTAAGCTCAGTGGTATATATAAAGGAGATAAGATCACGGAAAAGTGAAGGTTATTCTGGAAATGGAAGGGCGATATGAATTCAAAAAGCAATGCCATATAATCATGTTATCAAGGAAACAAGGAAGAAAAATATCATTTTTATTTCAATTGATTAAAGAAAACACATTTCACACAATTCAATACTCTTTCATGATTAAAAACAAACAAACAAACAAACAAAAACCAAACTAGCAATAAGGACAAGACAAATAGAGGTCTCCTGAGGGGCTGGCAAAAATCTATTTCTCAACCTGGGCAGTAGTTACAAGAGTGTTAATCGTAAAATAAATCGCTAAGCTATACATTTGCTATATGTGTTCTTTCTATTTTGGTGTTTTATTTTACAATAAAAAGGTAGGAAAAAAATGATGAAGAAGGTACTTAACATAACCCATGAATCACAGAGTGCATTAAGAACTTTTTTAAACTGTGATTAAATGTGCTTGTTCCTGTGTTTAGAATAAGAAGTTCATATTTATGCGGCATACCCCCTTTAAATGTAAGTGAAACAACCCTTATGCAATCTTTTTAAAATGACTAATTATCTTTAAATGATTCATTGATAGATTTAGTAGGACAAAAAAAAAGTGTTACATCCTTCAATTTCCATAACTGGGATGCTGAACACATAAGATTCCAATATAAATTTACCTGGTATTTGGAGGTGAGCTAGAAGATCTCTTTAACTAGGCATTAAAACAATAGAGGAGAACATTCATTTCAAATCTTGGCAAAACTACCTGTTTTGAATTTTATCTATCTAAGTTTTCCTCAAAATGATTCCCACCCATCATGAAAACATGACCCTGATAGCAATACTTTGTTGCCATCTGAAAAATAATATTTTCCATAGCAGGATATTAGGGAAACCCAGAGTCAAGTAAAAATACAGTCAGTGAAGATGAAGGACACTCATCAAAACACTTCAAGGTAAGGAGAACCTGGAACGCCAGGACCGGTCAAATCATGCCACGGTTACGCTGGTTTTTGGACTAATGCCCTTCCAGAGGCATCTCCATCTATTTGGCTGATTATATTTGTTAAAGAAATCAATTCTTTTCAAATTATAAATATATTGATATGCACAGAGAAAATATGAAAAATCAGAAGGAAGAAAAAGTATGAATTCCACAACCTAAAGACAGTCAATGAAAATTTTTGGGTTTGTTTTTTATTATTACTGTTATTTGTGTGTGTAGATTTTAATGTATTTGTCATTGTACTTTAGATAACATTTTGCATCCTGATTTTTTCCCATCATTTTTATAAGCAAGAGTTACCTGCTATCAGAAAAACTCTAGGTAAAGTTCATTTTAAAGGCTATTTATTCTATTTATTCTATTTCAGGGAAGCATTGGGATTTTTCCTCATTTTCCCCATTATAAATAATACTGCAGTAAACTGCTTGGTGCATGAAGTTTTTTCCATATTTCAGTTTATTCTCTTAGGTTACATTCTTAGAAGCAGATTTAATATATGGTCAGAGGGTACAAGCATTTTAAAGCCCGGATCCCGTTGCCAGGTTGCTTTGCTGAGAGAGCCACAGCACATGGCTCTCTACGAAAGAGAGGGGCGCGTGCCCAGGCAAGGTGTTGTTTCATTTCATTCTTTGTTGGCTTGTCTGTATACATATGAGACTAGCTTGTATTTGTAGAGCGCTTTATACTGTATAAATCACAATCAGAACCTCACTTTAAAGGAGGCCTCGTTCACGGCATCTTAGCATCAGGACACCAAGACTGAAAGGCGTGACTCCCTAAAGGCCTAGCATCGTCTAGTGGCTACTAAGAAGGCTCACGCAAGACGAGGGGGACATTAGGACAAGGGCAGGCGTGGACAGGACCAGAGCACCTGAGCCGCTCCCGCGCTGGGCTGGGCTCCCGCTGCCTGGTGACCAGCTCAGGCTCCGCAGCTGCACAGATGTGCCCGGGGCCTTGACTCTGACGCTCGCTGCCGTGAGCAGGAGCCTGTGAGCAGGCGCCCCAAGCCCGGACCTGCTTCTCTGCTCCCCAGGCACCTTCTCGGCTCCACCCGGCCTGCTTCCTGTCCACCATGCCTGGTGTCCTGCCGCATTGGCGATTGCTCCAGCTGAATCACGGTTCCTGGGAATCTTAGGACAAATTCCCGACAGATTGAATCGAATTGGAAGCAGGTGTGTTCCTTCAGGTTGGATTTCACTTACTGTTTTATGAGAGAGGGAGGGTGAAGTCATAAAGCCCATGGGGCAAATTAATTAAAGTCCCCCAAGAGATTTGCCCGGGAGATTATGGACAGGGAAAGTGAACAGATACTTAATTCTGCGGAAGCAAGGAAGTTCCTTAAAGACATTAGCTTCGGAAAACGGACGTGGCCCAGTGGTTAGGGCGTCCGTCTACCACATGGGAGGTCCGCGGTTCAAACCCCGGGCCTCCTTGACCTGTGTGGAGCTGGCCATGAGCAGTGCTGATGTGCGCAAGGAGTGCCATGCCCCGCAGGGGTGTCCCCCACATAAGGGAGCCCCACTCGCAAGGAGTGAGCCCCAAGGAGTAGTGCTGATGTGCGCAAGGAGTGCCATGCCACGCGGGGGTGTCCCCCACATAAGGGAGCCCCACTCGCAAGGAGTGAGCCCCAAGGAGTGAGCCCCGTAAGGAGAGCCGCCCAGCGTGAAACAGAGTGCAGCCTGCCCAGGAATGGCGCCGCCCACACTTCCCGTGCCACTGACAACAGAAGCAGACAAAGAAAGAAGACGCAGCAAATAGACACAGTGAACAGACAACGGGGGGGGGGGGGAATAAATAAATAAATCTTTAAAAAAAAAAGACATTAGTTTGGCCTTGCGTGAAACTGCCAGACTTGGGACCTGGGTGATACAGTGAGAATCACAAAGCATCAGAAGATTAAACCAGAGGCGTCTGCAGTAGCCAACATGGAAGACGGTTCTGCACGCTCTCTTTGGACCTCTTCTTGAGCACCCCCTGGACAGAAAGCTCACTACTTTAAAAATGGTAAGAATACAGATACAACAGAGCAAACCCAGGCTCTGCCAACCCCCTGGCCCCTTCCTGGCACGCGGCTTGGTGACAGTACAACCAAGTCAGGGCCGTTGACATTACCGGGCTGCTCCCGGGATGGCTCTCAATGAACCTGACACTGAAGGAATCCAGTCTAACCCCCTCTCCTGGAACTGGAAAAGCCCTCGCTCAGACCAGCACACGTGCATTCCATGGATCAGAGTGTCAGTGAGAAGGAAGGACTGTTCATTGAGACCACAAAGAGGCAAAGAAGACCGGCTGGTGACGCAGGCAAAGAGAAGTGCAGGGAACTGAACAGTCAGCTCCCCGCTTCTCACCAGGCTTCCACCCGTTTCCTGCCCTGAAGGAGCATGCTCAGTTCACGCTGTGCCCCCACAGCCGCTCCGCTTTTCCCTGTGGGGCCCCCAGCCCAGCGAAACTTTGCACAGTAGAGTCATTAACTTCAACTAAGACGGCTTTCAAAAATCATCGTTTTTCAAAAGACAAGCTTTGGTCTGAGCAGGAAGCTCGCCTGAGAGTTTGGGCGGTTTCCGCTGTGAGCTGTGGGATACACACTCACAGCCCTTTGCAGTGCTGTAATTTATCTTTTGCTTCCGCCCCATTGTCCTTTTCACTTCTGTTTCCACCCCTTTATCTTCCAGGACAGCAGAGCTGGGAACCAGCACGGGCACTGCCGCGATTGCCGCTGCCCAGCACAGACTCCATTTGTCCGTATTTTAGGGAATTCAACCAAGGCAAAGCATATCTTGAAAACAGACTACCCAACTAAACAGGAATGAAATGATTATCTTCCATTTCTGCACATTGCATCAAAATCAAACAGATTATTTGGGGGCCTATTTCCTATACAATATTCCTCCAGACTTGCACTTCAAAGATGTGATGAAATGAATCCAAGTTAACACTACTTGCTAAAAATCAGAGAAGGCAAGAATGCTCATAGCAGCTTTAAAATAGTCAAACAGGGACGGGGATGTGGCTTGAGCAGGTGGGCGCCCACCTACCACTCGGGATATCCTGGGTTCAGTTTCTGGTGCCTCTTAAAAAAGATGAGCAAGACAATGAGCTGACATGATGGACTGGCACAGTGAGCAGATGCAACAAGACGATGCAATGAGGAGACATAACGAGGAAACCCAATGAGAGATACAACAAGCAGGGAGCTGAGGTGGCTCAAGCAGTTGGGCACCTCCCTCCAACATGGGAGATCCTGGGTTCGGTTCCCAGTGCCTCCTAAAAAGAAGACAAGCAGACACAGCATGCACACAATTAGTAGACAAAGAGAGCAGACAGTGAGTACAAACAACAGGGGTGGGGGTGAATAAATAAACAAAATACGTCTTTTTAAAAAAATAGTCAAACACTGAAAATACCCCAAATGTAATCAATAAGATGAAGGATAAATATCCTCCGGCACATTCATTGAATGGAATATGACACAGCAATGAAAAAGAATGAACTAATGAAACATGCAACATGGAAGAATTTCAAAGATATTGCTAAGTGAAAGAAGCTATACATTTAATACAAATGAAGATACTGCATGATGCCATTTATGTCGATTTCAAGACTAGGAGATAGATTGGCAAAGCTAATCTGTGGTGATAGAGGTGAGAATAAACATTACTCTGGGGGGCAAAGGGTCATGACTGAGAGGAAGCATGGGGGAGACTTCTGGGGGGCACGTAGAGTTCTGTTTCTTGATCTGGCTAGGGACCACAGGGGCATGGTTAGTATGTGAAAGCTCGTGGGGTTATACAACCAGTGATAAATAAGACACAATAAATAAGAAACAATAAATAAATGAGCTCATCAGGAATTTGTGAATTCCCCCCTGTAGGAGTATTAGCTGCATGCAAATTTAATACAGCCAAAATTATAAGGCCATTTGGAAAGCTTTTGTGGCCTCGAGCCCTTTTAGGAATCCCACAGCCAAAGGAAAAGTGATTGGCTCGAGATCCTCAAATATCAGGATCATAAAACACTGGAACTAGCAGACCGTGGAGATCAGAGAAGCCAAGTTCCTCAGTTTACACATTCAGAAACGAAGGCTCCAAAGCTATCAGGAATAGGCAAATGTTGCCTGGGAAAGCCACACCCTCAGTCAGTGGTGCTCCGCCCTGGATACACACCCAAACTGCCTAGTGAATTTTAAAACATACTCATAGCCAGGGTCCACCCAAGCCAATTAAATCCCAGTCCCTGGGAATGAAGGCCCAGCAACTGTATTTTTTTTTACCAGCTCCCCAGGGTTGAAAAATGACTGCATCAAACCTTTACAAAACTTCCCAAGTAAATGACATTATAATTTGGCTGTATTAAAGCTGCACCCACCCAGTACTCCTGCAGGTGGGATTCACAAAGTTCTGCGGCCCCAAAGTTCTGCGGCTTCCGATGGATCGGCCCGGCCCCCTCCGTGGCTCTGAAGCAAGGGCCCAGGAGGCGGAGGCCTTACTGGGCATGGAGGGATTGTGGAGAAGCCCACCGTGGAGGGTCCTGCCTGGGAGAGAGCCCTGGGAGAGGGAGGGGCCCGTGACCGACCCCGCACCCACCCGCCACACCTTGCCTGGCAGCCTGCCTGCGCCACCCACCCTGGAGCAGGAAAATGAAAAACTCCCACTTTCCCTGCAAGATCTCTTGTCACTTCCTTCCAACTCATATCCAGTGCAGTGCCAGTTGCCTAACGCAAAGCTGTCTTAAAGTTCAGCGTCGAAGTGGATCTGGCGCCGCAGGAAATTCAAGATAAATTTAGTCAAAATCGCAGCAGAGGCAAAGCTCCTCCTTGCCTGTGTTTCTCATCCTGCTCCTCACGACACACAGAATTCCCAGGCTGGAGATTAACACCCAAAGGCCTCACAACAGCCAAAATCCAAGTCAGGCAGCAGCTGGACTCCCGGGAAGGAGCTGTGCCGCTGTGACTCCACCTTCAGCCTTCGCAGCCTGTAGAACGGGCTGTGGCTCTCTCTTGGCCTTTGGGTCACAAAAAGGATGTGCCCAGCCTGAACCAGGGAGGCCATTGTCAGGTTGGCGAATGAGATTGTCCCTCAAAGGGGACAGACCGACACAAGGTAGACAGCCACCAGGGGCTGGCCCTGGGCGCGCTTCATCCTGCCCGTTACCCGAAAATGGCAAGCCTTTAGCTGCTGCTCTACAGACCAGAGGCCACAGGCTCAACCCCTTTGGAAACTGTACAGAAAGTGCGTGCCTGCCTCTGGATTCAGAGTCAGAGGCTTTGGGTTCCAAAGGCCTTGCTTTTCTATATAGTCTTTCATTAGAACCTTAGGGAACTGAAGTCTCAACAAAATGTGGTTTTGCTTCACTCATTCACTCATTCCATTTTCCAGCCTGCTTTTACCCAGTCCCCCCCCACCCAGTCAGGGCTGAACTGTTGGGGTGCATGGGAGATAATAAGACCTTCTTCCCTACCCAGTTAGTCGGAATTAATTGAGAGCAGGGGTCGGGCTGAGGAAGGCAGGAACGACCAGCTGGTACTACTGGTATAGGAGGATGGGGAAAGACGACCCAGGACAAAGCCACAGGACTTAGCTGACCCTCTTGGGGAGGCATCTTCACTTCGAGGAACAGTGAATGGAAGATTCCAAATGCAGAGAACGTGGAGCCGAGGACTGGCACGCATGGCCCCTTCTGCCAAGTCCCACGAAGGCTTCCTCCTGCCTGGAGAGGCGGACGGGCCTGTGGAGGGCAGAGAAGCCGGGAAGCACTCTCCAGCGGAGCACTCCCAGAAGAAACAGAGCGCGGGGTGAGTATCCCCAACCTACACCGTAGGATCAGGCAAGGAAAAGACTACGCCTGGTCAAGGCCAGCCCCACGCCCGCCCCGTCTCAGCCTCCACGCCCGCACCTGCCCTAAGCCCCGGCTGCGCTGTCTCCATAAGGTGTTGCTAAGCCCCCTGCTCAGTGAGCACCTCCACCAGGCTTCCCGCCCTCTGCGCCGTCTCCAAGCAGCCGCATGCGCTCAGCCCCTCATGCCCTCCTCCCCTCACCACCTCCTTACGCAGCTCAAACACCCTGCCCCATTATTTCACTCCCTGGAGGCTTCCTCTCTTCACCAAAGTTACAGAACCCCAAGCAGAGTTAAATACGACTCAGCCGCCTCCACCCCTGCCCTGGAGGAGGTGGGGAAATGCACAAGCTGCCACTGGTCTCTGTAAACCGCGTCTGCAGGGCCGAGTGGCCCTTCGGGCGGCCCTGGAATCCTGCTGCGGCTCCCCAGTCCAGACACAAGGGTGGCCAGCTCTCTGGCGCCTGGCTCGCCCTCGCCTCCACCACTGTTCTGCTGAAGGCACTTGTTGCCATCTACTTGCTTGCCTGGTTGTGTCGTCTGTCTCCCCACTAGAATGTAAGATCCCCGAGGACAGGGATCTATGTACGAGGTTCCCATTACAGTATTAGCAGTGAAAACTGTTCTTAATGTTTTCTTTTTCTCTCCTCAGAGCTAGGACATCTCCCCCTGACCCTCACTCTGGGCTGATTATCTTGTTCCCTATTTCGATTCACAATTGAATTGAAGAGGAAACCCTCCAGAAGGTCCCAAGACCACCCCACCTCACTCCCCTGTAGCAGTGCCCGTTGTCCTGATGGCTGGCCATCTTTGGGGTCCTGGCAGTGCATGTGGCAGTGTCTTCTCCTTGCTCTTCCAGGTTCCATACGCTCCAGCTTCTGGCTGTTCCCATGGATTCTTTCTCCATGGCCTTCTCTATAAAGCCCCAGTAACAGGATTAAGACCCGTCCTGAGTCAGCTGGACCAACTTTAACTAAAGCAACCTCATCAAAAGGCCCTGCGTGGGAAGCAGATGTGGCTCAAGTGATACAGCTTCTGCCTACCATATGGGAGGAACTGGGTTAGATCCCTGGGTCCTCCTGGTGAAAAAGAAGAGAAAGCACGCCTGCATGGCAAGTCAGTGCCTGCACAAGTGCCTGTGTGGTGAGCCAGTGCCCCGCGCAAGTGAGTCACACAGCAAGATGATGATGCAACAAAAGAGAGACAAGGTGAAGCGCAGCAGAAACCAGGAACTGAGGTGGCACAATTGACAGGTGCGACGGTTTGCTCGGTCAGTAGAGGTGGGATCTGGCTGCGGACGAGGGGTCGGTCCCGCTCGGGACGAGGGGTCGGTCCCGCTCGGGACGAGGGGTCGGTCCGGCAGCAGACGAGGGGTCGGTCTCACAGGGGTTGCGCGGTTCGGCTGACGGGGTCGCCCAGCGAAGCCGGTGATGAAGGGGTCGCCCGGAGAAGCAGGTGATGAACTGGGGACAAGGGAGGCCAGGCCCTTGTCGGGGGCTCTCAGGACCGGAGGGCGCACGGCAGAAGAACTACCGCGGAGACAAGGTAAACACGCAAGTCCACTTTATTGAGGGAGAGGCAACAGTTTTATAGGGGCTGGGGAAGGCTGATTGGTCGAAGCCACGCCCTGTTCTGATTGGTTGCTGGCGAAAGGTCAGTGGGCGCTACTGGACGGGGGAGGGGTGGTGGTTAGGGATTGGCTGTCGCTGTTGCTGGGGGAAGGGGCAGGGTTTAGTGATTGGTGGCTGCTGTTGCTGGGGTGGAGGGCAGACTTGAGTTTCCCGCCCACGCCTGGCTGTTGCTGCTGTCGGGGGAGGGAAAAGGGCAGACTGGATTTTTCCGCCCACGCCTGGCTGTTGCTGCTGTCGGGGGAGGGAAAAGGGCAGACTGGATTTTTCTGCCCATGCCTGGCTGTTGCTGCTGTCCGGGGAGGGGAAAAGGGCAGACTGGATTTTTCCGCCCATGCCTGGGCTGTTGCTGCTGTCGGGGGAGGGGGAAAGGGCAGACTGGAATTTTCCGCCCTGCGCCTGCGCAGGGAGAAAGAAGAAGAAGGGTGCCGCCCCACAGGCATCATGTGGCGCCATCCGGGAGGAGGGGCGGCCGCGGAAGCATGGCTGCCGAGAAGGGGAGACCCGAGGGCACTCTGCGCCCATGCCGAGCTTCCTTCAGGGGTGGCGGTGGGCCCGACCAACCACCCTATTATGGGGGCAGCGGTTTGGAATCGGCCTACCGGGGCCACCGCCCCTCGCCAGGCCAGCAAACCACACTTCAGCCTGAGGGGTGACCGCAGACAGGGAACCTCTCTCTCCACATCAGAGGTCTCCAGGATTGAATCCTGGTGAATCCTAGAGGAGAAAATAAGAGAATACAACACAGACAGCAAAAACAGCAGGGTGGGAGGAGGAGAAGGGGGGAAAATAAATAAAAAGTCTTAAAAAAAAAAAGGTCCTACGTACAATGGGTTCACACCAACAGGAATGGATTGAGATTAAGAGCATCTTTTTCTGGGGTACCTAGCTCCAAGCCACCATGCCACACCAACTCCTCATGCTTATAGCCAAGGTCAGCAACTCCGGTGGGCATGGGATCCCGTCCCCAGACGCCTGTTCATGGACACTGCTCCAGCAGTTCTCCCTCATATCCGGCATCATAAATTTTCCCTCCCTACTAGATCATACCTTCAGCATGCAAATATGTTCTTAATTCTTTCTTAGTTTCCTAGGGCTGCCATTACAAAGTACCACAAACTAGGTGGCACAAAGCAACAGAAATTTATTTTCCCACAGGACTGGAGGTTAGAAATCCAAACTTAAGTTCATAGTAGGATGATGCTCCCTCTGAAACCTGGAGGGGAGAATCCTTCCTTGCTTAATGCAGCTCCTGGAGTCTTCTGGCAATCCTTGGATTCTGTGGCTTGTAGACACAGCTCTGCCTCTGTCTCCACATGCCCTTCTTTCCTGTTTCTGTCATCACAAGGCCTTCTCCACGTGTCTGCCTGTGTCTTTTCTCCCCTTTTATGAGGACACCATCATATTGGATTAGGGCCCACTTAACCCATTTTAGCCTCATCCTAACTAATAACATCTTTGAAGACCCTGTTTCCAAATAAGGTCAGAAGTTAGGACTTTTGGTGGGAGACAATTCAACCCTAATACTCAATATTCAAACTTTTTAAAAATATCCTCTTTTGAGACAGAAATAAAATAGCAGCTGTGTGTGGCAGGGGAAGTTTAGGTTGAAGGCGAGTATTAAAGAGTACAGTTTTTTGTTTGTCTGGGGATTTTTTGTTTATTATTCCTGTTAACATTGAAATAATGAAAATACTCTAATAATGATTGAATTGATGAATGCACACCTATGTGATTATACCATTATATATACCATTATATATACATTGATTGTACACTTTGGATAGATTTGTTTGCTTTATAAATATGTATTAATAAAACTGATATTTTTTAAAATCCTCTTTTGACACCTTGTATTCTCCCCCAGCAACCATCCTGTTTCCTTCCAAAAGTGTTATCCATACTTGATGTGTCAAAAGTTAATTCCTCTCCTTCCCTATCCTCCAGAACCAACTCCACGCAGTCTTTCTTCACCACCACTGCACCCACCTGGAGGAGGTGATGGTGGGTCATTGCGGAGGGGAAGCAGAGACAGTAAGAGAAGAAGGAGGGGAGGCAATGAGTATGAGCAAGAAGAAGGCGAGCAGTGAGTATGAGCAAGAAGAAGGCGAGCAGTGAATATGAGCAAGAAGAAGGCGAGCAGTGAGTATGAGCAAGAAGAGAAGGCAGTGAGTATGAACAAGAAGAGGAGGAGTTTTGGTGCAAGGGGGGTAGAAAAAGCAGGTCAGAGCTTAGAAGCGGCATTTGAAGAGCTATTGGTTTTATCACAAAAGGTCTTACAGCAACCGTGTGTGCCACTGGGGAAGTTCCAGAAGAGAGGGGGAATGATGGCGTGGGAGAACAAAGGGCGTTGCAGGCGAGAAGCGGTGGTCCCCTGCGGAGAGAGGGAAGGGATGAGGCGCCCACTTAAGTGTCTTTGGCCAGGGGAGCCTATGGGAATTCTCTTCTAAATGGTTCTTCCTTCTTCTTGCCAAAACTAGCTAAGAGTGAGGGAGGAAGTTGGAGTTGCAGAGGTTTGGAGAAGGCTTGAAATAGTCACTGCTGAGATTCAAGAGTAAACCAACAGGATGAATGAGCAGGACGGTGGGCCACACTGGAGACCCACCTGAAGATGGTCTTCATGAACTGAGAGTGCTCAGCATTGGGGTGGAATCAGATGAATACACAAATAACAATGCAAAGTATAAAATGAGTATTATCATAGGGATAAGGACAGCACATCACAGGAGTTCAGAGGAGAAAACCATTATTACTTCCTGCTAGAGCCTTTAAAAAAATCTCAGAAGGAATCTGAAGCAAGGTAGGGTTTTAACATCCATTATTATCTTCTTGCTTCGCACATTTTCTGGTCCACAGGTGGTGCTCGCTAATGTTAGTTAAGTGGGCACCTATGTGAATAGGGGGAGAGTGGGGGAAACAAAGTGCCCTGCTTCAAATCCTAGTTTTCCCTCAATGTCTGTGAGGCTTTGAGCAAATTCCTTAATTTCCTGCTGCCTCAGTTTTCTCCTCCATAAAATGGATATAATATCATTACTTATTTCATAGAGTAAATGTGAGGCTTACGTTGTAATTTCTGATTGCTGCTGTAACAAATTACCTACAACCTGGGTGGCTTACAACAATAGAAATGTATTGTTTCGCAGTTCTGGAGGCCAGAAGTCCAGGGTCAAGGTGTTGGCAGAAGGGGGCACCTCCAAAGCCTCCAGGGAAGAACCCCCCCTGCCTCTTCCAGGGTCTGGTGGCTGCCAGCAGTCCCCGGCACCCCTTGGCCTGAGGTCACCTCACTCTGACGTCTGCCTCCATCTTCACACAGGCTTCTTCTCCATTTCCACACCTCCCTCTCTTGGGTCTCGTATAAAGATACTTGTGACTGCACTTAGGGCCCACCCCAATGATCCAGGGTAATCTCCTAATCTCAAGATCCTTACCTTAATGTTGTCTACAAAGACCCTTTTTCCAAATGATGTCTTATTCACAGGCTCCAGGGATTAGGACATGGACTTATCTTGGTTTCATAAGAAAATGGAGAGGATTCCCATATGTCCCACTCCCCACACCTCCCACATTTTCCCATATTAGCAAAATTCTTCATTAGTGTGGTATACTCATTGCAATTGATGAACACATTTTGGACCATTGCCACTAAGCATGGATTATAGTTTACACTGTAGTTAATACTCTCTCCCACTCCATGCTGCAGGTTATGGCGGGATAGATAATGTGCTGTATTTGTCTTTGCAATGTCATTTAGGACAATTCCAAGTCCCAGAAATGCCAGAGGGGGGGAGCCATTTCTTAACCTATCACAAAGCCCTTGACTTAGTTTTCATTCAGAGGATAAGCAGAAACAGGAATCTGGATCAGAGGAAAAGCCAGGGAGTGGATGTGGTGTGGCCAGCGGAGCTTGGAGGAAGGATGTCATGGAGACCACTGAGCACTATAGAGAGACATGGGAGTGGGGTGCATATATGGGGTTGGGGGGAGGCCTGGACCATGGAGTGCAGCCAGACACTGGCTGCTCTGCAGGAACCCATGAGTGTGGCAGTGAACCGTTGTGTGCCCAAGATCACCTGGCAACCATTTGAAGAACGTGTTTCTGGGAGGAGAGATGGGAGGTTGGAAGAAGGAAGGGGGGCCCACATTAAAGCAAAGCAGAGAGAATGGAGAGGAAGTGGTACGTGTATAAGACAGCAGCAAGAGAGCATGTGTAGTAGGCTTGGAGCTGATGAGACGCAAAGGTGAAGTGCCCGTTTTGAGGAAGGTGTCATTATTAGCTGTGATGGCCTGAAGCTGAAGGAACTCCAGGAAACTGTGCTTTAAAGCCAACACGTTCCTGTGGGGGTAGGACCTTTTGATTGGGTTACTTTAGTAAAGGGCCTTTTGATTCAGTTACTTCAATTAAGGAGCAGCCCAGGGTGGGTCTTACTGGAGTCCTTTCTAAGAGAATATAATTAAAAGAGAAAGGAGAGCAAGATGGCTGTGGAGTAAGGGGCTCCTAGAGTCAGCTGCTGCTACAGGGCAGTTATAAATACCCAGAGCTCCCTGCAGCTACCTGAAGGACCTGTGTGGGGGTTCCAGGAGGCCAGAAGAGCATCCTGCAGCATCCTTGAAGGAGTGGAAGGAGGATACTGCCCACCTGCAGAGAAGACTCATAAGTAGAGCAGTGGTGCCCATCCTCCACTGGAGGCACAAGCCACCTCAGGAGCTGTTCCGCAGCTGGAATTGGAGGCTCCACTTCCAAAAAATGGGGGAGGAAGAGTCGGTTTGGCACAAACTTCAGCTACTGAGGAGTAAATTCAGTGGGCTATGTATAATCCTGGGAACAGCTAAAGTTTGAGCCTGTCCAGGTCAGAAAGAGGCCAGGAGCTGCCATCTTAACTCTGTGCCTGGCATGAGAGGAAGTGGGTGGACTGAAAATCACAGGGACCGGCTTCTTTCCATCCAGGTCGGATGGCAGCTCTAGCCTAGGCCCCAGTGCCACCTCCAGCAGGGAGGAAGCTGCGGGGACCCATGCCACCCTCTCTGGGAAATTACCAGCCAAGCCACGGAGGCTGATAATTGTCCTATTTGGCAGCACAAGCTGTCCCAGGAGCTATTCTGTGGCTGGAATTGGAAGCTCCATTTTCCCAAGACAAGGGAGGAGGAGACAGTTGGTCACTGATTTCAGCTACTGATTGGTAGACTTGGCTAGCTAAGGTGTACCCTAGGAACAGCTGGGGTGTGAGTCTGTCCAAGTCAGACAGAGACCAGTGGCTGCCATTTTGACTCTGCCCCCAGCCTGAGGGAAGCCAGGACTGAAAATCACAGTGATGGAAGGAACTGGTTTCTCTCACCCAGATCAGCCTGCAGCCCTAGATTAGGCTTCAGCCCCACCTCTGGAGGGGAGGAGGCTGGCGGGCTCTGCACCAGCCTATCCAGGTAACTGCAGGTAAATTTGGCTGGCACAGACTGAATAATCCAAAGTCTGCTGGGGCAACTGCAGTCATCTTGGACTCATACTGCATAGATTGCTGCCCACACCTGCAGCTCCATCCCTGCCCCAGGCAGGGGAGAAAGGGGCAGCAAAGCCTCATCAGTATCTCTGGGCAACTACAGTCTAGGCCTGCACAACTTGGATTTTTCCACACAACTGTAACTGTCCTACCCCTGGCAATGGGGAAAATTGGGAGAAGCTTCATTGGTCCCTGGAGTTTGAGCCTCCACAGCTTATAGCACCAACTACATGCTTGGCTCCTACTGCACAACCAGTAAGGGAGAAAGGGCAGGAAGCCCTAAACTAAAGAGAAAAACAGCACCCAAAATAAATACTCTAGTAAGCCAGATGCCAAGACACCAAACAAAAATTACAATCTGCACCAAGAAACAGGAAGCTGTGGCCCAGTTAAACGAACAAGATAACCCTCCACATGGCATAAAGGAATTGAGACAACTAATCATAGATGTTAGAATAAATCTCCTTAATAAATTCAAGGAGATGCCTAAAGAGATTAAGGATATTAAGAAGACACTTGATGAGCACAAAGAAGAATTTGAAAGCATACATAGAAAAACAGCAGATCTTATGGGAATGAAAGTCACAATAAATGACATTAAATAAACATTGGAATCATATAATAGCAGATTTGAGGAGGCAGAAGAAGGGGTTGGTGAGCTTGAAGAAATAGCCTCTGAAAGTGAACATACAAAAGAACAGATGAAGAAAAGAATGGAAATAATTGAACAAGGTCTCAGAGAACTAAATGACAGCAAAAGGTGTGCAAACATGTGTGTCATGGGTGTCCCAGGAGAAGAGAAGGGAAAAGGGATGGAATGAATAATTGAAGAAATAATGTTAGAAAATTTCCCAACTCTATTGAAGGACATAGATATACATGTCCAAGAAGCACAACGTACTCCCATTCAAAAAAAAACTGAATAGACCAACTCTGGGACACATACTCATCAGAATGACAAATGCCAAAGACAAAGCGAGAATTCTGAGAACAGCAAGAGAAAAGCAATGCATAACATACAAGGATGCCCAATAACATTAAGTGCTGATTTCTCACCATAAACCATGGAGGCAAGAAGACAGTGGTCTGATATATTTAAGATATTAAAAAAGAAAAACTTCCAGCCAAGAATCTTATATCCTGCAAGATTGTCTTTCAAAAATGAGGGTGAGATTAGAATGTTCACAGATAAACAGAAACTGAGAGAATTTCTAAGCAAGAGACCAGATTTTCAGGAAATACTAAAGAGTGTGCTAGTATCTGAAAAGAAAAGACAGGAGAGAAAGGCCTGGAAGAGAGTCTAGAAATGAAGATTATATCAATAAAAGTAACCAAAAGTGTCAAAAGAGTGGGGAAAATAAAATATGACAGGTAAAACTCAAATAGGAATAAACATAACCAACAATATAAAGCACTTTTATTCAGAAAACTACAACTAAATGTTAAAAGATATCAAAAAAGCCCTAAATAACTGGAAGGAACATTCCATGCTCATGGATTGGAAGACTAAATATCATAAAGATGTCAATTTTACTCAAACTGATATACACATTCAATGCAATCACAATAAAAATTCCACCAGAATTTTTTTTGAAAATTGAAAACACGGTTACCAAATTTATTTGAAAGGGTAAGGGGTTCTGAATAGCCAGAACATCTTAAAAAGGAAAAGCAAACTCTCATCTCCAGATTTTAAATTATATTACCTAGCTATAGTGGTAAAAACAGCATGGTACTGGCATAAAGACACCAACATAGACCAATGGAACCAAATTTATGGTTCAGAAACAGACCCTCACATGTGTGGTTAAGTGATTTTTTACTACTTTATCAAATGCACACAGCTCTGGCAGAACAGTCCATTCAACAAATAGTGCTGAAAGAACTGGATATCTAGAGCCAAAAAAAGGAAAGAGGACCCCTATCTCAAACCTTATTCAAATATTAACTCAAAATTATCAAAAACCTAAATATAAAAGCAAGAACCATAAAGCTTCTAGAAGAAATTATAGGAAAATATCTTCAAGCCCTGTTGGTAGGTGGTGGATTCTTAAAGGAGATAAGAGGAGAACTGAGATGGACTAATGATGTTTAAAGTATGAAGAAGTTTTAATTAGCTGTAATGTAAAAGTATGGAACTATATAGAGTGGATGGTAACAAATAGTGAGAAACAGCTAGTTTATAAATGGGGATGTGGCTGAAAATGGTAGTCTAGGAATGTAAATGCCAAGTGACAGAATGCTAGAGAATAATCTAGGAATGAAAAGCACAGTAAACCAAGAGGTAGATGAGAATTGTGGTTGATGGTACAGATGGAAGAGTGTCCTTTGTGAGCTAGAGCAAATGTACATCACTACTGCAGGGTAGTAGGAATGTGGAGAAGCATGGGGAAAATACAACTGGAGTGACCTATGGACTGTGGTTAGCAGTAATAATGTAATATGCTTGCATCCATGCCAAAGATGTACTGTGTTGATAATGGGGCAGTATGAAAAATGTGTGCCAAATATGCACTATGGACATGGTAACAATCAGCTGGTATTATTTTATCTGTAACAAATGTTCCACCACAATGTGGTATGTTGATAGATGGATGTTTGTGAATTCTGCACATGTGCATGATTGTTTAATAAGTTTACAACATCTTTCATAAAAAATATATTTAAAAAATAATAATAGGGTAGGCTGGGGGAAAAATACACCAAATATAAGATAAGAACTAGAATTAGTAGTAAGATTTTTACAATATTCTTTCATAATCCGTAACAAATGTCTCACAACAATGCAAGGTGTTGGTGGAGGGTTGATGTATGGGAAGTCTACAACTTCTACTATACACTTATTGTTTATGTATGTTCATATATAAATGATACAAAGATAATAATAATAATAGGGCGGGTTGGGGGAAAATACTTTGGTTAGTAGTAATATTTTGACAATGTTCTTTAATCATTAGTTTAAAATGTTTAACAACCATGCAATGTATTGGTGGTAGGGTGAGTTATGAGAGTCCTGTATGATGCTGTGTGTGTTTGTTTTGTAAGTTCACAACTATTACTATACACTTATTGCTTATGTGTGAGTGATATATTTCAATAAATTTTTTTAAATGAAAGGAAAAAGAAGAGAGAGAAAGGAGAGAACACTATAGAAGCCAGACACTGACAGCATTAAACCCAGAAAAGGGAGAGGCCAGCAGGTGCCCCCTTGTGCCTTCCTGTGTGCCACAGAAGTCCAGGCGCGCCAGCAGCCCATCCTCAGGTAGAGAGCATCACCAGACAAGGCCTTGATTTGGGCATTTTTCTCAGCCTTGGAATTTGAGTTTGTAAGCCAATAAATCCCCATTGTAAAGCCAACCATTTCTGGTACATTGCTTTCAGCAGCCTAACTTAGCACAAACTGGGGACACCCAGTTTTACAACCCACCTGTCCCATCCGTCTGGCAAAAGTGAATGGATGCTGGGGGCTGCTAAAGTCATATGCATGAAGGAGTCAATCAAAATAATTAACTTACAGAGGATATTATTCACCCCCAGTTGTGAAAGACAATCCAGGGTGGAAGAGGACACTGAAATAGAAAGTTCTCTCAAGGAGAAATTCCATAATGAAGTTATTTTTAACAGTAACATGTAAACTGCATATCTCCATCACCGAGCTCAGCTTTGTTTGACGCTCATCCTGGCACCTGATTTCTCACCATCACGTTGTCCTAATGAGGCAGACTGTGTATGGTGTGAGAACTGTGGGCATTGAGGGGCAGCATAATATCCTGGGAAGCCAGGGTCCCTTTTCTTTGTTGCGAATGCCAGCTGTCTCTGCTGTGACAGTGTCTTATTGGTGGCTTGAAACCAGGGAGAGAGAGAGAGACAAGCACTCCACCCCCACCTTCCTCTATCAACTGAACCCCGGTGTGGCTCCATCGACTCACAGGGGAACCTTGATGCTAGGGAAGGGGGCATCTTTCCTGGACAAGCCAGCAACAGGTGACCAGTTCTGACCAAGGGGCTAGAAGGCAAGCCTGCTGGAGAAGAAGTCTGAAATAAATGTACTCTCTCATAAAAGAGCCTGCTGGGAGACACTCTTCCCCAAACAGCTGATGGTCATTTTCTCCCATGTCTATGGTCTCATTTCAGGGACATCATCAAGTGGATGGTCAGGTAATTTCAAGAAGAGAAAATTCAACTTGAAACAAAGGAGCATGTGAAGTCCAGCGGACCCCTGTTTATTCAAGAACCAAGGAAACTAGAGGGAAAACATTTTGCCTTGGACTGGACCAGAGGGTCAAACTGAGGAGAGATAAGATCCAGAGGTGTGGGAGACTCCGGGCCTTCTCTCTCAGTCCCCTGGTTTCTGCCCTCTTGGACCTTCTCCAAGTCAAGGCTCTTACCTTCACCCCAGCCCTGAGCCCCACGGCATCACTCTGTCCTACCCCCTTCAGACTGCTCCAAGCACCCTGCTTCCCACTGGGCCCTCCCACTTCCAGTCCCCTCCTGTCCCTCTGGGAGCCCCGGCCAAGATGCAGGCCCCTGACAGGTGGTCTCTTCCAGAGCCAGCATTGACTGGATCAGGGTGCTTGCATGTCCGTGTCCTCTCCCCAGGGAGACAGGCGCTGCTGACTCATCCACACGGCACTTCGGGAGGCCCTCCTTGCCACACCACCGCCAGGTCCAGGGGATCAAAATACGGCCGACCTGCTGGGACCGCCGCGGCTCAGATGGGCAGTGCCCAGGGCCTCCTGCTCCAACCGCCACCGCCATGGCTGCCACCACTTCCCTGGAGCGGGCTTTAAAGTCATGAGCCTGGAAGTGGGTTTTAAAGTGGAACCACCAGCAGAGGACCGACCTGTCATTACGAGCCTATTTGTTCATCTTTGAGATTGAAAATATATGAGTAACAGCATCCACATGCCCCAAGAAAATCGCCGTGGAGTGCGTGTGTGTGCGCGCGTGTGTGCCTGGGCGTGCCGGTGAAATAAATGAGAATCTACCTGGTGGAGTGTCAGACAAGCCAGCACCGACCGTTTAATCAGAGACCGCTAAGCAGCATTTGGGTTTCAGAAGCCTGCCCAGGAAGCAGAGCTCAAGACAGTTGATTCAGGGGTCAGCCACCCAGTGGGGGACGCGGATGAAATTACCCCTCAGTACATTTTCCTTGTCTCACTAGCAGTGCATGAGCTAAAGGAAAGAATCATTTTTATTTCACATGCCACGAACCGAGACGGGAAAAACGGGATGAGCTAAATGGTTTCTCGCCTGCAGCTGCTTTCTTTGGCCTAGTGCACAAATCAGAGCACAATTCACCGAAAACGATCCCACAGCAGAACCCAGCTCACACATGACCTAGGAGACCGAAGAGAAGGGAATCCTCTCCCCCAGCGTTCTGCTGCCACCTACTGACAGCTGTCAGCTGTTGATCCTGTCATTGATTGCTTTTGCTTTCAACAAATTGATCCCTGCGAGGTGATTGTTTGAGCATAAAAAGTTTAAGCAGGGAAGCGGACTTGGCCCAGTGGTTAGGGCGTCCGTCTACCACATGGGAGGTCCCGGGCCTCCTTGACCCGTGTGGAGCTGGCCCATGCGCAGTGCTGATGTGCACAAGGAGTGCCCTGCCACACAGGGGTGTCCCCCACGGAGGGGAGCCCCACGCGCAAGGAGTGCACCCCATAAGGAGAGCCGCCCAGCGTGAAAGAAAGTGCAGCCTGCCCAGGAATGGTGCCGCACACATGGAGAGCTGACGCAGCAAGATGACACAACCAAAAGAAACACAGATTCCCATGCCTGTGACAACAACAGAAGCAAGGAAGAAGACAGCAGCAAATAGACACCGAGAACAGACAACTGGGGCAGGAGGGTGGGGGGGGAAGGGGAGAGAAATAAACAGATAGATAGATAGATCTTTTTTAAAAAAGTTTAAGCAAATCCTTTAAAAATAATGGACACCTTCATTCAGAGAATTCAAATGCAGAAAAGCCTCGAGGTCAGCTCCCCTCCCCTGCCAGTGCAGCAGTCCGATGCCCCCCGCGCGAGGACGTCCCCCCGGGCCGCCTGGGGAGGTGCCCGTGAGCACCTCCGTCCCTGCGCAGTTTCGCGCCATGTGGTAATTTACCAGCTATGCCTGCCCTTCCTGATAGGCTGGGAGTGCCCCAGGGTGGAGACTCCTTCAACCGCAGCGGGAGGTTAAGAAACGATGAATTGAATTTAGCTCGATACCTAGAGCCCCCCAACCCCTCGATCTCACTGTGTGTCCTGCAGTGAACGCCGCGCCGTGCCCTCTGCGCCCCCTCGCACGCCAGGGCCCGACTCGCCGTCCTGGGGCAGGGTTTCTCCCTGCTGACATTGGGGCTGGGTAACCCTGATGGGGCATCGATTCTGAGTCAAAGGTGCGGATGCCCTTGGGTTGGAAAATATTTTGGATGTTTTCTCTGCTCATCAATGAGAAGGAAAATAGAAAAAAATAAGACAATAGGTAATCCACAGAAAACGAAAGCATGAGAAGATGGTCCACCTCACTAATTAATAATCAAGGAAATGAAGATGAAAGAAAACATGATACCATAGTTTAACCGTTAGTAGAGCCAGCTTTTTAAGTTAAGTTTTCAAACAGCATCTGGAATGTGGGTGGACCGGACCCATTAAGACCTGCTCAGGGTCTATACGCTGATGGTAAACTTACATTCCCTTATTTTATTTTATTTTTTTTCTGTTTTGATTTAATGATACAACAAGTGTGAGTTCTGGTCTGTTGATTTCTAGAGTATAGTTTGTTTAATTAAACTACTTGCCTTTTCATATCTTGCTAGAATTTTTTTTTAAGGTTTATTTTATTTATTTACTTCTCTCCCCTTCCCCCCCCCCCATCAGTTGTCTGTTCTCTGTGTCTATTTGCTGCGTGTTCTTCTTTGTCCGCTTCTGTTGTTGTCAGCGGCACAGGAATCTGTGTCTCTTTTTGTTGTATCATCTTGCTGTGTCAGCTCTCCGTGTGTGCGGCACCATTCCTGGGCAGGCTGCACTTTCTTTCTCACTGGGCGGCTCTCCTTACGGGACCCACTCCTTTTGCGTGGGGCTCCCCTATGCGGGGACACCTCTGCGTGGCACGGCACTCCTTACGGGCATCAGCACTGCGCGTGGGCCAGCTCCATACGGGTCAAGGAGGCCCAGGGAATTCCACTGCCTTGTCTTTCCCAAGTCTTCTCAACAGGAGAGAGGGCGATTTGCCCCCAGGAACGTTTGGCAATCTCTGGAGACGATTTCATTGTCACAAACAGGGGGTGCTACTGACATTTGGTGGAGAGGGGCCGGGTGCTGCTCAAGGGCCCACAGTGCACAGGGCAGCCCCATGACAAAAAGCTGCGGGGCCCAAAGGGCCAGTGGCCCTCCGGCTGAGAAACCGCGTCTGTTTGGATGGTGCATGGCGCATCTCACACCCTCCAGGGTTTGCCTCGGGAGTTAAGGGCAGGTCCGGGGTGCGAGGGCCGGTGTGCAGCCTGCCCCAGGTAGAGCCTTCCCATGCTGGGACAACCACATTTGGTCTAAAAGATGCATGAAGACACTGGCTTGATTCCAAACAGGTGCAGAGAAAGGAGGCGAATGAGCAGGTAACAACGCTCAGACATTTTTTTTTTCTATCTTTAATTTTTTTTTAAATGTTACATTCAAAAAATATAAGAGGTCCCCATATACCCTGCAGCCCCCTCACCCGACTCCTCCCACATCCACAACCTCTTTCATCGTCGTGGCACATTCCTGGCCTCTGGTGAATGCACTCTGGAGCACGGCTGCACCACACGGATAGGCATCTGCCGGGTTTTGAACGGCCAGGACCACTTCGCTTCGTTTGCCCGACTTGGAAGGTCACCTCCCGGCCCGCGAGGTGACGTCGGCTTTGGAGAAAGGCCCAGCCTCACTCTCAAGGAGAGCCTCGTGGCAGGCTTCCTCCTCTACCCACAGCAGACCACCTCACGTGCCTGCGCCGGATTTCAGAGAAATTACTCCAGCTCGTCTGAGTTAGAATAACTTCCACAGGCGGCACAGAGTTTTAACTCCCGAGCAGTCTGAGGTCTTCTTTCCCGTGAGCACTTCAGCAGTCCGCGGAGAAAATCTTATGGCTGCGTCACCGCTCTCGGCCACAGCAGTGCATTTCCTGAGGGTCCCTGTGCGGGGTAAGAGGGTCCCACCTGAAGCAGCAGGGAGCTCTGTCCTCAGTGAGGAGGAGCCTCTCCAAAACCAAGTTAGTGGAAGCTTCCGGAAAGCTTCCTTGCCGCCTCCATTGCCACCCCAGGCAGCTCCCACCATCTCTGGCCCTCGAGAGCGTCACCCCCCGGGGAGGGTCACCCGCACCGAGAGCCGCCAAATGCCTGAACGCGGCACGAGAGCCATCGACGCCGGCTGCGCGGAACGCGAGGAATGGTCTTTGGGCACTTCCAGCCTTCTTGGTCTGTTTTCAAACGCGAGAAGCCACAGGGGAGGAAAAGGGTGGAGTGAGGTGGGGCCTTGCCTCCCTCTGTCGGTGCTCTTTTCAGCCCCTTTCTCAGGCCAACACTGGGCTTTTCCTCACAGAGACGTCAAGTCCTACAGAGCTTTAGCTAGTACTTGATAAATGTTCTCCAGGGACTGCCCATATAAAAACTAAAACCTTTGGTTGTCTTTTACAAACGTAAGAAAGGTAATAAATAGTATCGCAAAAGCAATACATGCCTAATTTAGAAAAGCTGGGAAAAGCATTGGTTAAAAATAAATGGAAATCACCTTAAACCCACCTCTCAGAGAATCACTCACTGTCTGGGATATTCAGTATCCTGTGGTCTTTGACGGGAGGTTGTGTGCAAATGATCTGTTGAGGAAACTGGAAAGGGCGTGGGGGAGCAGGACAGGGCTGTCTCAGGCAAAGCCCCACGGAGGGCGGGGGCCCCATCCGAGGTGAGAAGGGTGGACTCTCAAGCTCTGACACCGGCAGTCCCTGATTAAGAGCCACCCCAAAGCCAAGAGTGCCTACAGCTGCAAGCAGGAGGACTGCATCCGGCATCCACGTGGAATCTAAGCCCCCTCTCGATACAGAGGTGGAGTGGACATCACCATCCCAGGGGCCACAGGATGGAGGAATAGGGTATGGATTAGAGTGGACTTACTGGTGTTCTGCTGGGGAACTGTTGTGATTAGTAAGGGAAGAAACTGTAGTAGTGATGTGGAGAGGGTGGCCATGGTGGCTGCTGAGGGCAGGGAGAGGGAAGAAGAGATGTGATGTGGGGCATTTTCATGACTTGGAGTTGTCCTGGGTGGTGCTACAGGGACAGATGCTGGATATTGTGTGTCCTGCCATGGCCCACTTGGTGGAATGGGGGGAGAGTGTAGACTACAATGTAGACCACTGTCCATGTGGTGCAGCAGTGCTCCAGAATGTATTCACCAGGTGCAGTGAATGTGCCAGGATGATGGAAGAGGTTGTTGATGTGGGAGGGGTAGGGGGGGTAGGGGGTATATGGGGACCTCATATTTTTTTAATGTAATATTTAAAAGAAAATGAAGAAGAAAAGAGCCACCCCGAGGGGACATAAATCCCCGGGTACTTCTGGCGCCCCACACGGGTGGGCTAAGCTGGCTCCAGTCATCTGAGAGGGGTCCTCCAAAACAGAGCTGCTCACACGGCTGTCAGACTACAAGGCACTCCAAAGACAGGGGAAGGCCATGCCCAGGACCACCCACTGCAGCGGCTTGAAGCTAACGCTGGGAACCAAAACAAGCAGCCACGTCATTAACGTCCTTCCAAAACACCCTTTGGGGTGGGCCGAGCTGCCCCCTCCCAGGACATGTTCTTGTCTTGGGCTACATTCTGAGGGTGTGGAGCCCATTGCCGATAGCACTGCTTCAAAGCGTCACTTCCTCAAAGGTGAGCCTGGCTGGATCAGGCTGGGGCTTTAATCCAGGAAAGAAGATCAGGCCTAGAGAGAGAAAGCCCTGGGCTGAAGCTGGAAGTCAACGGAACCCAGCAGACAAAGGAGAAGACACTGCCGTGTGCATTCCACATGACAGAGAAGCCAGGGACCAAGGGTCACTGGCAGCCAGCCCCAGAACGCCGCTGTCTTGGGGCAGAAAGCATCGCCTGGCTGATGCCTTCACTTCGTGGACTTGTCCCAGCCTCAGACGCATGAGCCAGTAAATTCCATTGCTCAAGCCGTCACTGCATGGTAGCTGTTTTAGCTGCTGGGAAACTAAGACACCATTTTTAGTGGCTAAAATGGAATGCTAGTATAGATACACTGTAATTCACATACCCGATCCCCCGTTGTTGCAGTTGTGCCCGTCAGCTCCTAATCCACGCTTCGTTGCCCTGCTTTGTGAAACCAGAGTGGACCCTGTAGCTACTCACCCTATAATGCACAGAACAGTCCCCCTGCAGCTGCCTGAGTGTTGGACTTCATCAAAAGAGGGCACCGGAGGGATGCCACCAGGCCAGAGCGGCCAGGGCGCGCCTCCCTCCCACGCTCCGTTCCTGTATCAACAGCCTATCAGGCAGCTCCAGCTGCACCCTCAGGCCCTCCCACCCCCACCCCCTGCTCACCCACGCCCTCAGGCGACGGGCCACTCGATGGACCCATGTGCCACGGGGCAGCGAGCCTCCTGCGGGGCCCGGCAGGCTGAGTGTGCCTGCGACAGCCGCGTCCTCTTCAGCGAGACCTCTCAGTGGTGGGGAGGGGTGCCCCTCTCAGGCCTCGGCCTTTATTTTCCTCTCTTCCTCAGCCTGGGAGAGGTTTAGCGACCTCAGCTCTAAGCCATGTGTGCTGGATACTGGCAGGGGACCTGTCCTGTGCATTATAGGGTGAGTAGCTACATCCTCGCCCTCGCCTTCTAAAGGTCAGTAGCACTCCCTAGATGGCAGCAAAAAAATGTCCCGGACACTGCCCAGTATCTCCTAAATGGCAAAACCACTGCTCCTCCCCAGGGAGAACCACTGGGATAGATGGTGAGAGCGGAATGCATGTGTGTGCTTACAATATAGATGAAACAGTCCTTTAAAGAGGCCGGCCTTTTCCTAAATCCTCACCTGACTTGTTAAAAGTGTGGGCCATACTGATGGCTCAAATATGGTATCGCAGTTTGCTTTAATTTTCATTTCCTTAATTAGTAATTACTGAGGCGGACCTTCTCATGTTTCTTGGTCATTTGAATGTCTTTTTCCATGAGTTGTCTATTCACATTCACTTCTATCTTTTGGTTCTGTCTTCTCATCGATGTTCAGAAATTTCCGTAATCCTGGCCAGGAAGGGAGGGGGCGACGTAGGCGGAGTCCAGCCAGTCTAGGGAGTCCAGCCCCAGTCTAGGGGGTGAAGGGCAGGGCTTGCTTTCAGGGCCAGGAAGGGAGGGGGCGACGTAGGCGGAGTCCAGCCAGTCTAGGGAGTCCAGCCCGTCTAGGGAGTCCAGCCCGTCTAGGGGGTGAAGGGCAGGGCTTGCTTTCAGGGCCAGGAAGGGAGGGGGCGACGTAGGCGGAGTCCAGCCCGTCTAGGGAGTCCAGCCCGTCTAGGGGGTGAAGGGCAGGGCTTGCTTTCAGTGGGTCCTTGGTGTGGCTCCAGTTGTGTCCCCTAAGGAGATACCTGCAGTTCTTTACCTCCAGGCCCACCAATGTGACCTTACTTGGAAATAGGTCTTTGACGATGTCATTAGATAAAATAAGGTTGTCCTCCTGCTGTAGGGTGGGGCCTAATCCATAAGGCTGGGGTCCTTTAGGAAGAAAGAAGAGATACAAACAGACACCAGGACGAAGGCCCTGGGACGATGGAGGCAGGGACGGGAGTGGTGCGTGGACAAGCCAAGGACGGCCAAGGACGGGCAACACCAGGAACTGAAGAGCCCAAAGGAGCGTCCCCCGGTTTCAGAGGAAGCAGGCCCTGCCGCCACCTTGATCTTGAACTTGTGGCCTCAGCATGGCGAGAGCACACGTTTCTGTTGTTTTGAGGCAACCAGTTTGTTCCAGCAGCCCGAGGACACTAAGACAGTGGCCAGACCCATCGGTGCCATTCACTCATTCATTCTTTCTTTCACGCAGTCGTCAAGGCTGATGGAGCACCTCCCCAGGGCTGAGGTGCGAGCCCAGGGCCACGGGAGAGGCACAGAGAGGGGCATCCCGGAGGCAGGAGGAGCCCGAGGAACTGAATCCACAGCCAGTGGCAGCTCAGTTCACCCACGTCTCCCCACTCCACCCCACCCGCAGCTGCCCCGCCCCTAGCACGGGCACGGAGGGAGCCCTGCCCGCACACTGGTTCTCTGGGTTTCCAAGCAGGCCTGTCTAAGGCTGTGCTTTTGACCAAATAAAATTCTTCTCGCAGGTCCCAGGTCCCCAAGATGGAGCCTCTCCTTTCAGCTGCCTGGAGGAGCTCAAGGTTCGAGTTCATTCTCCCAAGGGGTGCCTCTTGAATCTCCGAAAATCAGTGCCAGTCAAGAGTCCTAATTTCCTCATTGATGTCAAGAAGGGAAAGGTTAAGTCCAGACGAAAAGGCTAACTTGAAAAGACTAAAAGTGTTGTCATTTTCTAGGTCAGATGTGTTTTACTCGCTGCCACACAGAACGAAGCTGAAAATGGTTTCAGGTAAAAATGTAATTATAAAAGGAGAAAATCAACGGGCCACATCCCATCTCCTGGTGATGCTTGACAGACCCTTGATTATGAGGACCTACCGCACGTTTCCCGTGTGCTCTCTCTTTCTCACACACACACAGACACAGAGAGTATGAACCCCCGCTCCATCAAATCAAGCCAGCCAAGCCTTTCCAGAGTGAGTTACTGCAACAAATGTTGTCCAAGGAAGATGGAATGAGTCTGCGTGTTTTTTAAAATTAATTGGGGAGCGGGTGTAGCTCAGTGGTTGAGCACGTGCTTCCTGGGTAAGAGGCCCCGGATTCAGCCTCCAGTACCTTCTAAAAAAAAAATAAAAAGGGAGCAGATGTGGCTCCGTGGTTGAGCACCCACCTCCCATATATGAGACCCCAGGTTCAATCCCCAGTACCTCCTAAAAATAATTTAACTGTGCCTGAGAGAGTCAAGCTGGCGGAAGGACGTCTTCACAGAGATGATGTTGGAGTGAGTCTTGGAGCTGAGAAGAGTTTTCCAGACGGACAAGGAGGAGAAGAGACGGCAGGGCCAACCCAGATCAGAGTGAGCGTGTGGGCTTGGGGGTTAGGCAGCGTGAAATCGGTGCGCACCCAGCACCCCCAGCCTGCCTGACCACCTTACGAGCTGGGTCATTCTCACTATCGACTCTCACTACCGAAAGCCTAGTCGCAACCAGGACACGGCGAGACGTGCGGACCGTCCGCTCCCCGAGAGCCTCCACGGCCGTGCCTGGAACTTCAGGCCTCACTGCCTCAGTGACCACCCACCAGGGGCCTGGCCCAGCAGAGACGACCACCTCCCAGGTCAGGCGGTCCCGAGTCTGAAATCAAGGTACCGGTGGGCCGGTTCCTTCCAGAGGCTCCGGGGAAGGCGCCGTTCTACGCCCCCGCCCCGGGGGTTGCGGCTTGGCGATCCTTGGCTTGCGGGCCTGTCACTCGTCCACGACCTTCATCTTCACATGGCCCTTCTCCGAGTCTCTGAATCTCACATCTCCGTCTCCTTTCTCATATGAGGATACCCGTCATTGCTTTAGGGCCCCACCTAAATCCAGGAGGATTTCAACTCGAGTCCCTTAATCTCATCAACTCTGCAGAGACCCTATTTCCAAATAAGGCCACGTTTGAGGTTCCAGGCAGACACATACTTTGAAGCATGCTATTCAACACTGGATACTCCCCCAAGCTGGCAAGTGCCAGGACAAAGCCCCGTGAGCCCTGAGCAGCCAGGAGGCCCCAACTCTGCCCTGCTCCTCCCACCCCAGTGCTGTGGGAGCAGGAAAGCTGTGCAGAGCCCTGTGCACTTAGGAGCAGCCCCGGGCGCTGGGCCACTGCTCAAGGCAAGCCCTACAAAAAGCCCCCCGTCTGCCTTTCCCACACTGCCTGGCCCTGGCTGGCTCCCGGGGCCAAGCAGTGCTGCCTGAGACTGCAAGTCCAGGCCCTGCTAGTTCACGTGCTGCCTTTGTGAGAATTAGGAAGAAGTCCCCAGGCTGACACGGGCCACCCAAGGAGGACGCTTGGGTTTCAACCCAATGGCCCTTCGGCCAGCGCCTCAGGGAGGACAACCTGCCCTGCAAATGGGTGGCCCAGAGAGGCTCTCAGACTTCCTGAGACAGAAGCTTCTAGAACTGACGGAGAGGCCTTAGAGGGCTTCCGATGGCCCCAGGGGCCTTCCCAAGGTGAATGGTGAGAGAGAGGACAAGGCAGAAGACTAACGGCTGTAGGTGGACAGTGCCGTGGGCTGACCAGACCGCATGGAAACTGATATAAGGGAGAGGGAAGAACGGCCCACCTGGGAAGGGCCTGCCGGTCAGAAGCCATCTACCACGGGCAGTGCGCAGCCTCTGGGGCTCAGGTCGAGTTTACCTGAGTACGGTGTCTGCGGTTATTATCAGCAAAGAAGGAAAAACCCTCTGGCTGTGGTCAGACACAGCCAGGCCCGGGGGCTTGCTGCCCCTTCCCTCCCCACTGTGTCTGCTCCTCCTTGCCCGACCAGCCCCCTTCCTGGGCCAGGAAGGCAAGACGACATCTGTGACACTGCCCTGTGCAGAAAAGAGTGGACACAGCAGGCCTGAGGCTGCTCTCCTCACCAAGGCCCACGTTTGGCCCTTGACTGGTGTGAGATCAGGCTATTGTGTCAACTTGGCCAGGAAACTGTGCCCAGTTGTTTGGTCCAACAAGCACTGGGCTAATTGTAATACAAGGGCATTTATGGACTTTAGTCACCATTGACTTTACTGCAGTGGTAAATCATACATAGCTGGTTATAATTACATCAATCAGGGAGATTGCCATCAGCAATGAGTGACACTTAACCCAATAAGCGGAATGCCGTAGAAGGGGGAGTGATTCCAGCAGAGAGAATTTCCCAGCTCGTCTTTGGACAGCCAACATCTCCCAGAACTCATCAAGAACCTTCACTGGACTCTCACTGCAGCCCCTGTTTGCAGCCTGCCTGCGGAACCTGGACTTGTGCATCTCCACGGCTGCGTGAGAGACTCTCATACATTTCTTACTCTCGACATATCCCTCGTTGATTGTTTCCCTGGAGAACCCTGACTGATACAGCTGGCATCTGGGAGTTTGGATCTCCAGAGGACGCCGCATTCCCCAAACGGACGGGGCGGCTCCCCGGGGCCCGGCCGTTTGTTCTAATCACCTGCTTTCCTTCTGGGGGTGTGGACTCTTGGAACATGCCAGGCAGAGTCAACCAGCCCGCAGTAAACACCGAGGCGCAGTAAACACGGGGTCTCTAAGGAGCTTCCCTGGCAGACATTTCACGGGTGTCCCATCTTGATGCTGGAGGAGCAAAGTGTCCCTGCGAGTCTGGAAGCTCGTCAGTGGCCGCACTGAGTCAAAGTGGCAGCGACGTTTGCGAGGGCTCGGCCCACCTCTTTCCTGCCAAGGCTCCATGGGCCCAGCGCCTTCCGACCTCGGCTGTAGGCCGGCCTCGGGCTCAGCTGCTCTGGTCTCTTCAGCTGCAAACTATCAGGAAACGGCTCCTCTCTCTCACCGGGGCCTCTGCGTGCCTGTGGAATGCTCTCTTGTGAATCTGCTTCCTTCTTCTTGAGTGTCCGTTTATATAACCCACCAAGGGGGCAGGGGCTCCACCTTGCATGCCCTGATGACATGGTTGGATCAAAGCTCTAATCTTGATTTAATCAAGTAACTGTAAAACCTTTGAATTTAAATCAATCAAAGGATATCACGCCCATGGGAACAGACAGGTTTACAAACATAATATCCCTTTCTGGAATTCATAAATAACATCAAACTGCCACGGCCTGTTAGGAAAATGGGTCAACGTATGGGAAAAAGGCAAAAGAGTGACGATGTGTCCTTTCAGTGTCATCCTGAATCACTGCCTTCTGAGGGGCCGTGGGCTCTGCAGGAACAGGTCATCTGGTTTGACCTCTTCTTTACTCTTGGTAGAACCAGGCAAGTTAGACGTGAACTTGTGGCTGGTGATAAGGTGTCCACGGATTCTGCGAAGTAGAAAACTAAAGTCCCCAAAGGCTGTGGCCTTATGACCCTGTAGGATACTGTGCAATTTTGTCTCCTACTTAAGCCCCTTATTCCAGCACATTCACCAGTTCTACCTGCATCAGTCTCTCACATCCTCTTTTGAGGCAAAGGAGTGGAAAAACTGACTGAAAGGAGAGTGTGTGCCACCCTGGGTGCCTTCCTGATCCTCGGGAAGGTGGAGCCGTGGCCTGGATCACTCCCCATTGCCGCTGTACCAATCGAGCACAACCCTAGTGGCTGGAAGTAACACAAATGTATTACTCTCTTACAGTTTCAGAGGACAGAAGTCCAAAATCAGTTTGCCAAAGGGGTTCCAATGCAAAGTACTGGAAATGGATTGGCTTTTATATAGGAAATTTATTTGGGGTGAAAGTTGAAAGCTCCAAGGCCATGAAAAGTCCAACTCAAGGCACCAGAAGATGGGGGCAGCCTCTGCCCGGTCTCCGCCTTCACCTCCAGGCTGTGCTCTCAGGAGCCCAGCTGGGCGCATGCAGGCGCAGGGCTTCCCTCTCACCGGCCCTCAGGCTCGGCTGCTCAGCTTTCTTCCCAACTTCAGCCGCAAGCTGGCTCAGGGCTGCTCTCTTAGGGCTTCTCTCCTTGCAGCGCAGCTATGGGCAAAACTGGAGTCTTTACTCTCACATGGTGGAATCAGACATGGCAGTTCCTTCTGGGGTGTGTCTGTCCCTGTGAGTTTGTTTACATCAGACGCAGCTGGGGGCAGAGACTCAGACAGCCCAAGCCAAAGCCCTACAGCAATCCCACCAAGCCATCTAACCAGAGGGCCCTGAACCTGAGTTAATGCAATCAAAGGGTGCACGCCCGGAGGAATAGATTAGTTTGCAAACGTCATCTTTCTCTTTTTGGGATGCGTCAAATAATGTCAAACTGTCACAGGGACTAACGCCGACATGTGCACAGGCTGGTTCCTCCTGGAGGCTCCAGGGAGATGGCGTCTCCGCTGCTTCTGGCTTCGGGAGCTGCTGCAGTCCTCGGCTTGTGGCCACATCACTCCAATGTCTGCTCCCGTCATTGCCTCAATTTCTCTTCTAAATTTCCCTCTACCTCCCTCTTCCAGGGACATTGTGACTACATTTAGGGCCCAATCAGAGAATCACAAGCTCCTTAACTTAATCCCATCTGCAAAGTCCTTCCTGCAGCTTGCAGGGAGGGCATTACCCGTGCCCTGACTGGTGAATGTATGTAACCAGTCCACGGTGATTAAGCCTGGGGGAGCTGGCCAAGGGCATGCATCACCGAAACCTCAGCTAAACCACACTTCACCTGCCACGTCACCCAGGCCTGCTGCCTGGGAGCCAGGTGGGGAAACTCGAACTGCATGGCAGTGCCCAGAGATGTCCCTTCCCAGGAATTCCCTTGCAAACAGCCCGGGGGCTTTCCCAGCCAGTGGCTTAGTGGTGGGCCGGGCAGGCTCACCTGTCCTGCGTCCAAGTGTGCCGATGTCAGGGTTGGGCAAGAAAAATATTAGACCACTAGATGGCAGCAGCACGTAAGCTGTTTATCGGGAGCTCGGAGGAGCCTGCAGAAGAGGAGCAGGACAAGGGAACCCCCTGGGAGAGAGGGCGCAGCGTCCGAAGCTATTTTATGGATCCCCAAAAGGGAAAGATGATGTTTCTGAACTAATCTATCCCTGGAGGTGTGGGGCCCTTTTGACTGGATGACGACAGGGAGGTGAGGCTCAGGTTCAGTCTCCCCCCTCTCGCTGGGTCATTTATAAACTGAGAAACACAGAGGCCAAGGCGGCCCCATATCGAGCCTTCCTTGTGAGGGAGGAACTGCAGGAAAACAGAGACGCCCCGGGGGCCGAGAGAGGCTGCAGAGCCGGGACCCAGCGGAGCACAGAGGCCTGGGAAGGGGCCGCAGCACAGCTCAGGGCACAGCGGGGGAGCCCATGGCTGAAGTCGTGAAGACAGCAGAGCAGCCAACACCGGGAGAGGAGGCAGAAGGTGCGAGCCTCACGCCGGGCGGTTCACAGCTGAGCTCCCGGCCCTGGGCTCCCAGAGAGGGCAAGCCTGCGGGCCAGACAGGGGCCAGGCGATGGCCGCCCCCTTGCTGCACTACGTGGCCCCTGACTTTGGCGAGGCGGCGTCTCTAATGGTGCCTTGATCTGGACATGTCACTGCCTCAGAACTGCAAGCTTTTACCCTAAATAAAATCCCCATGGTAAAAGCCAACCCACTTCTGGTACTTTGTATTGGTGTTAAGGAATAAAAAGCATAACCTTGCAAAATATCTAACAAGTCCCCCCTGCCCCCGCTTCTGTGGATGGGCCTGGGAGGGGGGGTGGGGTGGGGAAGGGGGCATGGCCTTGCAGGAGAATATCAAGTGAATAACACTGGCCCCTGTTTCTGCAAATCAGCCTGTGAAAACAGAGCCTAGCGGGAAGATATCCAACAAGTGACTTCACCCCTGCTTCTGTAAATCAGCCTGCAAGTTTGCAGCTGCATTCTGCCTCTGTAACCCCACTGCTTGCAAATTTCGCTGAGCAATGCGTTAGCCAATGAGCAAAAGTCATGCTGGTCCCACAGAAATCCTATATAAATCTATGAAAACTGAAAAACGGGGCTCAGAAGTTGGAGGTTGACTCTCCTCTGGGCCCACACTTAATAAAACTGTTCATCCACCATTCTGGAGCGCCGGCTGTGGGTTTCTACGGTTCAGAACTCCTGGCTTTGCTGCAACATTGGCAGCCCTTCTGCAAACTCAGACGGGGGGACCTGGGGACGGGAGTTTACTCCCTAGGTGAGTCCAGGGTCAGCACGATGGGGTGTCTCTGGCTCAGGGAGCTCCAAGGGGCTGAAGTGACTTGGGGCCTTAAATCTCCAGTTTGCCTACAACCAGCAGGTGTTGGGTGCAGTTTCACAGGATATGCAAAGCAGGTCAGCTCCAAAAGGCTGAAATTTGCTCATGTGGGCTATTTTAAAGCAAGCGGATGTGGAAGAGTTTGAGTTCGGTCCTGGCAGGCTTCTTCGGGCTAACGCGCCCTGACTGCTGTGAACAAGTAACCACCACATGGGGCCACCTTTGACTCATGAACATGACACTCCGATAGTGGGCTTGAACCCGCGCCTGCCGCTGAAGAAGGATCCTGTGGATGACCCTTCCAGAACCTTCCAGAGACCCCTGCGCATTACCTCAGAGCCCAGGAGCCTGGACCTCTACCATGAGAGCAGTTAGTGGCTGAGTCTCTCAAGGAAATCACCTCACTTGCCAAGCAGCCTGGGGACCGGACGTGGAGCACTGGAGTGTTTCGTGAACTCTCCTAACAGTCCTTTCCCCTCTCCAGATCCTGACTGGCAGCAGGCAGAGTCAGGCTCCGGAGACGCTGTTTGCAGAGGTCGGTCACACCATCAGGCTGGGAGACTCGTTCCCACAGACGCCGGGATCCAGAACGGTCACTGCCAAGACCACGCCCGCTACGCTGCGCAAACCATCAACAGGGAGCCCGGACCCTGCCCAGTTCAGCCTTTCGTAGACGTCAGTCCACAACTGGGTTTCTAATCTGATAGCATCGCAAAAGACTTCTTCTTTCATTGAAAGAGACATCCTCCCCAGCCAGGGAAAGGAAACAGCGGCCATATAGCACAGACAGGGAAAAAGACATTTGCTTTCCAGCGTTTACAGTTTCTCTGCTTTTTAATCTAAACCAGTTGTAGCTCACACAGTGAAAGCAGAAGATGTAAAAGGCAATACTTCCACATGAAGATGTGACCGCAAAACCCACTCTCTTCTTGTGCAAGGACACCCAATATTCAAAATTGACTGGATTTTGAGTCCATTAAAAAATATGACTTTCCATATTATTTTTATGGTACTTTGGGATAAGCAGGGAATTTGGGCATCAACAGGAGGCTTGACTTAAAAAATCATTCCACTCTATTCATTGTATCTCATTATGATTTTTAAGTGAGATACAGTATATGAAGATATTAAATATTGAATTCAAATCTAAAATTTGTTTGTTTTTGAAGTTAGAGAATAATTTTTTCACATCAAGCTTTATGCTAGAAATGCCTCCCGATCAAGACCGTTTAAGGCTGATGTCTTCAAATTCTCAATGACCACCACTGAGGAGAAAATGTTGACACAATTAGTTGATACAACATCAAAGAGCATTTGCCAACTCTTCAAAAATTGACAACACTTGAAATCATGGCCCAAACATGTAACAACCCTTCCTCTTCCTTCAGCTCTCTTGGGATAGAGTTGTGTTTTGAGCCCCATGGAACTTGGTCATCGTGAGGATTTGGGAACGACAATGGTGCTTTCTTGTTAGGCAGTCGCTCTGAAGCTGCTCACAGGCCACCACGGGGACACATTGCCCTCCGGCCCCCAAGAACGCGTCTCCTAGAGACAGAGCTGGGTGCACCGTTGGAGGCCGTGCCAGGGGCCCCGCCTGCCCGTCTCCCAAACAGAGGCCCCTCAGGCTGGGTACCAGGCCCCTTGGCATCTGAAGTGCCCTTTGTCCTAGACGGGCAGATGTGAGGCGGCTCCAGCGGTCTCGTGCCCTGGCCCGTGGGGACCTCAGGTGTGCCAGCAGGCCCTCCCACGCCGCCCTCCATGCCCAGGGAGCACTGGGTGGGCTGACCCGTACGCTCCAGGGGATGTGGGGGACCCAGGCTGAGAGCGCGGGGGTCACCCACTCGGGATGGCCCTTTGGTGCAGGGGTCCGGACGCCTCGAAGCAGCCCGGCTCAGGCGGGTCGTCGGGCCACACTCCTCCTTCCCCCAACACGTCGGAGGTCTGGGCGTCAGAACTCGGCGGCTCCCGCTGAAATCTATCATCTCCCGTTTCTCCAACGCCCCAGTATTAAGGAATGACACACTCTTTGTTCCAAACAGGACTTCCTCAGGCCTGATCCCCCCATCTCGGCCACTCCCTGATCTATTGGTCAGTCCCCCAGCTGCTCCACAGACCCCGCGGAGCTGAGGGGCCACCCCCTGCATCTCTCTGGATTGGAGAGGGGAGCCTGGGAACAGCCCGTGATACTTTATTTATTTTGGTTCTACAATCTTTTTTTTTTAATGTTACATTCGAAAAATATGAGGTCCCCATATACCTTCCAACCCCCTCGCCCCCCTCCTCCCACATCAACAACCTCTTTCATCATCGTGGCACATCCATCACATTTGGTGAATACATTTTGGAGCACTGCTGCACCACATGGGTAATATGTGCTTATGTATATCTCAGCAGGACCCCAGAGACAGCCAAAGTAGATATGACCCCATGATCCTGACTTCTAATGTCACAAAGAGCCAGGAGGATCTGGGCGTTTATGATGTAAAATAGCCTTCATAGCCCTTAGAATAGTTATGTGGCCCAAACTGCCAGGTATTTAAAACACTGAATTCAGGGAGCAGATGTGGCTCAGGCTGTTGGGCACCTGCCTCCCGTATGGGAGATCCCCGTTTCAGTTCCTGGTGCCTCCTAAAGAAGACAAACAATGAGCAGACACCTAGCAAAAAATGACAGTCAGAAACAACGAACAGACAATGAGAAAACAACAAAGGCACTGAATTCTGCAGGCGAACAGGGCTTCTGAGGAAAAGGGCAGGCCTGCACCGGCTCCTTGGTGCATGGCGTTCTCTGCAGAAGGGTAAACAGAGACTGGGCCCTCCGCTCCTGTGGGGGCACTGCCTTGTCACCTGCAGGACAGGGGCATGGAAAGAAGCCCCCTAGGGTGCCAGGGAGTCGCCAGGGCCCTGGCCTGAGCAAACCAGAGGCAGCTCACACAGGGCCCCACGGCCCTTCCCTCCAGGTCCTGAAATCCTAGGGAGCGAGGGAGATCTTAGGGGAAACCGAGGCAGGAGACTGCGCTTTGGTTTTTCTGCTAATGTAAGAAATAGGTGCTGACCGGGGGCCTGAGGCAAGGAGAGGCCATTGGTAGAGCGTTTGCCAAACTGCTCCCAGCCTCAGCGGTCACTCCCCAGTGGCCCGCGTGAGGACGAGGGGAGCCAGGCCAGCGGGGGGTGGCCCCTGCCTGCAGGGGTGGGCGGGCAGCACCAGGTGCCCCTCCCGCCTCCCCCCCACGTCGCCCACCCAAAGCCCGGAGCCTCCCGATTCAAAGGCCCCTCTCCCCTCGGGAGAGTCATCCCTCCTCGCGCTGGTGGGCTCAGCAGCGGGTCCCTCCGTGAAGGCTGGGCCCCCCACGCCCCCCGGCAGTGGCTGAGCGGCCCCCTCCTCCCGCCCGGGCCGCCTGCAGGGCCCTTCCTCCCAGGGTGCACGACCCACGCCCCTGCTCTCTGGAGGGTGGGAGGCGGTCCCTTGCTCACCAGGGTCCCTGATGTACTAGGAGGGGACCCAGCTTGAGGCGTGGGGGGCCGCCGTGCCCACAGGCGTCGGCCCGGCGAGGGGGTGGGGGGCGAGGCCTGGCCTCAGAAACGGGGTGGAAAAGAAACGAGGAGAAACGAGACCACGACGGGCAAACGAGACGAAACGTGGAGCCGTGATGTGTCTGCAGGCTCCGAGGCTCCAGCTTCTCCTGGTCCTGGGCAGAGCCCCCAAAACAAAAACACAGGAGGCGCAGCAGGCAAATGCCACGTGCGCCGCCCGAGGAGGGCCTGGCGTTTCCAGACGTCGCAGTGAACGTCTAGGCTCCAGGCGCCCAGGAAGAGCCTGGGCTTGGCTGGCTTCCGCCGCGTCTCGCCACCCGGGAGGCCCACGGGCTTCCCCTCGCTGAAACCTGCTGCCTGACCCGGCTTTCCCTGACTGTGCTAGGGAGGCGGCGCCGGCGGAGCCCCTGCCGGAACCAGAGCCGCGCGGCAGCTTCCGGGCCGGGGTCACTGCTGAGTCCAGGCACACACACACACTCGTCAGCCACTCGCACAGGCGCACACACCCAGGCACGCCCACACTCACACTCAAGCTCACACGGCGAAGTCACACCCACTCACAGCCATGCCTCACAGGCACACACTGGCTCATGCACTCCTATCCACACTCATCACTACCAACTCACACACACACACACACACGGGCCACGCCAGGTCAGAACCTCGGGAGTGAAGGTGCATGAGAAGTGACATCAGGCAGACTTAACACGGCCGACTTGCCCTGGCGGGGCACGGCTAGACCCCTGGGGAAGGCCGTCCTGTGCCCCCGCCCCCGGAACTTGCAGGGCAGGGGCGCCCGCACTGGACGTGAGCAGGGTGGATGGGGGCGGGGGACGGGGTCGCCCCTAACGACAGCCAGTGCCGGCGCTGTGCCTCCTGGTGCAGCCCCCGGGGGGCATGGGGGCACCACGGGGAGGGCAGCCTTGCCCCTGGGGACGGAAGTGTCACGCCAACTCCCTCCTCTGCAGCACACCCAGACAGCTCCCCGGAGCTGTGCCCCACCACACCCAGGGCCCCCCACTGAGGTGTGCCCCCACCACGCTCCTGCACCCCTGGGCTGTGCCCCCACGCATGCTCCCGCGCCCCTGGGCTGTGCCCCCACGCACGCTCCCGCACCCCTGGGCTGTGCCCCCACCACGCTCCCGCACCCCCGGGCTGTGCCCCCACCGCACGCTCCCGCCCCTGGGCTGTGCCCCCACCACACGCTCCCCCCCTGAGGTGTGCCCCCACCGCACGCTCCCGCCCCCCCGAGGTGTGCCCCCTCCACGCTCCTGCACCCCCAGGCTGTGCCCCCACCACACGCTCCCGCGCCCCCGGGCTGTGCCCCCACCGCACGCTCCCGCACCCCCGGGCTGTGCCCCCACCGCACGCTCCCGCACCCCCGGGCTGTGCCCCCACCGCACGCTCCCGCGCCCCCGGGCTGTGCCCCCACCGCACACTCCTGCGCCCCCGGCTGTGTCCCCACTGCACCCTGGCCCCTGCGCCCCACACCCCCAGCTCTGCCCTGCAGGCACCCGGCGCTCCCATTCTCCGCGGTGCTCGCGTCGGAGGACACCCTGGCGTGTTCTGGAACCCCCTCGGGAGGAGGGGGCGGCGAGAGGGCCTTGTTGTGTCCCCCAGAAGACCCGTGAGCACTTCGTTCAAGTGGTTTCCGCCACCCACAATCCCACGCCACTTGCACGTCTCCACTGGCAATAGTTCTATAACACCCGCCACAGGGGCGTGTGGCCCAGACACCCGGGCTCTGCGCTGATTTATACACATTGCTATCAACTGCCTTAAGAATTCCAAACAAGCTACATTTACAGTTGTTTGGCAGCTTAAAATGTGTTACCTTTAAATGATATAATGTAGACCTGGAAGAGATGCAGAAAGAAACAAATGTTTCACTGAGAAGTCCAAATATCCCCATCAGCCTGTTGGAATGGACTTCTGAATAATATTGTTTAAAGACCTTTGCTAACAGTATCAAAATGTGAGTTACAAAGGAAAGAACGCCTTATATTTGTTTTTCCTGCAGGGCTTTCTACAAAGCCTGGACCCTCAAAACCCGTATTTACTGAATCAGTGATAAAACAAATTTTTCCCAAAGTTACCTATAGACCTGACACCTACTTTTTTTTTCTTTTTGGATCCTATTTAGACAAGGTTATGGGCTTAAAGCATTGCCCTAATTTAGAAAACTCAAAAAATGTGAACATGTAACAGCTACCCTTCCCCCTTGAAAGAAAAGGGCATCTTCAAACACAGAACTGGTTTCCAAAGTTTATTAAAAATCAAAGAATAGAAAAACTTTACATAAAAATATGTCAATTTTAGCTTCCACATTGTTGTCCACACAAAAAAAAATCGAAACATGATCTCTTCTGCTGAGCCTGCAGCACGCGGCCGCAGCGGGGGCCAATTCATCTGGTTCACCGTGACTGAAACCGGCGATGCCGGCTGCGACTCGAGCCGCGAGCCGCGCCCCAGGGACGCACCTCGCGGTGCTTTCCTTAATGTGGGTTTACAGTCAATATTGCTAACGCGTAGAGATTAGTACAGGCCTACGTATCAGTTTTTATAAATATTTCTTTATCGGTAGGTTCACAATTTAAATATTTTTAAATATTTTTGATAAACTTTCGATCATTGAGAACGGCAGACAAAATATGTGCTACTCTATCGTGGAATGCTTCCTGGAAACCCTGCGGCTGCGGCCGCACCTCCCACCGGCCAGGCCCCGAGAGCAGCCCCCTGGATGGGCGCCCCACACACCGGGCAGCAGCTGTCCGAGTCCCAGCTCCTGCGCTGGCAGACGTCACAGGAACACGCTTGCCTCTCGTAGCCTCCACTGGTGGACTCGGGCGCCACCTCCCTGCAGCGCTCGGCGGGGCCCAGACCCTCCTCAGAGCCCCTCGGCCGGACACCCAGGACAGCCATGGTGCTGGGAAAGCGCAGGGCGGGACGGCACGAGCTCGTCCACATGAGGCGGAAGGGGCCGTGGCCATCCCGGCAGAGTCCACCTGCACGTGTGCCTGCCTGCACCTGACAGCGGCACCTGCCGCCCCAGGCCGCGCCTGCACTCCTGCAGCCCGCCCCGAGCCCACCCCGCCCCGCTCGGGGAGGCCCAAGCACTTTTCCTAAGTTTGCTCTTAACAGAACGAACGCATACAGCTATTCAGATTCCTGAATGGAATCAACGTAATTCCTTTCTCCACATTCCTAAAACTGGGCACCATTTTCTGGAATGATATTCGCCAGGTCCACCTGATAGGTTATGTTACTAAAACTGACTGAAACCTTGCAAAATTCACTTTTTCCCCCAGATTTTATAATGTGACAACCTTTTCTCCCCTTAGAAAGTTATACTTCTGGCACTTTAAATGCTGGATTTGTTGTCTGGTTTAAAAGAACCGAGAACCAAAAACATGAACACTCTGTGGTCAGAGCGAGGGGCAGAGCCGGCCGGGCAGGCTGCCGAGGGCTGTGGAGCAGAGCCTGGCAGCGCCGCCGCGCCGCGCTGCCCCTCAAGCCGGGAAGCCGTGCGGACAACCCAGAGAAGAGACGAGAAAAGAAAACCCAAACCCCTCAGGCACGATGTGCGTGGCAGCTCCGCAGACAACCGGCCGACAGGATGAACCCAACTTAGAAAATGCAGCTGGGAAAGGACCTAAGGCTGTTAAAAAAAATTCCCTTCTCCCTTAAATATAACTTATGTGAAAATATGAAATTAAATAAAAAATATCTGAATTATTGCACAAATCATACGTTTTCAATATTTACATAAAAAAGGAAAAAAAAACAACAGTTCTGGGATTTGAGACGAAATGAGGGCAGTAAAACCATCGTGAGCTCCCAGCCCCGCTGAGGAACGGAAACCACCAAGGGCGGCCTCCTCCGCCACGCTGACAAACGCAAAACAAAGACACCAAGCCGCAGAGGAACGGACGCCGTGGCCGCCACCGCGCAGCAGCACGTGGGTCCTCGCAGTTCCAGCCAGAGCCGCTGTGGCGCCGAGCGGGCCGTCCCAGGAAGGCAGCACGCAGTGTCCGCAGGCGCCAGGTTTCCCAGGCGGGCGCGACGAGCCGCTCTTGAGCAGGGACGCGGCCACAGACGCCGACTACGGCGGCGGGCGGATCGAGGCCCCCGCGGGCTGGCGTGCTGGAGGCTGGTCTCAGCTCCCAGCAGAGGGTCCTGGGTCGCTCGGCGTCCGTCTGTAAAACGGGGGGTGGGGGGACGGGGGGGGGGCGGTGCGACGCACAGGCGCCCTTATCTGCTGAGGCTGACGGGCAGGCTGTCCCGCGTGTGTGCGTGCTTTTTCCTCCTCCAGCCGGTGCGGTTGTACTGGTGGTGGCCCCTGCTGCCCGCGGGGGGCCGCACGCTTCCGCTGCCCACAGCGCTGTAGGCGCCGCCTTGGCTGTGGCCGTGCGAGCCTTTCACGGACAGTTTCATGCCGTTGTGCTGCTAGAGAGAGAGAGCAGGGTCTCAACAGGGGGTCCCCAGACACCAGTCGCACATGAGAGCCACACGGCTGGCCCAAGCGAAGCCCAGACCTTCTGGCCGAGCGCCGAGTGGCCACAGGCCCCGCCGTCCCTACCACAGCAGGGTCAGAACATGCAGATGCCGCTCAAACGGCCCCACGCCGTCCTGCCGGCACTGCTACGGGAAGTGTCTCGCAGTCAACAGAAGGCTGCGCGCTGAAATTTAAGTCACTGTTAGGTTTGAGACCATTCTACTCCCCCTCGGGCGCACACCTAAGACACGGGAACAGGGACCCAACCACACGATCCACCTGCGGACGCACTTAGGAATTCACGTCCAACTTGTTTTGTGCGTCCTCTTCAGGCAGCCCAAACATCAGCCCTGATCTTCCACAAACGCGCGTGTGCGTCGCGAGCTCCTACTGCTTGGCGCTGCCAGTCCTCGCCCGCAGCGGCGAAGGCCCAGGTCCACCCCTAAAGCAGGTTCCCCGTGCAGCCCAGAGCCCCAGGCGCCTTGGGGTGGACAGGATGGACAGACCCGGGGAGGAACAGTCTTCAGTTGTTCAACGGCGACAGGGGTCAGCGGCACAGGTCCAGGCCGCCGGCTGGGGTGGCGCCCGTGAGGCCGACGTGTAACGCGGCCAAGGCCGCCAGCGCCCGCGGGGAAGACGGCGACCTCCAGGCGTGGGCCCCGCTTCCTGCTGGGACACCCTGTGCATGACCTTCCCAACAGTCACCCAGGAACTCCCTCGTCACCTGCCACCTCACTCCACGTTTCCAGCTGTGGGACCTGCACCCGGAGGCGCCCCGAGCGGGGAGCCCCCCAGATCCTGGCAGACAAACCCCGAGGGCAGAGCCCGCCCGGGGCACCCAGAGAGCGTGGGGAAGGGAGCACTCGAGGGGCTGCTCCCCACGGCACGAGGCCCGGGCCCACACCCATCCTCGGTTCCATCTTTTGCTTCTTAAAAACCAAAGTATCTGGTGTATAAATGAAGAGATCGATGGAAAGACAGAAGTCTTCATTTCTACCCTCCTCGTTCCATACTTGAGTTTCATGTACCGCAATGAAGAGAATTAAGAGAGATGCTGGAAGAGAGTGCTCTGAACTAGTCATTCTGAAACACTCTGTTTACAAGGGGCGCAGACAGGAAGCTAAACGACCCAGGATGACCCCCTGCAGGGTCACGTCTCGGCAATGCCCAGCCGCGGCGGACACAAGCCAGCGCCAGGCAGCCCCTGCGGAGCCGGGCAGAGCCGCCGTCTGGGGCAGGGCCGTACCTTGTGATACAGGTGAGGGCTGGACAGCGGGTTGGCCGAGGCCGAGGGGATGGCCGCAGAAGACACGTGGTGGACGGCTTTCAGAGGCGGGGTTCCTTCAAGGCTCACTTGTCGGCAAGGAACGGGGGTGACCCCGAGGGTGGGGGGCGGGATGGTGAACCTGGTCTAGAAAAGAAATACAGAAACACCCCATAAAGTAACCGACAAAACGGAACAACCTGCCTTCTCGAGCTGAGTGCAGGGAAATGGCCACCGAGGGCTGGGGACACTTCCTCAAGGAATGAGGAGGGGCACAGGAGTCGCCAGGGCTCAGGCCACCCCAGCGGCTGCAGCCCCTCGCCAGGAGCCTGGGGGATCCCGCCCTCAGCCTTGCACCACGCAGCAGGACGGGGGGCAGGGCTAGGGGCACGGGCAGAGCTGCCCCACGCCCCTGGCCTCAGGAGAGCCTCCCTGGGGTGCTAGCTGGGCACCGTGAGCCCAGCGGCCACCGCGAGGCTGACGTCATGGCCCAGGGCACAGCAGGCTCCCACCCCGGGCCGCAAGGGCCCTGACGCGCCCGCTCTGTCTCCTCTCCGACCCTGAAACTCCGTCCTGAGTGCGGGCTCTTACTGCTCTGTAGGCTGCATGGGGAGACTGCACAGGGTGTTTTCAAGTGGGGCTCCGTGGCAAGGACATAAAACGAGAGGGTGCTCTGGGAGCCTCGTCTGAATGTTCTAATTTTCTTAACATTTCAGCCTCAGTACGAGCACTTGGTGAATACTCAGGTTGAAGGGGCATATCCTCCTCGTGGGCCCACAAACCCCTGGTGCTCACTGAGGGCGCGAACGCGGCCGCCACCAACAGCCAGGACCCGCCCCCTCAGCGGCCGCAGCAGAGTGCGCGTGGGCACAGGGCCACCGCCCACGACCCTGCCAGGGCCAGGCCGGTCCCTGGAGCTCGACAGCCGCAGGCGAATTGCAGGGGGAAGCCTCCCGCCCGCTGCGGCGGGCAGCGCCGAGCGCGCCCGAGTGGCGCCCGGGGCCAGCAGGGCAGTCAGGACGTGGGGACGAGCCACACCGTCTTACGCTCAAGTGACAACCGACGTTTTAGGAGTTAGCTTTACTCGGCTTTTAAGTACACGCCAACATTTAAATATATTTATGTGTCATTGGAATGTAAACACAAGTTAGATAACTGCAAAATTCTTTCAGACTTCACATTTTGTCTGAATAAAATATTTAGCAAGCGTATTCTAGCAGAATAAGTCCTGAAATAATGGCCAGTAAATAAATTGGTGAAAGTCAATGTTTACATAAAAACTTCCAAGGGGTCTAAACGCTGGGACTGAGGCACCCAGGAAAGGGGCGTGCGCCCGGCTGGAGCCCTGCCTCGGACCGTCAGGCCCGGGCCGGCTCTCGAGGTGTCCACCCCGCCTGCCCGCCCGTCCCTCCAGCACTCAGTCAAAAGAAAAGCACTTCCAGACTGTCCCGGCCCCGACGCCTGGTGCCAGAGAGCAGCTGGACGAGCAGGGCCGGCCGACCGGGGTCAACGCACCTGGTTGCTGGCGGTCATGATCAGCGTCCTCGGGGCCGCAGGCGCCGCCTGGACGCCCGGCACGGGAAGAGCGGCGGGCAGCCCGGCCAGGAGCGGCGTCGGGGCCGGCAGGCTGAGCTGGTACACGCCGGGCGCTGCGCAGGGCGGCGTGTCCGAGTCCTCCCAGCGGGAAAGAGAGAAGGAAAGCGGCATCACGGGGTGCGCAGCCCCTTAGTTAGGAGACACCGGCCAGGCCGGCATCGAGGCCCGCTGCGGGAGTTACTAGAACGAGCCCGTGACCTGTGGGCACTCAGCAGCCCAAATCTCTCTGAATCTCCCTCAAGGGCTTTGAAAACTCAAAAGAGCTTGTTCAAGGAAATACAGAAGAGACAGGACACTTAAATTTTTTATCTCCCGGTGGGATTTAAAAAAAAAACTATTCCAGAAAGCCCACTGCGGTTCGGCACTGCTCGCGAGGTGCCACGGCTGGAACCATGGGCGGCGCCGAGCTGTCCCTGGGGCGAACGCCAGAGCGGGGGCCGCTGGGCGCAGGCTTTGCGCTTGCCTGCCAACACTGAGGAGGAGATTTTAAAGTCCCTGCTGTGACGGTTTACCAGGAACACCCACCGTCCAGTCCAGCAGGGCCCCAGGGTGCACTCACGATGTCGCTTCCTGAGAGGGAAGACACGGAGGAGGCGGACGAGCCGGAGGAGAGCAGCTGGGGGCTGGAGAGGGACAGTGTCAGGCGCTGGCCGAACGAAGCCTCGGGCTCCCGGCTTGGGGCCTGCTCCCCGTTGCACGCGACGATTCTCTCCTTGATCTTAATCCTGTTGTCTGCAGAGGGAAGGGACAGTGGCGGCATCTGACTGACGGGGAGGCGCAGCCTGCGCGTGGCCACTGGGCACTCCAAACACTCAGAGGACGTGGCACATGGACTGGCAACTTTTAGTTTAGATTCAATTTGTAAAACGGTCATCAATTCAGATATTGGACAATATCTAAATACGTTGGGAACAACCTGTGAGTCCTTCTAGCTAAAGACCTCATGAGCTCTAGACACAGGTCAGGTACTTGTGGTGAGTACTGCATCCCTGACCGTGGCGTGTGCTGGGGAGACGCACCTGGCCTGCCAGGATGCAGCTCCTCCAGGGCCTGCAGAAGGGCTCACTGGCACGTTCTGCCGCTCACACGTTAATAAAATGTTACTACGCTCCTATGTTCAGCTGAATAAGACAGAGTAAAGTGACCTTCCCCTGTTGGCAGCTTGCCATGCCAACGCGGCCCCTAGACACGCAAAGGCCACGGACGCACGCATTCCGCCTCTACGGCACGGCGCTGGCCCGCGTCTTAGGGTCAATTTAACTCTTAATAGAATAACAAGGTATTTTCTTACTTTGACCTGTCTACCATCAAGAGACAAAAAGGTACCTCCAAATTAGTCCTCAGAAGTGCAGGGCAGCATGCCCGAGTGCCTTTCCTTACCAAGGATGGGTGACGGGCTGATCCTGCTGCCCCACTTCTCCTTGATCCACCGGCGGTAGTCGATCACTTCCTGAGTTACTTTGATGATTCTTCCTAAAGTGCTGTGGACAATAAGGTTTGCAACAACAGCTGGAGTGCAAGAGGCGCCAGGGAAACGAGGACGCCTGCCCGTCAGCTGCCGCGCTCTCCAGACAACATGCTGTCTTCTAAGTAGAAGACCGCGTGAACGGCAGCGAAGCTGACCTTACAAATGCCCACTGCGCTCTGCGCTCACAGCAGAGAAAAAGTGGGTCCGTTCCGAGCGCCCGCCAGCTCAAGAGGAAAGCGCTGAGGTCCCCTCCCTGCCGCCGCCACGGCCAGAGCCTGGCATTCCCGCCCCGCCTGGCTCGAAGGCACAGACCGTGCCCGACATGGGCACCGGGGATGCCCCGCCACGGCCCCAGTGCTGGGAGTGGACGGCGTCCACCGAGCACGGACGCCCCTCCACGAGGGCGTGGGGCCCCTCGCCAGGCCTGGAAATCGACCCCTTCTGGCACACGCCCGCAGAACCGACAGTGCCGCGGCAACCGCGATGCGCTAAGAGGCGCGCCAGCCCACTGCGCCTCCCTCCACTTCCCAGGCCCTCTCCCTCCCTCTCCCCCTCCTCCCACTGCCTCCGCCAGCACATCATCTGGAGTCAGAGTCAACAGTGATGGCTCCCAAAGAGAACAAGAGCAATGCACACCGCCAAAAACATCCAGAAGGCACAAGCGGAAGGTTCTAAAGGCCACCTGGAGCAGAGAAATGTCCTGTGCAAAAGGCTGAGATCCCATCCCTGACAGACAACGCCTGAAAGAGGCGGCCTCCTCTCCGCTAAGGAGACACTGAGCTTTCGGCCACGGAGGGTCAAACGCAGCCATCTGCTCCTGAACAGCCCTCCTCGCCAAGTTTCAAATGCTGCTCGAGCGGGATGTGACCCGTCAGAAGCGTCGGGGACGTGAGCGCAGGCAGGCTCGCCAGCATCCACGCGCTGCCGCTGGCCCCTTACCTTTCAGAGTCTCTGTTTGGGTAGGACCTGGCCAGCGGGGACACGGCGTGGCTGAGGACGATGTAGGCGTAGTCGAACACCTGCTTCACCTGCATGGCCCCGTAGGAACTCCGGCCCACGTCGTTGCCTGAAACGGAAGGCAGCGGTGACCACCTGCCCACGGGGCTCTGGATCTGCTCGCACCTGACCCCCGAAGCAGGCCCTCTCTCTTGACTGGGCCCACTGAGCGCCCACCTGCAGGGCCAAACCAGCCCAGGCGGGGTACCACAGGAACCGTGCCTGCAGACGCCCTTGGCAGCACCTGCCGACTGGTGGGGGGGGCGGGTCGGGGACCAAGAGGGGCCAAGCGCACCATCGGACCTGACGCGGTCCCAGCCAGCTCCATGGGGGACCGCGCCGGGCCGCTCTCCAGGTGGCCGTGAGCACGCCCAGCAGCAGCCCTCCAAACCGCCCCAGCCGCCGTGCAGCTGTCCTGCAGCCAACCCCCTGCCAGGGCGGCAGGCGCAGCAGCTAACAGCCCAGAGCGAACCATGGCTCGGGGGGCCCGGAGGAGCAGATCCCCCATGCAGATTGCGCCGGGGTTCTCAGCTGCTGAGAACTGCGTGGACAGGGAGTCGAACGCGCCATCACTGCAATCATCAGAGAAGCCACAGTCAAGGAGCCTGATTTTTACAGAAAAGCAAAGTCTCAAACTTTAGTTGGTCTGTAACTTCCATTTCAAGTAAGCGTGATTTCTTAAGGAAGTGTATCCTCACCCCGGGATTTTATCTTCTTCAGATTTACTAGCACAGCTCGGTGAAAACGGGGGTCTTTGTCAAGCACAGTGTCAAGCACAAGGCGGACAAGGGGAGGTCTTAAGGGGCCCGCCCCGACAGGCAGGCACGCTGTCGGCACATCTCGGCACACGGCAGTTAGAGCGTCACGCAGGCAGGACAGCACAAGTCGCTCCGTTTAAAAACAACAGAGAGCAGTCACTGTAAGTGCCTTCAAAAGACTTTTAAGAAGAAAATCTCATGCCACAGAAACCATAAAAAAAAATCATTACATTTGCTAACTCATTGTAAAGTAGTATATTAAAGTGGAATAATAAAAAAATACCAAATACAAACGAAAAAGAAACTGGAAAAATAAAAAGGTACAACATGGACAACAAAGAAAAGCTTCCCTAGCATGCAGAGGGTTCTCACAACATCAGTAAGAAAACAGTCCCGCAGACAGAACGGACGAAGCACACGCATCCGCACACACAACGAGCACGGTGTGACGCCCGGGGCTGCCTCTCTCCACCTTCCTGCTCCCTGTTCGTAAGTGGCTTTACCTTCGTGCTAAGAAGCAACAACTAACTGGTGCTCAATAAGCATTCGTGGAATCGATAAATAACACTGTTTAATCCTGCTCACCACGGAAGAAACGTCAAATGAAAATTTCTATCCCGTGGTCTTTTAAGACTGGCACCGACTGAAAAGCCTGTTGCTGAAGCTGTGGGGATACAAGCGCCCGAACACGCTAACAGGAACTGAAGCTGGAGAACCTGGAGCCCAGCCTCATCCTGAACGCAGCACATCCCAGCAGCCCGGGAAAAAAGAAGCTGCAGATCTGGATGTTCTGCATAATGTCATTTAATCAGCAGGAGAGCAATCATAAATGTTAATGTCCTCCTAGGAACAAAACGGGAGAAATTCACACCAAAAGGGGTGGGATTGCAGCGTGCTTCACTTTCTATGTTATATGCCTCTGGGAAATGTTTTATGATGAATAAAATACTACTTTTGTAATCAGAAAATAAAGCATTTTCCTTAATTCTTACCTTCTACCTTTTTCTGGCTGGTGAGAGACATAAATAGTTTTAAACAATAGGACGTTAACCTGAAATATTAAGCAAGGATTCCTGAAAAAGCGTCACGGTTAACCTCCAGTGCAGGAAGCCGCCTCCGGGTGGGTCGGCCGTCCCTGGCCCCCACGGCCCGCCGCTGCCCCCCAACCCCCGCCCCCCGGTGCCGCCCCTTACCGGGCAGCAGGGGGTCCTCGATGCACAGCATGGAGGGCCGGTACCCGCTCGTCATGGCTTTCATGATCTCCTCTTTGGCGATGTAGGCACCTCCTTCTTTTATTCTAATACCAGTTTTCAAGTAATTAAAATTTCTTCCATATAGTTCAAAAAATTCTACAAGAAGCATTCCAAGGTTTTCGTCAGCTCTCCGGGCGTCGATTCTCGGGTGCAACTGTGAAAGTGACACGCGGACGGCGTGAGGCACCTGGCGCCCTGCCTGAGGGGCGCGCGCCGGCAGCACCGCGGCCTTTGACAGCCTGAGCCGCCTGTCGGCCAAGACTCAAAAGAAACGAAGCCCTCCTGCCTCAGTGTTCATCAGGCTGTAATTCTCTGAAATTGGTAATATGAGTGGCAACTCCCTGCAGGTTAACCACAGCTTATAGAATATCAGTCACTAAACTGACCATATTCAGCCACTTTTTGGATTTACTTCTAGAGAGGGGATGTTCTTTTGCAGATCCTTGTCATCTTAATTTCGTTATTCTGAAATACAGCCAATAGGGGGCAGCAGGAGCCCGCTAGTACCTCAAGTATCACAGGAGTGGGGACGATTCATTTTAGCTGGGTGCAGGAAGCTGGGATTAGATCACAGTATTTACAGCAAACCCACGTCCAGGCGAGCGTGTGCCCTGCCGAGCGCCACGCGCCTTTCAGCAGGTACCGACTCAGCGGGGTCGAGCCACCATCTCCTGGCCACCGACTTGGACTCATCCCCGCTACCGCGATCTGCACGCCATGACGGTGGTCCCTAGCCATGGTGGGCGGCTAAGTAAAATTATTAGAACGAGTAATAGAGTAAAACACAAAGGCTCCAGCGCTCAGGCTCACCAGCCACGCTGCGGGTGCTCATGAGCTACAAGCAGCGCGTGGCTGCCGCGTGGACCGCATAGACATTTCCACCTGCGCCAATGTGGAGCAGGACGGCCAAGGCTCAGAGTGCAGGGACCCCAGTGTCTGTAACACGGAGCGCCGTCAGGAAACAGGCCTTCAGAAGTCTGGAAGTACTACTAAGGCTCAAGAAGCTTCGCCTCTGAAAGCACCTACCTCCCAGGTGCCTGCGCAGCGTCTTACTGCGCCTCTCCTCTAGTCCCTTCCCCCGCGCTACCGGGACGCGAAGGCCTGCCTGGACGCGCGGCCTGCCCTCAGACCAGCTGCCAGACGGACACAGGCTCCCGGGGCCCGGCTGCATGGCAGCCCCAGCCCCACCGCTCACAGCTTCCAGGGTGCGTGGCGCCGCCACGAGGACACCACGTACCAAAGCAGCACCCAGCGATGGGGAGCGGTGACAACTGCTGGTATTTTAAGGCTGCTGGGACAGCAACCTCAAGAAAACTGAAGCGCACAGGTAAGAGCGAAAGGCTGTCGAGCAGGGAGGTGAGAGTGGGCAAGGGCGAGGGGCCGGGCGCACCACGCTGCTTGCTGGCCGGCTGCGTGGGGCTGTGACTGAGGAGGCCCCGCCCCTGCTCCAGGCACTGACCCAGCGTGACTGCAGTAGGGGCGCCACGGGTTCTGACAGCCAGGCCCGAGCACAACACGCTGCAAAGGGCACGGCCAGCCAAGGGGGGACGTGGCACTGCGGCCGCAGAGAACAGGAACCCCCTCGCTAAGAGGGAACATGAAGGTTTTGATTAACCTACAGGCCATTTTGTGTGTTAAAAAAAAAAGACTTAAATATGCTCTTTAATATGTGTTAGCATTTAACATTTAGGGACGTTTCCTACTAGCAGGCTTTCTGTTGGTTACTCAACAAGCAAGGACGAGATAAAATGATAAGGCAAAATACTGATTTTTCGTCAGCCAGAGAAAAAAGGCTCTCTATTGTGCATAGGGCCCACCTTTTCTCTGAGATAAATTCTTTATATAAATCATAGCCAAGCACCAAAAGATAACGTAGAGTTTTACATTCTACGAGGCATGGAAGTTTTTAAATGTACAGAGCTCTCTTCCTCAAATGTGGATCAACGTATTTTTGACTTCCTGGAGCGAGGGAAGGCCTCCCTACTCACCGGTGAGCACAGCTAAGCTCTGAACCAGCTCTAAGGGAGCAGTGCACAAGGGCACCTGTCAGTGAACAGCTAGAGGTCACCTCACCCCCCGATGCATGAACCAGAACAGAACCTGAAGCAAGTGCCGACGGGCTCATGAACTGCTGCTCGTGGTATCAGACTTATGAATCGGCCCCTCCATAAATCTCAAGGCACCTGCTCCCCAAGAAAGAAGGCATACGCACCTGTAGAAAGCTAATGGCCATTAAAATTAGGCTGTAGGAGCTAATTCCACCTGTAAAAACTTCGTTCAGGTCCCTCTGCAGAAGGAACTGTTTTAATACTAAAATCAAGTAAGGCAGCAACGAATATTTCTGTAAGTTAGAAAACAGAAGGAAAACAGTTACGTTAGAGATTTTCAGGGAAATTTCACCAGGCAGAAAGGAAGTTCAGCCGCTCCCCACCCACTGAAGGTCTAGCTCCACGCCTGGGACCCAGGGCACCAAGGGCCCTCGGGGGGGGCGAACATGTCCACTCGGCATGTCGTGGCACCCTCGCCCAGGCACGGCCGTGCGGGCAGAGCCCCGGGAACCAGCCCCCAAACCCCAGCGCTGGGGGCTTCTAGAGCACAGAGGCAGAGGCCAGCCAGGGCAGGGCCCAGAGCCGGGGTGGGGCGGAAGGCCGGGGGCTGTCATGTCCACCCCGGGGGGGACGCGCGTGCAGAGCAGAGAGACGGAGAGGGAGCAAGCTGCTCCCAAGGCCACAGGAGGCGGGTCTGGGTCTGGGGGTTGCTCTGTTTTGGAAGCCCCCCCCCGCCCCCGTCCACGCAGCTCGCCAAGGCAGCCCGGTGGCCTGCAGCCTGACACGTGGCTGCGCGGGGCGCTCCCGGGAAGGCCCACCCGAGGAGCAGGCACGGCGGGGAGCGCCGCAGGAGCGGGCGGCACACCGGGCGCCCTGTGCAGGGTCTGCCGCGGCCCACGGCTCCCTCTGGGGGCCTCCGCCTCGGGACGCGCGCACGGCGCCGACCTACCTTCACGCAGTTCTTGATGAACTCGGCCGCCCGCACGCCTGTCTCCATGTTGAAGCTGATGTCCACCCTCACCTCGGTCTCCTGGTCGGTGAGCTTTATGATGGGCACCTGCAGGGAGCGCCGGCTCAGACCCGCGTCACACCCACGCTTCCCACCGCCAGGCGGCGGGCGTTCCCAAAGACGGGCACGGGGCTCAGGACCGGGACCGCCAGGCGCTGACGGCAGGGACAGGCCCGGCCAGGCGCCGACTGCCCCGCGCCCTGGCGCAGCCCGGGGCTGATGCCTGAGGGTCCCCACGGCCACCACCAGCTTCTGCAAGGGGGGCAGCACCGAAGGGGGCAGCGCGGAGGGCGGGGAGACGCTGCCCCACGCCAGCCTGGCACTGGCTGAGCTTTCCAGAAACATTCCAACCAACCTCAACGCCGCTATGGTTTGCGCTAATGTTATTTCTCCAAACAATGCTCCTTTGGGTTTTCTTTCTTTAAGACAATTTAAGCAAAAAACTTTTTTTTAATTTTTGTTTTTAAAATCAGAAAATTAAAACCTATTTTGGAAATACCATCATCGAAAATAATTATCCTCAAAAGGCACTCAAAACCCCTCAGGAAAGCAGCCCAAGCCACCGCCCCATCCAACCCCATCAATCACAAGCCCCCAACGTGTTAAGAAGAAAAGGCAATAGTGTTTTGCTCTTTCGGCCTAGAGCAAATTAAAAAGGGACGATCCCGTCACCAGAGCAGCCAGAGTCTAGGCAGAGGTTTTAACAAGTCCAAGGGAAGGTCAGTATAGAAACGCTGCCTCCCGTACACGCCTGACCTGGGGTCTCGCCACTGGGCCCACCCCTGTCGAGAGGCCTCAGGGCTCTGCCCCCCAGAAGCTTCGGGGAACCGGCAGGAACTGGCAGGAACACCTTTTCAAGGCTCTGGAACACGGGTGACGCGCGGAGGGCCTGCAGCCCCATGGCGAGCACCGGACGGGGAAAGGCGCCTCACGGCGGGGGGGCGCAGGCCCAGGCCTCCTGACACCCCCCCCCCACCGCTGGTCCACTTCCTGCCAGGGGAGCGCGCACGCCCAGCCCACTCCATGGGCTCACTCCATGGGCTCACCCGTGTCGGGCGGCGCGGAGACTGCGCCAAGGACGCCTCGCAGGGAAGAGGGGCGCGCAGAGGCGAGTTCCGGGGCCACACGTGCACGCCCCAGACGCCCCAGACGAGACCCCCACACGGAGCAGGGCGGCCCACGCGGGCCGGGGGCTGGCGTGGATAAGCCTGAGGAAAGCAGGTGCTGAGGGGCAGCTCTGTTCTCTCTTAGCTCCTGGCCTTCGAGGAAAGCTCTGCCCTAACGATGGCTGGACACGAGCTCAACAAACAGGCCTCGGAGTCTACGCTCCAGCAAGAAGACTCAAGTATGAAAATGACCAGGTGCCGACGGAAGCAGAGGACGCGAAGGACCCGGCCAAGGTGGCGCTGGGCACCCCGACAGCCCTCCGCGAGGAGGGGCCTGGGCCAGTCCAGACGGAGACAGAAGAACCGGTCTGGAAAAGGCTCAGAGAGCTGAAGGAAAATTAGGAGCTGAAGGAACTCGGGACAGCATCAGCAGAACACAAAGGCAACAGCCACAGGGGCGAGATTACGACAGGATCCCAGCAGAGGCCGGGAGCCCCAGAGGGTGCAGAGCTGGGGGAGGAAGCTGGGGCCTGAAGAGACACGAAGCCGTCGGCGGGAGCAGCAGCCGGCAACAAGAGGCCCGAGAGGAGCTGCGAGGCCGGGGCAGGGGGTGGGAGCACACCCCGCGGGGTCCCGGGGGCAGAGCCGAGGGCCACAGAGGTAACGGCTGCAAATGACCCGAATTCACCAGAATTCACACAAAGGGGCTGCAAATGACCGGAATTCACTAGAATTCACACAAAGGGGCCTCCGTGAGATGAAGGGTTGATTTCTCATGGAAACCACGGAGGCAAGGCAGTGGGAGACATTTAACGTTCTGAGAGCAAAAAAGTGCCAATCAGGAATTCTCTGTCTTTCAAAACCGAGGGAGGGACGAAGGCATTTCCCAGTTAAATCAAGGCTAAGGAGCTCGTCCCACCGGGCAGGCCCCACGCAAGAGGCCACGGGGAGTGCCGCAGCTGGAAGGAAAATACGCTGGCCGGCGGGCTGAGAGTGCACGAAGCCACCGGCTCCTGCAAGGGTGACGCCAAGGGACGACGCGAGGGTGACGCCAGGCGCCGCCGCGTTCTGGGTTCACAACTCCACTCTTTACTTACTACATGGTCTTGAGGGCAGTTGCACAAAATGTAACCTGTGACAAGAGCTACGCACAGTGGGAGGACGGAGGGTAAGAGCACGGTTTGTGGAGACGACCAAGTGAAGCTGGTCTCAAAACAAAAAGCCAGTGAGGCCACAGGCAGCTGCAAGGAAGACCTTGGAGAACCGCAGCCCAGACGCTCCCCGGGGCACCTTTGTCCACACTTGCTGGCCACTTCTTTCCCAACATCACTCACCTGCCTCTCGCACACACACACACACACACAAGCACACACACACGCACATAGAGGCACTCGCAGGTGATCCCCAAGTACTGACATTTTGAAAGCACTTCTTTTTTGGTTGTTGGTCAAAATACACGCTTTCGCTGCACTAGTCCTGCGCTGGCTCCTGCACCCGTGCTGATGCCACCTGGACGGCACTGCCAGGGGACAGCTCAAGTCCACAGAAAGGAGCCACGGCGGCAAGCATCGCTGGGCTTGCCCTGCAGGCTGCACCAACCCTCCAGCCACAGGGGAAATGGTGCTCAGTGCCCGCGGGGGGGCGGCATCGTGCCCACACAGGGCGTGCGCAGGTCTCAGCCTCTGGTCCTGGGGCCTGAACCGGCCGTCAACAGGCCGGTGAGGATGTGAGTGGTTACGGTGCCAGAACTGAACGAGGGTGGCCTGACGCACTGCGGCCGACGTCCTGAGCAGCCAAGGAAAGCAGGCACGGAAGCCACAGGGGCAGCCAGGAGCTGGAGGGCAGCAGAGAAAGGAGAAGATGCCGCCACGTGACAAAAACCAGGAGAAAGACCCTGGGGCACGCGGCCCTCCGGCCTCTGAAAGGAGAGCCAGTGAACGCCTGCGCTAAGCCAACACCTCGTGCAGTGTGGTCTTGGCAGCTGGGCAACTGAACCGGTTTTGGGTACTGTAAAGTGGGGCGCTGCTTTTGCAAATACCTGAAAATGCGAGAAGAGCTTTGGAATTGGGTAAGGGGTAGAGGCTGGAACGACTGTGAGGACTCAATACGAGCGAGCGCGGCAGAGAACAGCTGTCGTTTTAGAGGATGTGTCGTTCGTGGGAACACGCTGGTAAGAATATGGGCGTCAGGGTCTTCTGACAGAGCCCTAGAGGCAAGTCGCGAGGGGAGCGAGGTGACGCGAGCATCCGCGCGCCCGCTGCCACGTGGGAGGTCCCGGGTTCGGTCCCCGTGCCTCCTAACAACAACGAACAAGCAAACAGACAAAAAACTAACTCAGGGGAGCCGACGCGGCTCACCGTGTACGCGCCGGCTTCCCACATACGAGGTCTGGGTTCGATCCCTGGCCCGGAAGTTCAGAAAAAGAAGGAAGAGATGAATGTGTTCCTGGGAATCGGAAGAAAGGTGAAGGTGGCAGAGAAGTTGGCAACATCGGGTTTTGATGTTGAAGAAAGGCAGAACTTGCAAGCCGTGAACAGGTGTTGAGCTGAGGAGATTTCCAAGCTGCGTGTGGAAGACGCGGCCTGGCTTCTCCTTGCAGCCCTTACTGAAATGAGAGAGAAGAGGGGCACGATGAGAGCGCAGCTCTACACGGAGGCACCGGAGCCTGAAGGCTTGGGGATTCCGAGCCTGCTCTGCCGTGGGCGCTGAGAGCAGGACGAGGAGCCGCTCATCGGGGTCCCCTCGGCCTCTAGGAAGCAGGTCCCCCGGAGACGGGGCTCCAAGGGAGGGTGCAACTCCACAGCCCTCTGCGAGAGGGTGTGGCTGACACTGGGCCGGCCCTCGGCTGGACATGGGTTACTCCGGAAGGCTCCATGGGAAAGCTCTTTATCCCGGAGGTATGGGCCCAACAGAGCTGCACGCAAACCTGACGAGTTTTTACCCAAAAGAGACAGAAGGGACAAACGAAAGGAAGAAATGATTTCAAGGGAGAGTCATGAAAGGCAGGTCTGACCAAAGAGAGCACAGCCTGCATGTGGAACGGAGGGGGCACGGCCGCCTCCGCTGTGGGGGGCGGGGGGAGGCAGCACGGCCGCCTCCGCTGTGGGGAGCAGGGGGATGCACAGCCGCCTCCGCTCTGGGGGGCACCCGTCGTTCAAGAGGGCCAGGAACCCGGATGCCCAGCTGGTGGGGCCTGGCCCGGGGTGTGCGGGGAGCCTGGCGCCATCCTGACGCTAGGGGAGGGTGGCGCCCACACGCAGGGCTCGGGGACAGCTTGGCCACCGCGAGGAAAGGGGGGAGGGGCCGCCGAGGACAGAACACTGGTCCAACTCGACTCCCAACCCTGAACTCTACACAGCTTGCCCTGCTGCTCTCCAGAATGGTCTGAGAACCGTGACCCCGTCTTCCTTCCCGTTTCTCCTTCTGGAATGGCGCTGTCCATCCCACGCGTGCCCCACCAGGGGACCCTGGCAGCAGACACCTTGTTTCCAGGCTCCTAAGCTCTCAGAGGGAAACCCTGCCCCGTTTAGAGAGCCTCTGCACTTGGCACTGCTCTGGGCTGTGGGGAACGGGCGGCTTCTGCGTATGGGGAGAGGGGAGATGAGCTTCCTGGCCCGGGGGGAGGCCTGCTGGGACCGCGGTCCATCCCCACAGAGGCCCGTGGCGTGGCCCCACGGGTGAGAGGACCTCTGACAACGTTACAGGTTACGGAGCCCGAGCGGAGTGAGGGCGGCCTCGATCCACAGTGGCTGACAGCCTTAAAAGCAAAGGACACTGGACAGAGGGCAGCCCAGGGAGCGACAGAAGCTGGACGCCTACATGACCCGGACGAGAAGGGAGCAGACGCGCCACGTGATGGAGAAGCCAAGGACCCCAGTGGCCGCCGGCAGCCCGGAGGACGCCGCCTTCCAGCCTCCGAAACCGCGACCGCGTGAACACTGCTGGAAGGCGGCCCAGTGCTGTTCTAACAGCTGGGAAACCGGAACAGCACCTACAGCACAGAGGTAACAAGCCCAGCGCCAGAAACAACGCCTGCATTACCTTCGCTACCCTCCAGAACCTCCTGGCGGCCGGCACGCTCGGGGAGGACGCGCCAGCCCCTCTACCCCCGAAGGACGAGGGGTCAGAAGCAGCCGCCCTCCTGCGCCTGGGGCCTGCCTCACCTGCTGACCGCAGGGCTGGGTGGGGCAGGGCCGGGGCCTCGGGGCAGAGCAAGGGAGCGGACCAAGGCCAGGCGGGCGGCCAGGGCCGAGGCCCACGCTCGGACGCCCCGACTGGCAGCGCAGCCCACCACGACGCACTGCCTGGCCGTGCTGGGATTCCTACCTGGAAAGGCAGTGGAACCTGCCAGAGCGCACGTGCGGACTGAGGCCAGCCCAGGAGAGCTTCCGGAACACGGCCACAGCGAATCTACGCGGCCTGCAGCTAGGCGAGCAAAAGGCTCCCTCCGGGGGACGGTGGCTGCCATTCTTCAGTCCCCATGCCAGCGGTAACGGGCGCGTTTTGTTAGCATTTATCAAGATTTTCACCTAACACATGTGCATTTTTCAGAGCACAGGTTATTTCACTTTAAAACCTCACACACACCCTCATCAAATAATGAAAAGCACCTGGCAGATAGTAAGCGCCCGAGCAGCACGGGCCGCTCACGCCACAGGCGCCCGTCTTAACTTCTGATGATAGGCTCAAAAACCAAAAGCAGGTTAGTGGTCCTTCACCTGAGCTCGAACACCAGCTGGAAGGTGAAATGCTCGCCCCTAGGGCAGGTGAGCCCATCACGTCACACGAGAGAAACGTGACAATGCGCTGTGACCTTGCTCGCATGGAAACCCTAAGCAGCACAGCTCAAAAGCACCTCATTTTCCAAGTTTCTCCCCCAAAAAAGGCTCTTCATACACGTACACTTGAACAAAAGACACAGGCGAGCCCTTCTGAAGTAGAAAGCCTGGCAAAGGCAGCCCTGCCCGGTGTGCCCACCCGCACGCTGACCGCCCGACCACCGCGGCCCCGGGCACGGCACAGCACGTGGGGGTGGCACAGCAGGCGGGGGCGGCGTGTTCCAGGTACGAATTCCTTTCCGCAGTCTTCTCACAGAGCAGCCGCAGTCTCACCCCTCGGCCAAGCGCACCCGAGACCGCACAAACCCAGGAGGCCAGAGGGCCACCGCCGCGGTCGGTAAGGAAGATGCTCCACCAGGAGCAGAGGAAGCACCCAAGGGGGGCCGGGAAGCGCGAGCGCCAGCGCAGCGAGGGAAGGGCCGCGTGCCCGGGGCCTCGCACTTACCGTCGCTTTGTCCAGGACCTTGATGGAGCACGGCTCGGCCACGCTGTGCTTCCGCAGGGCTTGCTCCAGCAGCTGCAGCGGCGGGCGCTCCCACTTTCCAAAGACCACTAAATCGATGTCACTGGGCAGAGGGCAAAGCACGTGGTCAGCCGCTGCAGAGCCGTGCTTCTAGGGGGGCGCACCCCGGCAGGCGCACCTTCGCCCCACCCAGGGTCACAGCGGACCCCGCTGAGCAGATGAGTGCAGTTGATCAACTCTGGTATAGAGGTTAAGAGTTCCCCAACACGCTGGGTGGTTCTGGGGAGTCCAAAGAGAACGCCCACCCCTCCACAGCCACGAGACGCCCCGCCTCCAGCCCCGACTGTGACCCAGTGATGCCTGGACACCTCAGGTCGTTTCGGCCCCCACCTGCCCCTCCCCGAGCCAACCCACAAATGCCGAGACCACAGCCTGCTTGGCCTCCACGTGCTAACCAAGCGGGTCAAGAGAAGACCGATTTTAAATGAAACAAAGACCAAGTTTAATTGGTCATGAGGAATCCTTAATGTGAAAAAACTGATACTTTCCTATGAAATGAAACTCTTCATAAAATACCTAAGAAGCGTGCTTGTATTTCCATTAACACCCGAGACCTGTCTTCAACCCTCGTCCCCAGCGACGGGCAGCACAGCAGGGCCTCCTCCCGGGCCTCCGGCCACCCGCCCCTGGCTGTTTGCGGTGCCCAGTGCCTCTGTGGCCCCAGCCACGGGCGGAGGAAGCGGGCCGGGCAGCCAGGTCGCTCCTGCACTAAGTTCTGTTCCGGCCACTTGCCCTCTGTGCCCCCCGGGCTTCTTCTCTCTGGCATGTCCAGCCTTGGATGTGACCCTGAGGCCGTGCCTGCAGGCCTGTGCTCAGGCTCACCCACAGGCCGGAGCCCCCCACGGCCGCCTGCGCATGCGCCGGGCCCAGTACTTACCTGGTCGGCAGGTAGAGGCCCGTGCTAAAGCTGCCGAATATCTGCACCTGGAAGAGAGAGGGCGTCTTAGATACTGACAGCTCCCAGCATGCCGTCCCGTTGGTCCTGACTACAGGAGGGGCCTCCCCACTGCACCTGGGTGAAAGAAAAGCTACCCTGCCAGCGGGAGGAGAAAGACCACCCAACCATCGGCTAAAAAACCCCTCACCCTTCAACCTGCCCTGGAAAGGAATTTTTCCAAACCCAAAGTAAAGAGGTGAAAGGACGACGACCTCACCCCATCCAGAGTGGAGCACCGCCAGGCCCTGGCACGACCACGAGGGGTAGCTCATAACCAGGGCACAACCAGGGCACAGGCGGGCGCCGCCCGGCACCCATGTTCACCGCGCAGAGCCCTGACACCTCCCCCAGGTGGGCCGGGGAGCAGGGGACGGCAGCAGGTGCTCCTGCACCGGAAACGCCCGCGACCCTGTCCTGGCGCCACCCCCTTGGTTCACCGTGAAGGTGGCGTGAGATGAAACGTCCAAGTTTTACGAGGACGAACGTGCACTAGATGTTCCTATGGGAAGCGGACTTGGCCCAGTGGTTAGGGCGTCCGCCTACCACATGGGAGGTCTGCGGTTCAAACCCCGGGCCTCCTTGACCCGTGTGGAGCTGGCCCATGCGCAGTGCTGATGTGCGCAAGGAGTGCCCCCCCATGCAGGGCTGTCCCCATGTAGGGGAGCTCCACGCGCAAGGAGTGCGCCCCGTAAGGAGAGCCGCCCAGCATGAAAGAAAGTGCATTCTGTTTAAGAATCACACCACCCACATGGAGAGCTGACACAATAAGATGACGCTAAAAAAAAAAAAAAGATGTGCCTAGATGGGGGGGTGGGGGGGCCTAACCTGAGCTTAACTTAAAACAAGGACAGTGACCTCAGCACCCACAGACCCTGCGGCCAGCGGCCCTCACAGGAGCGACACCCAGAGCCCCTGCGTGCTCGGAGGATGGGGATGGGCCCACCCCAGGCCCCCCGCCAGAGGCCGGGACCCCCGAGCAACATGGCTTTAAACGTTCTTGCAAGTGACACAAATACAAAACGCTGTACCCACATCGGCTGTTGGCCAAAGATCTTTAATGACAGTTTCGATCCGCTTAACCACTTCTCTCCTCATAGCTGCTTCTTCAGGACAAGGGGACATGAAGTTATAAAAGTCAATTATTTCCTCATGAAGTCTAATGAATAAAAGAGAAAAGTTATAATTAGACATAATCCAACTTTTCATCCTGTCACCAGACCACTATGACAAATACATTTCTGGTCACTTAAAACCCAGTTTCATAATGAAATGCAACATTGGTGAATGCAATTTCACCACATGGTTTATTCCACAGGTGAATGTCAGTGAACTGTGCCGATACCAAGTATCAACAAGCCTCCAAATGCACTCAAAGACTTGTCCAGAAGAATCACTGCAGTGACTTTACATCAAGAAGATGAGAAAATCCTACAAAAATTGAAAGGTGGCTTCGAGGCACTGCAGCTCAGTAAAGTATGATCACAGCAGCGCTGAAATTCCCCCAGCTGTGAAGCAGCAGCTGTGGACCCCCCATCCCAGCTCTAAAGCAGCAGCTATGGACCACTCCCCCCGCAGCTGTGAAGCAGCAGCTGTGGACCCCCCATCCCAGTTCTAAAGCAGCAGCTGTGGACCACTCCCCCCACAGCTGTGAAGTGGCAGCTGTGGACCCTCCACCCCTCAGCTGTGACGTGGCAGCTGTGGACCTCCACCCCCCAGCTGTGAAGTGGCAGCTGTGGACCTCCACCCCCCAGCTGTGAAGTGGCAGCTGTGGACCCCCTCATCCCAGCTCTAAAGCAGCAGCTGTGGACCCCCTCATCCCAGCTCTAAAGCAGCAGCTGTGGACCTCTCCCCCCACAGCTGTGAAGTGGCAGCTGTGGGCCCCCCACCCCTCTGAAGTGGCAGCTGTGGACCCTCCACCCCCAACTGTGATGTGGCAGCTGTGGCCCCCACCCCCAGCTCTGAAGGTGCCCAGCACCCCAGCACCCCTCCTGCAGGGCCTCACTCGATGAAGCATCAACAGATCTGAGTGCGAGGCCACGGCGCAGGGCAGGGCGTACAGGGTGGATCTAAACAAGACATGGGTGTCCTCGGCCGCCTGGGTGCCAGTGGCGAGGGCTGCCCCTCCCGTGGGGAAACAGAGCACCCGGGGCTCGAGGGCTCGGCCTGGTTGCAGACCCGCTGTGCCCCTGAAGGGGTCAGCCACGTGGGGCAGGACGGGGCAGGCCCTCTCCTCCAGGCACAGTGCGGGGGGCCTGCGCTGACAGGCGCGGGGGCAGGCGGGCGTCCTGCTTCAAGGCTCGACCAAAGGGGAAACCCAGGCATGCCTCCTCGGGAGTCACAGCAAACCTAGGTCACCTACTTCCCACCTAAGCTTGAATAATTAAGCAAAATATATAAAACGGGGCTGGCTGCGGTTGGCTGTGCAGTTTGCGAAAGGGCTGGTAACACGATCCTCCTCGCCAGAACCTGCCGGTGCCACCCACAGAAAGTAAGGAACGTTCCATCCTCCCCCCCATGGGGCTCGGGTCTCACCGGGAGGCCCCCCACCCAAAAACATCTGTGTCGCCATCCCAAGTGCAGCAGCACAGGCCTCTGAGCTCTGGGCAGGGGGCCCCGCCCACTCAGGGAAGCCTGCCTGCAGGGATCACCGTCAGGGACAGGACTGATGAGGCACCGGACGCGAGCAACTGCACCCCCAAGCACGGCCTCAAGAGAGCCACGGTCCACTGCCCAGTACACGTGAAGTGCAAAAAGTAGCATGAAGACGCAGGCCGCCATCAGCCTCTGGGTCACCTCGATTCAGCCAAGCCTGTGGCTCCCGCGCCTGCAGAAGCCCGAGAAGTCAGGAATCAGGGGCTGCGGGGGTGGGTTGGCCTGGAGCCGTGAGTGGGGACCACGGCCGCCAGGGGAGAAGAAACGCCTGGAAGGCGGGCAGGGGCAGCTGCGCAAAGCGCCCGCCCTGCACCTCCGGGCGGGGCCCACGTGCGGGGCGGGCTGTGTCAGGGTGCACCTGCAGGCACACAGGGAGGGCACGACAGGCAGGCTGCAGGCTCCCCGTGACCCGCGGGGCCTCACGTGGCCGGGCTGACAGCCGCCAGGCAGCCGGTGGCGCGGGAGGCATCCGGGGTCACGCACAGGGACCTGGAGGGCACGGCGGCCCCCAGCCGCCTCAGGCCCTGCCACCAGGGAACGCGAAGGGCAGGCGGCCTGGGGGCCACGGTGGCGAGCAAGAGGCAGGGCACGTCCCCATAGGCACGTCCCGCGCACACGCAGCCGAAGCCCTCCCCGGGCTCAAGGGCCACCGGCCAAACGCTGCCCACAGCGTCCTGCGCAGGAGGACGCGGGCAGCTGACGAGGACGAGAGGCTTTTAGAGCATTCGGGTTGTTTTCTAAGCATGGGCTCAGATGCAACTTTTAAAGGGGAAAAAAAGTACAATTTTAGGAAAAAAGCAATTATGATGTGCAGTTCATCCCTGAGATCAGCTTCATGTTTAACATTTGCAAACAGCAAAACCTCAGCTTCATTTTTAAAAGCCAAACGGACTTCCACGAGACGAGATCGCGGGGTCTTTATATTCTTCTGGCTCACGTGTACTTTCTGAGTTGAACAAAGAACAGAGGTTCTTCCATTTTAAATAATGAACAGAAAGCCCAGTCCACCAGGCTCCTCGCCCTGGTGCTGCTCTCCACGCCACCCCCAAAACGCTCACGAGGCCACAGCCGATGACCACTTCACCTGGCTACGGGGAACCGGGCAGGCCCTAGAGACTGGACACGTGGAGGACCCCAGCGCCGCGCAGGGCCAGGAGCACTGGGCCCTCGTGCCGTCGGGGCGTGGCAGGAGGACTTCCGATGACAATGGGCGAACACGCAGGCGTGGCGAGGGCCAGCGAGGAGACCAGCCTCACGCGCTGCCCAGCTGCCGGCAGCACCCGGGCCACATCCACCGTCCCCGCGCCGCAACCTGCCGCCACCTCCCCCAGCCACGCCAGCGCCTGTCTCCAGGCGGAGAAGCCCAAGCAGCCCGGCGGGGACGAAACCGCCTGAGTGCTGGGCCGGGGACCCTCCAGGGCACCCTAAGGCCTCAGGGCCAACGCGGGGAACACGCCAGAGCCCCCGCTGTGACCCACAGACCTGAGGCGTGGCGGTGCTGCCTCGCGTTACACGGCTTTTCCCAAACGTCACGTTGTGTGGAGCGGCTGGTGGGACTGAGCAACACCGTGGCTGTGTCAACGGACACATCGACCTCTCTGAAATTAGCCCAAGGGACCCACAAGACGGGGACTGACCCAAGGAGCGACAACGCCCGACGGTCAGCCTGAGACCACACAGCACTGCCGACACCGAGCCGCACGGCGGGAGAAGCTGGCCGCCAGGCCCTGGGCACGAGTTCAGCCCCGCCATGGCGGCCACGGGCCGAGGGAACGGGGCAGCCTCCAGGGCGCACCTCAGACGAGGCCCACAAGCCCCATGGGGCGCCCACCCAGCACCCTGGCCCAGGCTCGCTGCTGTGCAACCATCCACACAGGCGTGTGGTGAGGGAGGCTCCACCACCGCCGGTGCAGGGGCCTGAGCCCTCTGCCGTGGCTCCTCGCCATGCTTCTGGGTCCCGTGGCCCCTAGCCGCGCCATCAGGTTCCATGGCTCCTGGCCACGCCGTCAGGTCCCGTGGCTCCTGGCCACGCCGTCGGGTCCTGTGCCCCTAGCCGCGCCATCAGGTTCTGTGGCTCCTGGCCACGCCGTCGGGTCCCGTGGCCCCTGGCCCACGCCGCCGGGTTCTGCTGCACTGGGGGCCTCTCAAGGGCACACACGACAATGAAGCCCGCCTCACAGGACCCCTGTTCTGGTTGTTTTATGAAAAATGGAAACGGGGAGACCAGGGTTTTTGGTGACCCTAAGTTTTAACTGTGAAACTACCAGACAACAGAATTCTGAAGCGCTGTCTTCCAGGGTTCTTCTTCAGAACTTGACCCGCTTCTTCGTGGCAAAGGAAGCTTGGCAAGAGCAGGCAATGCGTGCCCACGTGTGGTGCAGGCACAGGTTTTAAATCCAGGCGCAGCTTCCACCGAACGTGACTATCCAAGCCCAAGTTTCATCCCTGCTTCCTCGTGAGAACGAGGAGCCAGAGGGCAGGAGCAAGGCCATCCTCCAGACGTGGGGTGCTGCGGCAACTCCGCCACGGTGTGCGCCCACGGGCCCACGCCCCGCGCCGCGCCTGGCGCGCAACACCCACCCTCAACACCCCGCCAGGCTGCGCCGGCCCCAAATGCACAGAAGTGACTGTGTGGTCACAGGCAGGTCCGGTCCCAGTATTCCCACTGTGCTGCAGAATGCAATAGAAAACGCCGGAAACTGCCAAACAGATGTGCTCGTTTACTCTCTCCCTCTTCCCAAAACCTTCACCACCCTCAGAACCTGGGGTTCCTGGCAGCTCCCTCACCTGGCACCACGACGCACAGTCTGCAATTTTGCCAAAAACAACGTCTTGGTGAAAACATTTCAAGTTCACTCCTGCGGTTTTACAGATTCTAAAACATGACTTGATGTTATCACAGTGAAACAATTTATTTAGACTCCACTAAACTGCACGGACAGGGTCTGAATTCACGCTTAGCTCTTTGCTACTGGCGCGAACGGCCTGCTGTGCGTAAGCGGCTAGGGAGGGCTCAGACCATTTCCACTCCCTGGGGGGTCGGCCCTTTTAAGGCACCCACTTACTAATGCTTAATGAGCTAATAACAAACCATTTTTACTGATTTTCGATTACATCACGGCAATTAACATCTGTACAAATTAACCAGAAAACCTTAAACAGGGCCTTCAAAGGTGCATTGTTTTTAATCTAAACTCAAAAGCAGCAGAAGAAAGCTAAATGGAATGGTAAATTTGCAATCTAATGTTCCCACAGAGCTCCTTCCAACACCGCGGCACGGCTACGCTTCACAGCCCGTGCCCAGCCAGGCTCCCCTTGCCAGCAGGGCCCCGGAAAGGGCTGTGGGCAGAGGAGGGGCACGAGGGACGGGCCAACGGCACACAACACCGCCTGCGGGGCCAGGGCAAATGGGGTAGACCACTCGGTGCTCAGCAAACAGCCAGGACGGGGCTGCGCTGCTGTGGAGTTACCAGGGGGAGCGCCGGTCCACGCGAGCTCGGCTACAGGTCCCAGCTAATGTGAGTCCTTCTCGCTTCGTCCCCCCAGGTTCCTCCAGGGATGGGTCACCACGGCCCCAGTGAACATCCAAGGGTCTTCTGCAACCTAACCCCAAGGTGAGCTGGCATGCTACTGTTTTGGCAGAGCACGTCCAAGCATGTGGCAAAGACCAAGCGACGGCCCTGGGGCCACTTGGAGGACAGAGGAGGACAAGAGCCTCCTCTTACCCTCAAAACAGAGAGCAGGAGTGGAAGCTTTTAACAGCTCAGGGCAAAAGTAGCTCATGTAAGCTGGCAGTGTGCACCTGCTGCTTAGAAAAGGCAGTACCTACAGGAAAGGCTTGGACTGCGAGCATTCGGGTGGGTCCCCCGTGAGCCTGCTCCCACGGATGAGGATGCCAGCAGCCTGGCATCTGCCTGCTGGGTGGACGGACTCTCCCGCAGCAGGGGTGGAACTACGCCCCTCTGCAGTTCAGCCCCAGAGCCACGCCCGCCACGGGTCCTAGCGGAGCAGGCACACACATCATCAAGCCACGCGGGGGCAAAATACCAAGGGGCCTCCTTCTTCTGACACTGGTGCCCTGCGGAGCCCAGGGACACCCCGGACCTCACACCTGAGAAAGAAGGCACTTCCCCGAGCTGGAGGCACCACCTTTGGCTTTGGCTACCAGCCACCAGGCCACGGAACAAAACCGACAACTGCAGGCCCTCGGAGCTGCCCAGGATCCCGGCAGCACTGAGATCCAGAGCCACTGGCTCTCACACCTGTGCTCGGGCCTGGGGGCGGCCTGGCGAGGAAGGCAGCACAGGCGTCTACTGAGGTCCTTCCCTAACGGGCACAAGCCCCAAACACCATGCTCCAGTCACACAGGAACGGGCGTCCACACGACGCTGGAAAACCGTGCAGAAGCGCTGTTTGATGGCAGGATGACAGGCTTGCCTATTTCAGGTTTAAACAGACTGGATACGAAACAATAGCTCCGCGATATATTTAAAGCACCATTAAAATGAAAGAAAATATGCTGAAGTGCTGACAGTGACAAAATTACCGGTGGCTTCTGTATTTTCCGAGTTTGGGGCAATAAGAGCATTAGTGCTTCGATAATCAAAACAAAAAGCAACCTGTCATCACTGATGTCAAACCAGACAGCCCTGGCCTTCTGTGGTCTTCCCTCAACCCGGGTCTCCTGGGCCGTGGCCTCCAGCCACGCCAGCACGAGCTCGCCTGGCCGCCCGCCCTCGGCCCACGAGTGGCCCCCAGGCACCTGGCGAGGCAGACTTCGCTGGGCGCCCCAGCCCCGGCACGGCTCAGAGGCCCCTGTGGCTCTGCAGTGCTGCTCCCTGGCTGGGGTGACGCCAGCACGGCTGCCCGCAGAGGGAGCCCAAGGCAGGGCCCCGGAAGGGCCGCCACGAGGCGGACGGCAGCGCCCGGCAGAGACCTGTGAGGAGGGGGCACGCGCGCAGGCACCCACGCTCACTGGCGGCTCCCCCTAACTGGCCCTGTGGCCTGCTGCCAGGGGTGCCAGGGCTCAGGGCTGAACCCAGACTCCAGTGCCGCTCACGCCCCCAGCGGCCCCGGCCCCGCAGCACAGCTGTCACCAGCTCACATGCACTGTCCACCTGCTGGGACCTCTGCAACCACCACCACCCAAACCGTGCTACGGACGGGCTCGGAGAGCTTCAGGGGCCTGCTGTGCATGCCCGGACGGGCGGACTCACGTCTGCTGTGCACACCCGGGGGTGGGGTGGACACACGTTGGCTGTGCACACCCGGGGGGGACAGAGGCACGTCGGCTGTGCACGCTCAGGGGAGTGGATGCACGTCTGCTGTGCACAGCTGGAGCGGCCTCCTGGCACACACCTCACTTCTGCCTGCTGTCACTGCCACTCAGAGCACTTCCTAGGGCCTCCACTCCCATGCCCCTCTGTGTGCCCCCACTAACCTCCAAGCCACCCTGCACCCCAGCCTGAGGCCGCTCTCAGCCAGTCGGCCTCCTGGCCCCAGGGGCTCATCATCAGTGCTGCCACCACGGCGGGGGGGAGGGGCGGCCTCGTCCCAGGACCCTCAGCGCAGGAAGGCCCCTGGGGGTGGGGCGCAGGCTACCTTCCCTCACCACCCCAAGGCTTCACCTGGCCTGCAGCGGCCCTTGGCATGGGTGGCTGAAGGGCAAGGGGGCTGTGCAAACAGATAAGAGCCTCATCCCTGCTGAGTGCAACTGGGGTGGAGGGTGGGGGGAGATGCAGCAATGGAGAGATGACAATCAAAAAGCCAGCGCTGCCATGGGAGACCCAAAGGCAGCCTGTGCTGTCGCGTGATGGAGGCAGTTCTCCCAAGGAGCCAGCATGGAAGCTGAGACAGGCCAAGCGGCAGCCAGGCCCGCCAAGGCGAGAGGAAAGGGTGCAGGACAACTGAATGGGCAGACACGCCCGAGGACCCTGTGCCCCGAGGACAGAAGAGCCGAGCCCCAAGGAAACCATGAGAATCTAGGAAGCAGGTCCAGGCCCAGCAAAGGGCCTCTGAGAAGCGGGCCGTTGTGCAGGGTGAACAGACGGAAACCCAAGACGGGCACTGAGCCACGAGCTCTGCCTGCAGAGAGACCCTGAGAGCCGCTGCAGCAGAAACCACGGAAAGAACTCCGACCTCCGACAGGGCCCCAGGGAAAGCGCTGGCGCTGAGCACGCAGTCGATTTGAACGAAGAACGGGGTCTGCGAGCCATGGCTCCCCACGTCGAGGCGGGGTGGCCGGCCCGGCCGCCCCCCAGCTGCGAGGCCTGGCGAGATCCCGGCTCTGGGGGCCGTGCCCCTTGGGTGGCACGCAGGGAACGTGGCCGCCCCACGTGGTGCGCTGGGGAGGCTGAGTGGCTGGAGGGGACAGAGCACTTAAGACAGGCCCTGGCACTCCAGAAGGGCTCCAGGAGTGGCAGCGATCAGGATTCTAGAGCAACACACAAAACGCTCAACTCCTGGGGACACAGGAAGTGCCAAATGCAAGCAGGGGGTGGGCAGAGTGCTAGCGCTGCAGCCCTCAGAGCAGCAAGCCAACCGGCGCCGCTGCATTCAAGCTCATGGCTTTCTGCACGTGACTCCAGCTGCTTCGCGTTGTCGTAACCCTTTTATTTTCTTGGTTGCACTACCGCTCAAAGACCAGTAGTTCCATCTGAGGTTGCACACGACTTTCACTCTTAAACAACATTAGATTTAACTTGATTTAAAGATAGCATGACCTTAAAGTACTTCTGTGCACCAATCCCTTTGTTCATCTACTCTTGAGCCTTGAGAGGAGCTGAGCAGTTATCTGTGGTTTGGTTATCTGGGTGGTGAGATGGAGTGATTTCTTTTAAGTTTCCTAATGGCACAATCATACAGAATTGGTCCTTTTGTATCTGGCTTGCTTCACTCACCAGAATGCCCTCCAGGGTCATCCATGTCGTCACATGCTTCTGACATCCGAACAGGTGTACTTCCGCAGTTCGCTTTTCTGTTCATCGGTGGACGGACGCCTGGGCTGCTGACACCTTTTGGCGATCGTGAATTACGCCGCCATGAACATCAGTGTGCAGACGTGAGATGGAGTGATTTTTAAGCTTTCTATTTCAAAGTCCTTTACCCTCTGATTTTACCGCGCCTGCCCGCTGGTGTCGAGCCGCTAGGGGGCCTTCTCCACCGAACGGGCAATCAGCAAGTGGCGCTCAAACCCAGGCTGGCGCACACAGGGCGCTCAGGCGACGGCCTCCGCCCAGCGGGTGCCTCGCATCCTCGGGGACTTGCGTCGTCCGGACAGCACCGAGGTTCCCAATAGGACCTGCAGCCTCCCCTGAGAAGCCCAAGTGTCCTCCCCGGACCAAGAAACTGGAACCCCAAGTCGGGAAGTCCTTCTTGCACGCGGCTCACCTCCCGGGTTCTGGAACGACAGCCTGGGCTCCTGGCCAGCTCTGCGCCCGCCAGCTGTGTGACCGGGCCACCCGCCGCACCGAGCCCCAGGACGGGAGGCCGCCTCAGCCCAGGCTCCCTGCGGCCAGCTCCGACCAGGACCACCGGAAGGCCAGGCGCTGGAGCGGCCTGTGGAAACTACCGCAGGAGGCCCTCGGGTAATCTACAAGCTTCCGCTCAGCCAGGCCCAGAGCCCCCACTGCGGCTGCTCTCACAGCTTGGTTCTTCAGCCTCTGGCCTCGGTCCTGTGGCCGTCTTCCTGTCCACCACGGGGACTCCGGTTTGTACCTGACTTTCTGGAGAGTCGAGTCTTGGGCAGACCCAGCCTCCAGGCAGCTCTGCCTTCTCTTTTGCAGAGGAGGGAACCTGACTCTAGCTCGGCTTTGCATCTCACAGGCTCGCGAGGGGCCCTCTCCCATCACCCATTGCCACTTCCTAACCACACTTCAGTTTTTAAAAATCTGTTCTGCTTAACCTAGAGAGGCTTGATGCCTGCTACCGTCTCTTCCCTGGCTATGCCAGCTGCCCTCTCGGCCAGGCCCCAGGCTCTGGACTCAGGCGCGTGGGCCCCCTCCCAGGGAAGCACTGGCTGAGCACAGGGCGGTTCTTTCATCCTCTCGGTGTACCCTGTGGGGTGCACACCTTCCTGGAGCTTAAGGGTCTCTCTTCAAAACAAGTGCGCGCCAGGAGGACCGGCAGCACGCAGCGGCACTGGCAAGCACCGTCTCAGATGCAGGAGGCATCAGGGCCAGGGCTTGCCGGCGCTCTGCGCCTCGCAGAGGGCACCTTCTAGGAAGGGCCATCCCTCCGGGGGCTCCGCGGCCCCCGCCCAGGGCCCCACAGCCGCGGCGCGTGCTGCCTGCCAGGCAGTCCAAGGCTCTCCTCGGGAAAGGTGGGGGCAAAAAGCAAAGACACCCCTGACACGTCAGCGCCTGGTGCGCAGGGCTGAGCCCACCCGGGCCATCGCCCGCTGCCCGCGGACGCCCCAGCTCCCCGCGCCCAAGGCCGCCCCTCTGCCAGGGCACGTGGGCCTGCGGGCCTGTCTCCTGCCTGGAGGAAGGGGCGACACTGCCTGCCCCGGGCACCTGCCCCGAGATGTAGAACCCCGAGCACGCTGCGAACGCGGAGGCCGGGCCAGCAGGACGGGCAGGGGAAGGCCAGGCCCCGCCAGCTGCCCCTCCCTCGTCACGCTTCGGGTGTCACTAAACAGCCGTCTTCTGGAAGTGTTTTAGGAGAAGCTCAGCGCGATTTCTAGAGCTTTCCAGCTGTACCTTGCAAACACGGCTTCCACTGGCGTTGGAGTTTGGATTTATTTAGACAACAGTTACTGAATCCAACACTGTGCTTCAAATAAAGAGTCTAAAGTCACTTCGCTTCAGTGCTGTCTAAACGAACAGCTATTACAATTTTAATTAAAATTAAATAAAATTAAAATTCAGTTCCTCAGCCACTCTGCTCACATTTCAAGGCCTCAACAGCCAGGTGTATCTAGCAGCCACCATCCTGCAAAATAGTGCAAAAGTATACTTGTCACTGCAGAAAGGTTCTGGCCGACAGGGCTGCTCCTGTCCCCTTAATTCTGTTTTTCTCCACCACCCACAGGACAATACAAGAGATGCTGCTAAGAGCTCAGAGAAAGGACACAAGAAAATCCAGAACGTTCAACGAGCACACTGAGCAAGCAGTGCATAACTAATAAAACGCAGCAGCACCCCCTTCCAACTCTGGAAGAAGGAATTCTCGATGAACTGTGGGAAACATCCCTCAACACTATCCGACTCTCTAAAGAAGGAAGGCAGCGCCTGATTAAAAGGAGAAAGCCCTTCTTTCCCTGGCGCCCTGCCTGCGGGAATGCGGCGCCCGGGGGTCCCTCCGGGGCAAGGCTGCTGCGGCCGGGGGAACTGCCTGTCTCTTCAAACACCAAGCAGGAGGCTCTTCCTGTCCAGCTGGCAGCAAGAACCTAATTTTTGGTTTCAATTTCCTACCAGAGGAGGAGAAAAGGGAAGGAGTGGCTTTCCCAGCACCACAGCTCTGGCAACCTGACGCCCCACGTGACACCTCCCGGCACACTCCCAGCCTTCCTTGTTTCGTGTGCCCAGCCTGGGAGGCGGCCGGCCAGGCACAGCTGCACGGGGGAAGCAGGCGCAGACGGTGGAGCCGTGGCTGGCGGGGCCACCGCCTGGCCCAGTTGGAGAGGCCGCGGGGTCCCTGCCGCAAGGGCGCCCCTCTGCAGGGGCAGGAAACGCCGGGCGGGCCAGGCTCCCCAGGCCCCTGACATGCGGCTGCCAGCCATTCCTTCTCATCTGCGGATTCCAGGAGGTTCCCGGGACCTGCAATCTCTCTCAAACATGGGAAGACATAAACCACCCGCGCCCGCACGGTGCGATGTGGGAAGTTACCTCCAGCCTCCCACTGCTGCAGACGCCCATGGCTGGGCACCGCGGCTGGGCTGGGAAAGAAAAGAGGCACACGGGCAAGCGGATGTGGCTTGGGCGGTTGAGCACCCACCTCCCACGTGGGAGGTCCTGGGTTTGGTTCCCGGTGTCTCCTAAAAAAAACAGAAACAAAAACAAAAAAACAAAAAAACTTAAGAAAGCAATGTGGCTTAGTAGTTGAGCTCCAGCTTCCCATATACAAGGTCCTGGGTTCAATACCCAGCCCCTGGTACCTCAAAAAAAAAAGAGGAGACACATGGTTGGTCATCTGAGGTCACCCACATGGGAACCCCAGAGCCGCTCACCTGCCAACCTGGAGATGGACATACCTATGCCCAAGCCCTCCAGAGCCCCACGGGCTCCACCCCGTCTCCTCCTCACCCCCAGAAAATAGGATGCTCCCTCCCAACCCAGCACCCCGGGACCGCCGCAAGCCCAGAGCCGCGTTTCCAGTCATTCCTCATCACGCTGTTCTGAGTTTCTACGTTTCCGATGACTAGGTGTCGATCTTATAATAATTTTTAAAAGCATAGTGACAACTTAACGGGGATGCCTTTCAAATACGGTGCAGGATTTTTTAAGGGTTTTCTGCTTTTGCATTCTATAGATTTCAGGGCATAAAACTGGTTTAACCACACACTTCAGGAAGGCAAATACACTGTAACAGGCTAACTGCTCTGCGCTCGCATGCCTTCGGAAGTGAGATTCTAAGACGAGGAGGAGCAGCAGTCTTCTCCACTTGGTCTCCGAATGCGGTCACCTTGCCACCCCCGCCTGTCGCCTGAGCTGGCAGATCTGGTTCCTGCCTTCGCCCCAGGACACTTCTCTGCAGCTGGTGTGCGCCGGCCCAGGCCGGGGGGCTGAAGAGGGAGCTGAGGAGGACGGGCGGGATGCAAGGCCACGAGAGGCCAAGGTTCAGACGGGGGCTCAGGAAGGGGCAGGGGCCAGGAGCACGTGGGCGCCGCAGCCCCCCGGGGCGGGCCTGGCAAGCCGCCATCACCCTCAGCCTGGGCCTGTGGGGCTGGCGCCGTGGGATTCCTGTGGAGGTACGGCAGGCTGCTGCGCGCTCAGTGCCGGATTCCAGCGCGACCCCCAGGCCCGCCTGCACAGGGGACACCGTCCCTGGGCCAGCCGTACAAGGCACGCACAGGCAGGGCTCTGCCTCCGTATTTTCATATACTTTCCAGGCCGTAAAATGTTCCTAACTGGCACCAGTCTTAGAACCCCGGCGAGGCAGGCTGCAGACGAGGGCTCACAGCTGGTTGCTCCCGGGAGCTGCACGGTGACAACCACGCCAGAGGAGAGACCAGTCTGCAAGAGTCCTCGGGGCTGGGCTGGAGTCCAGCCGAGGAGAGCAGTGTTGGGAAGGAGCAGCCTCCGCATCGACCGTGCTCACGAGGTCGGGAGGCCGAGCCACAGAGCGCGCTGGGGCGGTGGGAGGGCCGGCCACAGGCCCCCCCGGGCCTGGCACCTGAGGCTGCGGCACGCTCCCCACTGCCATAGACGTTACCCGGCCAGGGGGCCTGAAGACGGGCAGACGGCCCAGGGCGCACGGCCTGCCGACACCCCCCTAGCAGCAGAGCACCCGCATCCACGGGGCCTGAGACTAAGAGCAACTCAAAGAAGCAGACCCGTGGTTCCCGGTTGGAGAATGGCAGGGCCGCAAGCCAAGGAAGGCGGGTGCCCTTGAGAGCCGAGAAAGGCCCCGGCCCACGGGCAGCCGAGAAACGGGGGCTGGGTCCTACAACCGCCAGGTACAGAGCTCCACCGGGAACGGGAAGCACACAGAAGAGGACCCCGAGCTCCCCGGGGGGTGGGGGTCAGGGGACAGGCCGCAGACACCTGCATGCGACCCACCGTGCTGGTCCTCCAACACCCGGAAACTGCGGGGTCCAGGTGGCCATCTGCGGGGCAGGAGGAGGAGCCTCAAGAAGACCAGGCCACCCAGAACTGCCACAGAGAGACGGGCCGTCCCACGGGAGACGGTGCTCAGGCACCTGTCAGCCCACAGGGACCCACGCCTGCGCTCCCTCCAGCGCCGCGTGCCCGAGGCAGCCTCCGGAGAGGAGCTGGCAGTCCAGGCCTCCAGAAAGAGAGACCTCCGGCACGCTGACCCAGGCGCTTCCTAAAAGGCCTCTGCGCGCAGCCCTGGCCAGGGCAATTTCCAGGCAAGACAGCGGTTTGCACAATCACCTGCAAGTTTACCGATCGGTCACCGCCCCACCCCCCCAGCCTGAGTTCTGGCTGCATCATCAAAATCCAGTTCTGAACTTGAAAATCAATTTTTGGCCTTTTTTTTTTTTTTTTTTGGTACAACTCTTGTTTTCTGCTCCACAACCTGAAAATCTGATCCTAAACCATCGTGACCTCACCAAGGCACAAAAGGTCCTCGTTTTCGAAAGATGCAACTGTTTTTCACTCCCCCCTCCCCCTTAACAGGCCGCTATCTTGAAGCCACGTAAAAGGAGGACCAAACCTTCATGTGGAACAGTCACTAAAAACAGATCTGAGACTTTTAGAACACACATACTGAAACTATGTTTTAACCTTAAAATTATGTTCATGTTACAGTACATACAGCTCTTCAAAAAAGTCAGAACCATGTGCCAACTCCCAGAAGGAGCCAACAGAGGCGGTGGGCGCAGCTTTTCCGTCAAGAGCTCACAGCAGCATCTCCTCCACTTGACTGTGGACTTCCAGAGCACGATCGCTGAAGAAGAACTCACGGCCTTCCATTTTCCCAGAAGCCTGCCTGGGTCTGTTTACTCTTCCAACCCTCCTTTTCCGAGACATCCCGGCTCGTCCTTGGCAGTCCCTCCTTGGAGGGTCAGCTGCTCTCACTGCAGCTCAGCGACGCGTGTGGTTTCAGCGCTCCGCCACGACGTCCTGCCTCCTACCCGCCAGCGTCCTGCACTGGCCGTCCGACCTCACCTGGCCAGGGCCAGGTGGTCCTGGAGTCGAGGGCAGGCCTCCCTTGCGTTCCCTGATGTACGCTGGGAGAGAAGCGTGGGGGGCAGCTGGTGTCGCCGTCCTCTCGGTGGGGCCCGCCAAGAGCACTCCAGGTTACAGTGTGCAGAGCTGGGCGGCGAGCCACGGGAGGAGCCACAGGGGGAACCATGGGGAGGAGCCACCGGGGGCCACGCGGAACCCTGGGGGGGTGCCACGGGAGGGGGAGCCACGAGGGAGCCGCTGTGCCTTCGGGCCCTGCATCACCTCGTAAGAACAGAGGAGGAGGACACTCACAGAGGGAGAAGCTACCGCACACACAACTATGCCAGATGCGTGCCAACCGTTGCCAGGTTTGCACAAACTTCCACCTAAGAAGGAAGTTTTCCTGGAGGAAATATTCTAGAAAATGAAATTCATCGCGGTCAACAGCCTTGCAGGGGGAATGCTGCCAAGCACGGCTGCAGGCACGCCCCAGTGGGGTGGCCGGCGCTTAGGCAGGAAACGGGGGCCTGCGGGCACCTATGGGGCCCGTGGCCTTCCCTTGCTCAGCCACACGCTCCCTGGGACGCTGCCGCCGGCGCTTTCGAGGTCGCACCCTCCCTTCCACAGCGCTGTGCTGTGCGCGACACCCCTGGGGCTGAGCAGAGCGACATGGGGCCAGCGAGCAGGGCCCGCGAGGCTGCACGTGACCCCGACCTCGGCCTGCGGCGGGCAGCAGGCATGGCTCACCTTCTACGCTGGGCTGGAGAGTCTGAGCAGAAAGCTGAGTAAGAAACGAGCAGCAGCAGCTGCGCCTTCCACGCCCCACTCCAGCCCAGCGTCCCCCGCCAGCCTCCTCACGGAGCTTCTCCACGGGGCAGCGTCCAGGGCAAGAGCCTGCCGCTCCACGCCCGGAGGACCCGGCGGCAGGACAGGCAGGCGCGGCTGCCCGGAAAAGCGCGTCCCAAGACCACAGAAGAACCAACCCAGCCTTTGCATCAGGCCAGCTGGCTACGCCTCCAATTTTGGGGGTTCGCACGCAGACGCCCCGGCTTCCGAGCCCACGCTTAACCCCTACACCATACTGCCTTCAAGCTGAGTCCCAAAAGGTGGACAGGGAGTGGGGGGCGGGCCTGACAGGAGATGGGGAGCAGGTGACGCTGGAGGCCTGTCGTTAGCCTACCCGCAGGGGGTACCATGTGAAGGTCCCACGATGGGGGGGCCTGCTGGCAGAGACCACCCACTGGCAGTGCGGGGAGGATGGGAGGTGGCAGCAGCCTCGACAGGGGAGAGACTGAGGCAGCTACGGACACGGGTCAGTGGGGGACCAACCGGGCAGCGGCCCTCAGCAAGGGCCGGCTTTGGATCAAGGTCACAAGTGTGTCTCCCTCCAAAGCGCGCCCAATCCTAGTCCAGCACCTGGCACAGAGAGGGCTCTCGTACTAGCAAAGCAACAGCAGCCGTATTTGCCAGGGGCCCGCTGGAAGCCTGCGGGTCCTGCCGAGGAAACTCAGGCTTCCGGGGCAGGTGGCGAGGAAGGCGGGGCGGCGCACCGGCCTGGGGACCACGGCCCCCCGGCTTCTAAGGGTAAGACACACAGATACACTCCAGTCCCGTGGCAGGCTGGAACACAGTTAGACCTCAGGAGGAACCGGCTCCCCACCACCGCTTCTCGGAAAGTTCTACAAGCAAGAACTGGAGAGAGAGAGGGAGGGGGTGGAGACTGGAGCCCCCTCGCAGACGGGGCGTCTAAGAAAACTCTAACCCGGGGCACGTGAGGCCAGTCACAGCCCCCCAGGTTCCGCAGGGTAGCGCGCACACTTTAAAGCTGCGTCGCCGTCGATGCTCTCACCATACCTCAGGTGAGAAATATGCAGACCTAGTGAGTAAGACCAAGGCTGGAAGTAATCCCCAGGACCCAGCAACTGAGTACGTGCTGGAGACCCCAGCACGCGGGGAGATCCTCCCCTGCCGTCCAAATCAGCGTGAAATCATGAAGAGAAAGTGAGTGACTTGAAATATTGACATAAAACCTACATCAAACACTTCGCATCCAGAGCCTCACTCAGAGAAGCAGAGAAAGGCAGAGGCTGGCGGCTGGAGCATCACACCCGAGCACCTTCACCTGCACCAGCCAAACCACACACACCACGTTTTCCTCATTTCTCGCTGTCTCATTTCTCTAGGCTGAGGGGATAACATTTAAAATAAAGATGGCATCCTCCACCAGGGTGCTACTTCCAAACCTGCAGATGCTCTTAAAATACATTTTATACAAAATTTAACTACAACACGCGACACCCCCAAAACAGCATCACTGAATTCTTCTTGGATTAAACGGCATCGCTACAAAAATAAGCCCCTGACTGTTTAAAGGGACCTCAAAGAAATAAACTGAATTCACGCAGGTACCTCTACGCACCTTCGACTTGATTCAAGTGTCTGGCAATCCTGACATATTCAGTAATTCAACTTATTATGCCTGTTCAGACCCACTTGCCACCCACTTCGACGAAGGATCCTTAACTTCTCGGACACAGGGAGGAAGGAGAGCCTCTTTCCCTTTCCAGTCTCAAGAGGCAGAAAATGAAAACATCTGCACAAAAGCTTTCTTGCACGGCTGGGTCTGAGATCTGGGCCGCTGCTCGTTCATAATGAGTTTCAAATGGCCAAAAATAAGAAATGACAGCTTTTAAGGCGGCCTGACCTTAGTTCGACGTTCAAAAGCCACCCTAGGATCAACGCGGGTACCCAGACAGGGACGTCTGCGCGCCGGCGGGAGGCGCTGCCCCGGAAGCGGGGGCGCAGGGCGGCGGGGTCCCCGCGTGCCCCTCCTCGGACCACACTCCGACCCTCCCCGCAGCCCCCGCGCCCTGCGCCCCGCCCGGCCGCGCAGCCCCCGGCCCCGCACTCACCCCTGGATGCCCGGGCTGTACGCGCGGCTCTTCCACGGCGTGCCGGGCCGCGGCGCCTGGGCCGCGGGGTCGCCGCCGCCGCCGAGCGCGGCCGCGCGGCTGCCCGACAGCAGGTAGTTGAGGCCGTAGGTGCTGGCCTTGTTCTCGCGTTTCCGGCGGCCCGGGTGGAACTGGTGCTGCGGCGGCGAGGCGGCGGGCGCGGGGAGCGCGCGGGCGGCGGCGGCCGGGCCGTCGGCGAAGGCGAAGCAGGCGCCGCCGCGGCCCGCGCGGCCCAGCGAGGCGCCGCTGGAGGACGACGACGAGAAGCCGGGGCTCTCGGCGCCCGACTCGGCGTTGGACGACGACGACGACGACGACGACAGCGAGGGCGACTTGTGCAGGCGCCGGGCGCCCTCGGCCGCGGGGCCCAGGGCGGCGAGCAGCGCGGGGGGCAGCGCGGGGGCGGCGCGCCCGGGCCCGGGCGGCGGGGGCGAGGCGGCCGGGGGCAGCGCGGGGCCCGCCAGGCCGCCGAGGCGCGCCGCCGCGGGGTCCAGCGCCGGCGAGTTGAGGCAGAAGTAGGACGCGAAGCCCGCGCCGCCGCGGCCCACGCCCTGCGAGGTCTCCCAGATCTGCATCCACAGGGCATTGGCGGGCCCCTTCTGCTCGGGCTGGATCCAGGCCACGCGCGGATCCATCCACGCGCCGCCCCCGCGGGGCCCGCGCGCCCGGCCCCGCCCCCGCCGCGCCCCGAGGCCCGGCCGCGACGCGCGCGGGGCGCACGGCCGGCCGCGGGGCCGGGCGGCTGCGGGCGGCCGCGGGCGGGCGGGCGCGGGCGGCGGCGGGCTGGCGGCCGGGGCTGGCGGCGGGGGCCCGGCGGGCGGCGCGGCGGCCTGGGCGCGGCGGCGGCGGCGGCGCGGGCCTCAGGCGGCGCGGGGCGGGCGCGGGGGCCGCGGCGGCGTCGCTGTGGGGCCGGGCGGGCGGGCCATGGAGCGCGGCCGGGCGGGGCGCGAGGGGGCGGGCCCAGCCGCCGCGCAGCCGGGGACGGCGCCGGGGACGCCCCGCGGGGCTGGCGCGAGCGCGGCCCGGGCTCCTGCGGCGACGGCGAGACGCGCGCGGCGGCGGCGGGGCCAGGGAGGAGGGGGCCGCCGCCTCCGCGCCGGGGCGGGGCGGGGGCGGGCGGCGGGAGCGCGGCCCCCCTGGCCGGGCCGGGCGCCGCTGCGCACGCGCGGCCGATTTCAAATCCTCACGCGACAGCGCCGCCTGGGCGACCGCGCCTGCGCACGGCGGCGGGCGGCGGCGGGCGGCGGCGGCCTCCTCCTCCTCCTCCTCCTCCTCTTGGGCTCGGGCCCGCCCGAGGCGGGAGCGGGGACGCGGGTGGCCGCCGGCCCCTCCCCGCCGCCCGCGCAGGCCGAGGCCGGGGCCCGTGCGCCCTGGGCCTGCCCCGCCGCCTCCGGGCCTGGCTGCGCGTGCGCCGGGCACGAGGCCGCCGCCGGGGGGGGGGGGAGTTGCCGCGCGGCGGGCGGGGGTCCGCGGGCGCCGCCCCGGGCCGGGCCGCGGCTAGACGCCGAAGCCGCCCGGCCCTCCGCTGCGGGCCCTGCAGGCGCCCCTCCGGCGCCCGGGCCGGCACCCTGCCCTCCTCGGGGGTCTCCCGCCCGCGCGCTGCCGCTCCCCTTTAAGATGGGCGCCGGCGGCGCGGAAGACGGAGTTCCCGCGGGGAGCTCGGCGCGCTGGGAAGCCCCCCGGAGCGCCGACCCGGGTGCGGCGTCTGCCGGCCGGGCGCCCGCGCCGCCTGCGCGGTGCTCGCGTCCCCGGGACGAGGCGTGCTGGACAGCCCGCCCCGTTAACCCCGCGTTCCGCCAGGGCCCAGCAGCCGCGTCGGGGCCAACCGGGCCGGACGGTGCTGGTGCCGCGCGAGCCTGGACGGCGCCCTTCCAAGCTGCCTGCCTTGGCCGACAGCGCCTCGGCTCTGTTTTGTTTTTTAAGCACGACGGGATTAGAACTTTTTAAGGGCACATTTTACATGCTCTCCACTTCCTCTCTGCCGGCCGCAACTGCGCTCAACGCTTCAAGCATTGTACAAGCGAAGGTCAGTGTATTGCCTACTAAGCCTCTGGGCAAGTGGTGTTTTTAATAAAAATTAATATTTAGGGTCAGACAGTGTAGAAATTATGACCAAAGATTAGAACAACTACTTTAAACTACAGAAAATCACACACAAGCCCACAGTGGTTCTGGCCAAAATACGTGAAGTCATCCCTGCCCCTTCTCCCCATAGCCGGCACCTCCTCTGGGTTCTACTTAAACATCCCAAACCCTACAGCTAGCCCTTCCACCGCCTTCCACCCCCTACCCACCTACCCCTTCCAACCACCACTGTCTCTAGCTCATTTTAAAGCAGCACCTCCTAACTGGTTCCCACTGTCCATTCTTGTCTCCTTCAGCATTTTCTCCACTCATCGCGTTCCTCTTTTTAAAATGTCAGGTCACATCACTTTTCTGCTCAAAAGCTTCCAGTGGCTTTCTCTGGCACTCAGGACAAAACCAAACACCTTACCCTGACCTGCAAATCCCTGCTTTGTCTGGTCCTTCCTACCACCTCACCTCCCAGTGCTTGCACTAACTCAGCCTACTCCAGCCCCAAGCACAGCAGGGACACTCGTGCCTCAGGGCCTTTGCACCTGCTGTCCTGCTGCCTGGGATGCTTATCCCCAGGTAGCCACATGGCTCATCCCTCTCAGGTCTTAGCAAGGACTTCCAAGTGGCTCTATTTAGTCTACAGTCCTGTCCCAGCACCCCCTATGCCCCTTCCCTGCCTTATTTTTCTCTTAGCATGTATCTCCATCTACTGTATCTTCTCTTATTATTTATTGACCCCCTTCCCCATTAAAATGTAAGCTGCACGAGTGGAAGCTCAAGGACTGTGTGTGATGCATTTTAGGTCTTCAGTGAACAATTGTGGCATGCCCAGGGACTGACTGACACGATGGGAAAGAATTCAGGCAGTTGCGCTGGCCTCGCCTTCAGGAGCTTTTATACAGATTGCCGCTGTTTCCGGCTTTTCAGCATTTTAAGCTTTGGTTTGGTTTGGTTTTTCTCACTGCCTCATGCTCTCTCTTAGTGGTTTGCTTCTTACCTTGATTGATCAGCCATCAGTCAACTTCTTATAATTACATCGGGGGTTTTGTTGTTTATTTCATCATAAATCCTTTTTGTAAATTAGAAGCAGTATATTTCTTCTTGTAAATCAAGAAATATTACTGAAAGTAAAACATTACTGAAAGTAAAACGCAGCCCCTACAAGTCTAAGTAGGGGAGTCCTTCTCTTTGCTTACCACTTTCCACAGATGAGCCTAGAACTTTCCCTGGATGCGTCTTTTGGCCAAAACCCACTTCTCTCTCCCCCAATATTGGGAAGAGATAGAGATTATACTGGGGTTTTAATGATTTGTTCTCATGAATAGGTGGTTTCCAAAGTGTGATGATGACGCTGATGAAGATGCAGATACCTGGGGCTCACCCAGACTAGCTGAATCAAACACTAGGATTAAGGCCCAGCAATCTTCTGTGTCTTAAGTAGATTCCTTAAGTAACACTTAGGCACAGTGAACTTTGAAAATCTCTACCAAAACCAGGATTTCAGATGCTTGCAGGAGCTGAATAGGTAATGTAACTGAAAAAGGCAGAGTGTGTATCAGTCAGCTTTGCTGGGTAACAAGCCAGCCCAAATGCAGTGACTTAAAGGGTTCAGTGTTTACCATTGCTCACGTCTGCATATTAGTCAATCAGACACAGCTCGTCTTGGCTAGGTTCACGTTTATATCTACAATCAGCTGGCATGTCCCCTGAAAGAAAGCTGCCACACTGATGGGGCTGGCGGTCGGCTGGCTGATGGCTGGGGAACTGGGGTGCCTGGGCCACATGTCTCTCAGGAGCCAATGAGCTGGCCCGCCTCGTTCTCACGGTGTCTGGCCCAGGCCCAAGAAAGCAAGCAGATGTGCGCCAGGCCTCCGGAGGTGTCATGGCTGCCTCGCCATGCGGTGAGCCCCAGCAGGTGACAAAGCTCGAGGGGTGGGCAAACAGCTTCCCCCTCTCCATGTCAGGAGCCACAGTCGCCACGCAAGGGGCGTGAGACGTGGACTCCCCGCAGGACGTGGGCGAGGAGACCGTGCGTCCTGGGCAGCACCCGCCCAGGGTCAGGGGCCAGGGCCACTCCTGACCGCCGCAGAAATGCAGGGCTCACCCTGGGTGCCAGAGACCTCCTTTCACTCCAGAAGCAGGACGTGCAGAATTATTGAACCTGGAGCCTCCCTTTGGGGGATGTGGCCCTCTAGGCAGTCACCCCAGGACTCGGTTGTCACCCACGTCCACTGCCCCCTCTGCCCTCCCCACTGGCTGAGCCCCGACGCGTGCCCATTCTCCATGAGGAAACCACCTTCCTCGCACCCGAGGGTGGCTCCCGAGGCACCTGCATCACCCGGGGGCACCCGTTCTCCCTGCCAGGGCCAGGTTCGGCACAGCACGTAACTCCTAAACAAGGTCAGTGTGGAAGGCTGCTGGGACCCCCCAGGGAAATTTCTCCAGGCGAATAGAAGAGACAGTCCAGGAGAAACACCCCTCCTCACCCCAGGCACACTTTAGCCTGTAAGATGCAGCAACTCGATGCCAGGAGAGAGACAGCAAGGGGCGAGAGCCTCCATCGTCCCCGAGTAGCACAACCGACCAGCGCTGGGCCCTCTCTCCAGACCCCTCGTCATTGGACAGGACAATCTCCCTTGCCTGGTTTTGGTATTTCCTGGATGAGTCACCGGCTTACGTGCTGCAGAAAGCACCCCGATATGGCAACAAATCCAGAAAATGGTTAATAGACACAAAAGCCAGGCTGAAGTGGTCAACGAGTTGCTTTTAACTTGGGGCTAATCACCAGTCACTGGGAAAGCAAATAATCTGATGAAAGAGGAGAGAGAGACTGGACTGTCCACAGTGTGCGCTGGAGACCCTGAGTCCATGCAGGGAAGTTTCCTTCGCTCTCCTGAGAGTTCTGTCCCCGCTTAGGTGAACGCAAGACCTTTTTAAAGCAGACTCAAGGTTTGCAAGCACAAGAGGTGCTTTTTTTTTTTTTTAAAGATTCACTTTATTTGTTTTTCTCTCCTTTCCCCTGTTGTCTACTCTCTGTGTCCATTCACTGTGTGTTCTTCTATGTCCACTTGCATTCTTGTTGTGTGGCACTGGGAAACTGTCGCTTTTTTGTTGTTGCTGTTGCATCATCTTGCTATGTCAGCTCTCCATGCGTGTAGCACAACTCCTGGGTGGACTGCACTTTTGTCACGTGGGGCAGCTCTCCTGGTGGGGTGCAGTCCTTGCACATGGGGCACCCCTACACAGGGGACACCCCTGAGTGGCGCAGCACTCCTTGCGTGCCGCAGCACTGCACATGGGCCAGCTCACCACACGGGCCAGGAGACTGGGTATCAAACCCTGCACTCTACATATAGTAGGCAGACGCTTTGTTACTTGAGCCACAACTGCTTTCCAGGAGGTGCTCTTAAAGGAAATCCTGGGAGTGTCATTTAATGTAAAATACAGAATTTTTTACTTGTCACTAAGTATGGCCATCTTCCAACTTTCACAACAGGGGAGAGAGTATATCATGAGCTCCATGGAGCCACTCCCTGGCTTCAGTAGTTGCCTCATGGCCAGTCTCAGGTCCCCCGTGTCCTTACCCACTCCCCCCTACCCTGGTTAGGTTGAAGCAGATCCCAGGTACCACGTTCATCCACAAGCATTTCAGTGTGTACTTCTGAAAGAGAAGGGTCTTTGATTAAACACAACCATAACCCTAACCTCACACCAAGGTATCAGTGACAATGCCTTCATGCTGGAGAGCAGATTATGCTGGACTGTCTCAGATCGTCTAACAAGACATTTAATTCTCTGCTCAAACGAAGATTCCAAAGAAGGTTGGTTGATTTCCATCATCTTATAAAGCTTTCAGTCTATGGTTGCTCCTGCCATCGTTTTCCTTTTCCGATCTGTCATCACAGAACGTGGTTCCCAAAGTCAGGATGCCGCCAGTCACAACTCCCTAAGGTGCATTTAACACGTTCCGCTGTCCTGTCTCTTCTGTACTTGGTTGTTGGGTCTAGAGCCCTGACGGAAACCAGGTTCGGTCTGTTCTTGGCGCCCTGACCGAAGCCTCGCAGTGCCTGGCGCTCGCTTGCCGAGATCTACGCGCCTTCACCGGGCGTTGCCAGAACCTTGGGCCTGTTGTTTCCCTGGGACAGAGCCATCACTTTACACAGCGCAGGCCTCCTGATACTGCCCCTCCCCATGTAACAGGAGACACCAAAAGGACCTGCAGCTCATCAGGCCTGACTCCTTTCCAGAGGATGAGACCAAGGCCCTAAGAGGTCCTGAGAATTGGTCAATGGCAAAATAATAATGCAGTGGCTTTCGTGGCATCAGGCTCCCTCTTAACTGTGCAGATTCAGTTCTTTCACGCCATAATGTGCTCTGAGTATAGAGTGTTGAGGGCCAAATCTGAGCCTTCCCAAAACAATACAGACCACTCAAGCCCAGGAAGGGTGCCTAAAGCGGGGGTCTCAGCAAACCCAGCCCGTTAACCAGACTGTCTCCTGGAAGCTCCTCATTGGGTTGCGCCTGGGGAAGGAGCCGTTACGGGGAGCCCCCCAGTGATGCCCTAACTCCCCCTGTCCAGGAAGTACCTCCCTGACCTGGCAGACACACAGAGCCCTCCAGGCGCGGCCTCTGCGGTAGGAGAGGACACCCGGAAGGCTCCAGCCGGACCTGGCAGGGTGGGCTTCCAAAGCGGCCTTCCGGTTGGCTCCTCACTCCCCACCCGCTCAAGGAAGGCCGGAGATCACCACCCAGGTGTGTTCTCAGGTGGCCTTGGCTCCCTTCTCAGTGGAGCCACTCGGAGCGGTTCCTTCCAGTAGTCGCTCCACGGACAGCTGAAACAGCTCTTCCACGCCCAGCACAAGAAGTCGTCGGCACAGCCATAGCATCGTGGCCCGGCGGGTTGGCACTGACCCCCGCCCCCGGCCCATCTGTCCTGTTGGTGGCATCCCAATTGCTAACCGCGGCCTCAGCCCCAGCCAGCAGGCCAGAAGGCGAGGGGGAGGCGTGGGGCTGGGGGCTAAACTGTGTCCCCCCCAAAAGCCGTCTCCACGTCCTCGCCCCCGGTGCCATGATGGGACCTTGCTTGGAAGCAGGATCTCTGAAGACGTGAGCAGTCAGGAGGCGGGCGCAGGTGTAGCCCAGTGGCTGAGCGCCTGCTTCCCGTGTGCGGATCTCGAGTTCAATCCCCAGAGCCTCCTAAAAAAGGCAGTGAGCAGGTGCAGGCTCCGCGTCTGCCACCCTCCATCTACTCTGAGTTTGGCTCATCTGAGTCTGTTTCTGAGCAGGTGCACGGTTCAGACCAGTCCTAGACCTGGGTAACCTACCCAAGATAAGGCGGCCCCAGGCATGTCAGGGCTACTGCCCGTCCCAAGGGCGTGGGCTCTCAGCCCAGGGTGGACGTGTCTTCCAGGAGGCAGCTGGCCAGGCCTGGGGACATTTGGATTGTCACCCGGGGGGGGGACAGCCTCTGTGTCCCTGTCATGCCTGGCCCACCCAGGCGACTGGCAAGCTCCCTGTCCCAGTGGCGCGCTCAACAGAGGAGAGGCGGCGAGGTGCGGCATCTGCACGGCTCATGGCGGCACAGGGAGGCCGAAGGAGCACGGCCAGAACTGACCTCAGAGGGGCAGGGGGCGGCCCTGGCAGGGGGCAGGGCCCGGAGCTTGCTGTATCCCCCGCCTGGGGTGGCAGCAGGGGGCAGAGGGATCTGCTAGAGGGCCGGTGCTGCGAGCCAGGGTGGGTGAACCCACAGAGGGTCCCTGCAAAGCCATCAGCTGAGGGCGGTGGTCCCACCTGTGCTTGAGAAGCTCCGTCCACCTTAGCGGTTGGACTTGTGAGGGACGAGATTGAGGGGAGCGTAGTAGTTTGATATGGTTATGAATTCCAAAAATAGATACTGGATTATGTTTGTAACCTGGTCTGTACCTGGGCCTGATTGAGTGATGATTAGGGCTTTGATTGGGCCACGTCATTAGGGCATTGAGTCCCTGCCCCTTGGTGGGTGGGGCCTCACAGATAAAAGGCATGACAAAGGACAGAGTTGGAGATTTTGATGTCGGAGTTTGATCCTGAAGCTGGAGCCCCAGGGAGAGAGACAGAGCTGTTCACCTGATAGTCTACAGCTGACCTTGTGGAGAAAACAGAGGAGCTGAGCCCAGAGGAACCCAGGAAGCCTGAGCCCTCGCAGACGTCGGCAGCCATCTTGCTCCAATATGTGAAAATAGACTTTGGTGAGGGAAGTAACTTATGCTTTATGGCCTGGTATCTGTTATCTCCTACCCCAAATAAATACCCTTTATGAAAACCAACCACTTCCTGGTATTTTGCATCAGCACCCCTGTGACAGCTTCCAAGAGCCACTGGCACCGAGCACTCCTCTGTGTGACACGAAAGAAGCTGGGATTTTCTTCTAGTCTCCAACTTGCTTCTCTCTCTCGTAGTTGGGGGGAAGGTGCTGTTGGTGGTGCTTGCACCCCCCTTTCCAGCTTTCCAGTGAATGGAAGCGCATAGCTCTCCCACTCCCCAGCCCTCGTGAATTGTGTCTCCCTTCCTCCTCCAGTTCTCCATGCCCTGCAGAAGCCTCTGGGTGCCTGTTTTGTTCTCATGTTCAGATGGGGGGTTTACTGGGGGTGGGGATGGGCTGGAGGCACCCCTATCTCCAATAATTGCTTAATCGTTGCCTGGAGCTGTCAGCTTCTATGAACGACATTTAACAACCAGACCCAAGGGCAGCTTCCTGAACCCAGGAGCCCCCACAGATGGGGGCTGTCATCGAGGGAGAAGAAGGGTGGAGGCGTCCCCTGGGAGATGCGTCCGCCTCGGGGAGGAACCCGGCTGGGACAGCGCGGCAGCTCGCCGCAAGAGACCTCGGCAGCTGGCACAGGGGGTAGAGACTGGGGGGCGGAGGAGGATCTTGAAGGTCGGGCATCAGCATCCGTGAACATGACCTCTTCTTCCCCCGCCCTCCTTCCCTCTCTCCCTCTTCCTCCTTTCCTTCTTTCCCTCCTTCCCTCCCTTCTTCCCCTCTCCCTTCTTTTTTCTCTCCCTTCTTCCCTCCCACAAATGTTAGTTGAGGGCCAGCCTTGTGAAAGGGCTGCTCCAAGCCTGGGCACCACAGGAATGCAGCAGAGCAGGCCAGTATCACACCCACACTGAGCCACGGCAGCTGACGGGCGGGCTGCCATCCTAGAGGGGACGGGTGGAGTTGATAGCAAGGCTCCAGGGGCAGAAGGCACCAAGGACTCCTCCCACCAGAAGCACGCCCCCCCCACCCCGCCATCCCCAGGGGATGGCAGTGGCCTCAGCCTGGGGAGCCACGCCCAGGAGGAAGGCAGCTGGACAGGTATCTCACAAAGAGTCAAAAAGGTCCTAACTCCTGGAAGTGCCACGTGGCTGCCATCTTCACAGCAGCTGGAGCTCCGAAAGTGTGGTGTGAGCCACTGCAGACCACGGCCAGAGGCTCCTGTGGGTCCTCCAGTGGTGACCTGTAAGGGGGGATGGGGCCCGAGGGACAGCCCTGGACCCCCACCCAGGAGTCGAGAGCACCAGGGCACAGGCCTTCCTCTTGGCTGCCCTGGCCAAAGATGGCGGCAGTTTTCTGGAGGAAGACGCAGAAACACATCAGGTCTTGTGTAGATGATTGTACTTGAGCCAGTTGTTTAATAAATTATATATTTTTCACTCGCCATTAAACCCTTTGTCATACTAGAAAGCCCCAAGTTAAAAACAACAGCAGCTCGCTTTCAGATAGCACGCCAGGTGAGTCACTCTAACCTTCACAGCTTAGAGCACCTGGAAGCAATGGCCATTTTTATGGAATTCCAAGTTCAGGGCCCGCCAAGACATAATGAAATTTTTAAGCCTATCAAATGAACAGGAAGCAATTCTACCATCAGAACATACAGACGTGTTCTATCGATGCCGTAGTGTATCACGACCAGGAGCAGAGATCCCCGTGAACATCCTCGCCTGCCCCTGGGTTTCTCCATTCGTGCTTATTTTACTCACTCCTGCTGTTGGCCAGCACTCACTATCAGCAAGGAAATGAGAACAGGTACCCAATGTTTAAGAAAAATCTATAGGCAAGAGTGTTACTCACTGCGGTCATCCATCCATTTCCTCGAATCAGAGTTTCGGTCTGGCTGCCAGTGCCGTGGACAGCTCTGATGTGGCTCTGCCTTGAGGCTGCCCTGAGGGTCTCAGGTCTTGACCTGGACTCGGGTTTAAAGTTGTCCTCGAGATTTGCTCTTCTTGCGGGCTGGGTAAACAAATTTCCCTACGAAAGGGCTGGAAGAGGCCTGATCCTGCCTGGGAGGCTCTCAGGGCACACTTGCTTCTCTCCTACAGGCCTGGCAGGAGGCCGGTGCCTTGAGGGTGATGACGATAATGATGGGCCTCTCCCCAGGACCACAGGGGCAGGCTGGCCTTCTGGGTGGGTGTGTGTGCGCGCATGTGGTGAGCGGCATGTTTGACCCAGGCTGTACCTGGCCTACACTGTGTTGTTTAAGCCGCTTAAACATAAAGCCCTTTAGTAGTTAGTTTTTGCTCATTCATGCTGCAGTAACAAATAGCCCCAAATCTCAGTGGTTTACAGGAAGGTCACCAGCGGCAGCTCTTCTCCCTGGCGCCACCCACGCGTCTGTTCCATGCGGGAACTTGGGTGCAGAGGCAGCTCCATCTCAGGCACAGGGCCCAGGAAGACAGAGACATGGCCCAGCAGAAACGTCTCTTACCTTCTCCTCCCCGGGCAGGGTCTGTCAAATCGCCCTCCGCTGGCCAAAGCAAGCCACACGGCCGGCCCCTTGCACAGAGCCCTGCAAGCCCCCTGGGAGAACCGAAATAAAGGGGACTAACTGGAAACGCCCACCTCATCTCCCACCGCCCCTGTTGGCAAAGGAGACCCTCCGGGAGTGCCCGCGCCAGGACACTCTGTTCCAATCTGCCAGTGCGAGTGACCTCTGTGGTCCGATGGGTCGTTTAGCCACTGGTCCAACAAATGGAAGCCTCTGCTTGGCTAGTTTTAAAAACACCCATTTACAGGTCCGTTTTATAGATCATAAAATTGTTTTCAATGCAACCGGTGGATGTTCTGACCCCAAGCTGTCTGGAAACGTGTAAAGGGCTATTTCAAAACGGCCTGGATTGTGCTTTGTCTTCAGGGCAGCCCCTCTCCCGGCTCTTAGAGGGACCCCGTGTGCTGTTATTCAGTGATTCTGCACATCTAGCTGGAGATGCCGGCGCCAGGTGGGCGCCGGCACTGCGGGGGTGGACAGCGCCGCATTTGGGGAGCTCCGGCTCGGGTGACGCCCACGCGGGGGCGCGCAGGCAAAGCCTCCAGGGTCCGTGTGAAGTCTTGAGATGGCCGCGTGGCCGGCAGTGTGCACGGCTAGGCCGTGGGCGGCTCCCAGAGGCCGCTCTCCTTCCTCCGTAGAAGCTGCGCCGTGGCACGAGTGGCCTCGGCCACGTGCGCCCACGTTGGTCGCTGTGGTCGGGGTTCCCCCGCTGGCCCCCCGGCTTCGACTGAGGGGCTCTCGTCGGGTCGGGCTCTGCCAGCCCCGGCTTCCCCTGACCCCGTCCGCTTCCACCCCCGGCGCTGTCCCCTCTGCCGAGAAGGCTGCCCGCGAGCCCCACGGGCCCGGCCTGGCCGTCCCTTGGTCTTTTCCTTCACTTCCATCTGTCCCCGACTACGCTGCCCCTGCAGGGGACAGGGTCGGGGAGGCCACGCCCGCCCCCCAAGCCGAGCTCAGCCTGGCCCCGGGCGCAGTCCGGGCCAGGCCGGTGGACTGAAGGGAAGAACTGGCACCTGCCTCTCCAGCCCGGCCTTCGTTCCCTCTCCTCCCCGACCTGCCCAAGCCGGGCCCTGGGCTCGCTCTGCCCAGGGAAAGAGGCCGCAGCTCCTCAGCCCTTTCCCCGCAGCCTGCATCGGTGGCCTTGGCCTCCCCCGCCGCCTCCACAGCTGGGGCCTGGCCCCTGAGCTTGGCCCTCTGCGCTCAGCTCCGGCGCCTGGAGGCAGGGGCCTGGCCTGACACCTCGGGGGTGAGCCGACAGGCCTGGCCTCGGCGCAGGAGAGCCGGCTGCCTGCTAGAACCAAAGGGAGAAAACCTTCCTTACAGCGCTGGGTGCAGGTCTTACTTTAAAAAAAACACACCAGTTCCCAAAATAAAAGGAGAGACACCATTCACTCCAAATGGCCCACAACAGAAAATAGCTGCGAGGTCAAGGAAAGTTTTAAATCTGTAAATCTTTCAAGTTTCTCCACTTAGCCCAGGTGCCAGGCTCCTAGCCAGACGCATTCAGGGAGAGAAGGGCCTGGAAGGCAGAGACACACTTTCTTTTATGCAGGGTTGAAGACGCAAGCGGTTATTCAGTGACAATCCCAAGACTGGGAAAGCAGGATTTACGAGCCACAGGCAATCATTACGTGTGGGATGATCATTTCCAAGGAAAATGCCCCTTAAAGGAAATACATTCCAGTTTACTTTGTTTCATCTTCAGCTCAATCACATAATCGTCCTAAAATGCCCTTCCATTCCGTCTGGAAGGAAACGTGTGCTTTTCAACTGGAAAGCTACATTTTATCACCCAGTTATGGAGAATGATCCAGCTACGTGTTTCTCTGGAGAGGCTGCCTCTTGTCAGCACAGTCTGCTCAGCATATTTTAGAGACAGACATCAGAGCACGGGGTTTCTGCAAGGCACACGGCTAGTGGAGGGAGATGCGCAGACTTTCCTCTTTTTCTTTTACCACGCGTTTATGAAGAGGAGTTTGTGAAATTTAAAGTGCCACGGGAAAAGTATGCATAAATGCTCTCCTTAAGTTATTAGTGAATGAAGGCTGAAGCAGACAAATGAATCGATTTCAAGCCTGAATAATAAAATCATGGGGTGCTGCTGAAATTCCTTCAGGGGGGAGCCAGAAAGCTCTGTTCCAAAAGCATCTGATCTGGAAAATGCCTGAAGCGAACATGTTGGTGAGGGAAAGGCATCTCCAGAATTCAAATTTCTAAAATAGCTGTGAACGATTATTGCCAACACTAGCACGTTGTTAGTCGGCTGCTAGCTGACGTTTTTAAAACCTAGACAAGTTTAAATTCAAATCGCAACTGCTTAGAACCCAGTGTCTCTGGATGTCTAAACTGTGACTGATAAATTCATGGGAGAAAAAAAATTATATTTATGACCAATTTAAAACTAAATGCTACAAAAATATCTTCTAAATTTTTTATGTTTTTGCAAAAAAGAATAACTTGAGGGCAAAATGTGTATACTGTTTACAACTGATAGATCCTGAAACATAAAATAATGGCTTAATGGGTTGGTATATTATTTTAAGAATAATGATCTAAGTGAGGGGAAAAGTGACTCATTTTTCTGGCTGTGAATCATGCTTAGAATTTCTCCACCCAAGCAAATGCAGATATTAATTTCCATCATTCACATTTATATTTTATATTTAAAATCTTCATGCATTTCAAATTTACTTTTGTGTAAAATGTGAGATAGGAAATCTAATTTGTTTTTGCCAAATAATTAGTAATGCACTTCAATATATTATTTCTCCAGTTATTGAGATTATGGCATTTGAAGTTGTTATAAACACGTGAGTTTGTTTCTAAAGTTTCCATTGTGTTCCATTGATTTGTCAGTTCACTGCTCGAATAGAAAAATACAGTTTTAATTATTGTATTTCAAACTGGTACATTTGATGTCTGGTAAGATGAGCACTCGTCTCCCCAAATTGAGTGTTATTTTACAACAACAACAAAAATATCTTGATTATTCCAGCAAGTGCATTTTTCCTGATAAAAGAAAATTTTTTTCAAATTCAAAATCAAAACTCCAATAGGGTTCCATGAATTTAAATGTATCAAATTATGTTAATTGTTTAAATTTTATAAATTAATTCTACTAAATGTTATTAAATATATATATATGAATTAACATCTCTTCCTATCCAGGAATTTATTTAAAAAATTTATTTCTCAAAGTAAAATGTTAATTACTTCACATTTATTCTGTACATCATTATTTTTAAGTTCATTGCCAATGATCCCCCCCTCCTTCCCCCTCCTGCCGCCCTGCTATTTTTACTGCCTGTGTCCATTCACTGTGTGATCTTCTGTATCTGTTTCTCTTTTTGTCTTCTCTTCTCTTTTTCCTCCTTAGGATCTGCTGGGATTTGATCCTGGGGGCCTCTGATGTGGAGAGAGGCTCCCTGTCACCTGTGCCACCTCAGTTCCTGGTCTCTGCTGTGCTTCACCTTGACTCTCCCCTTCATCTCTCTTTTTGTTGAGTAATTATCTTGTTGTGTGACTCCCTTGTGTGGGCACTGGCTCACTGTGCAGACACTCGGCTCACCACAAGGGCACTCAGCGTGCTGCGTGGGCACTTGCAAGGGCGCTTGGCTCAGTGCACGGGCACTTGGCTCGCCGTGCAGGCACTGGGCTCCCACACGGGTCCTTAGCTTGCCGCACAGGCACTCGGCTCCCACGCGGGCGCTGGCTCACCGCACAGGCATGCTTTCTCTTTTTTCTTTGTTTTTACCAGGAGGCTCCTGAGATCGAACCCAGGCCCTCCCGTATGGTAGGTGGAAGCCCTATCGCTCGAGCCACATCCCTATTGCTAATGTTTTATATTTTTGTTTTATTTTGTTTGAGATGATCTTGCTGCTATGCTGGGAAGACATTGCTTTCTGTATATTGCGTGGGTAACCAACCACCCAATTAGAGTTTGCCATTAGTTAGTTTTTCAGTTGCTTTCCTTGTGCTTTTTAATCAAATCGCCTGTAAATACAAATAATTATCTCCCACTCTACCATGTGCAGGTTCAGAGTTTTCTTATTTCATTGTTTAAAATTTTCAAATCAAGGATAGTAAGCGTTTTCTCTTCTTGATTTTAATGGGAGTGCCCATATTTTTAATTTTAAATATACTTTAATTGTTGGTTTCCAATAATTTATTAGATTATTAAGAAAATGGGATTGTATTCCTAGATCTAGAAGATTTTATTTTTTTAAATTTGGAAATACATAATATCAAATACCTTTCTAATGTTTATCAAAACAATCATAGTTTTTCTCCCTTGCCATATTTATTTATTTGAGGATTATAGAACAGCTTCCTTTATGGCAAGTCACCCTCAGATTCCAACAATAAACTACTTAGACATGATGGATTATTATTTAATAGACTACCAGACAATATACATTAATATTTCATTGAAAGACTTACATATGTAACTATAAGTGAGATTCTTATGCAGTTTAAATAGTGGCATTTGTTCTTCAAAGATTTCCTGAGAGTGATCTGTAAATTATCTGCAACCTGGCTACTTATTGCAGATAGAATTTTTGACCAGTTTTTATATTTCAAGAACTTTTTCTTGGTTTTCCATTCTTATCATTTTGGATTGTTTGCATCCTTCTAGGGAAAAAACATCCATTTCATCAAAGATCAAAGTTTATTATAACATAAAATTATGTTTCTTTGTATTTCTAAAGAGGTTTTTTTGGCCTTTTGTTTTGAAGCACTCTTGCTTGTTAACTGAAGGTTCATTACAATTATCATATTCATGAACTGTGTGATTTCACAATAGAAAATGACCTTCTGTGCTCTGTTCAATTCTCTTTGCCTTGTCTATCAATCAGGGAAACAGAGCCACTGCTAGTAGTTGGGGAATTAGGGATTTATTCCAGGAATTAGGGTGGAGTTCAGGGGAGAGGGAGGAGCTAGGAGAGTTGGGGCTAGAGAGAGGGAGGTGCTAGGGAGTAGAAAGCGCCAAGCGAATGGGAGGGACTGGTAGTGGGTGGAGCTAGGGGAGTGGGGTGGAGCTAGGGAGTGGGTGGAGCTAGGGAGTGGGTGGAGCTAGGGAGTGGGTGGAGCTAGGGAGTGGGTGGGGCTAGGGAGTGGGTGGAGCTAGGGAGTGGGTGGAGCTAGGGAGTGGGGTGGAGCTAGGGAGTGGGTGGAGCTAGGGAGTGGGTGGAGCTAGGAAGTGAGTGGAGCTAGGGGAGTAGGTGGAGCTAGGGAGTGGGTGGAGCTAGGGAGTGGGGTGGAGCTAGGGAGTGGGTGGAGCTAGGGAGTGGGTGGGGCTAGAGGAGTGGGAAGAGCCAAGGTCTGGGAAGGGAGGGGAAGGACCAAGCAGCAGCTCACCTGTCTGTCCAGTGGGCAGGTGGGAGCTGGCTCCTCTGGCGGCTGAGGTGATTCTACAGAGCTAGAGCCCAAGGGGAGGGCTTGGCAAAGCCTCCACTTCCAGGGGGCTGTTGCCTGGGGGTAGCTGACGACAAGGCAGGTCCACAGCTAAGCGCCTGGCCTTGGCCTGGGGACCTGCGGCTCAGCAGGACCCGCAGGCAGGAAGGCAGGTGGGCACAGCAGGGGCGCCAGGGACGCTCACTCTCACTCGTCTGTTTGCCATTGTCCTGGGGGTCTTGGCCAGTGTGAAAAGTCTAGAGAAGAGAACAGAAGGCAAAATAATTAGAAAATTATGAAGAAATGAAAACCATTTGCAGACAACATGATTGTACATAAATAATCCAAAGTAATCTAGAAATTATTTGAATTAATAGGCAGATTTATCGAGGTTATTGGATTTAAAACATCAATATACAAAGGGTCAATTATATTGCTAAATACAAACAGTAAAGTAGAATGTGAAAAAATTTAAGGGAAACGGACTTGGCGCAGTGGTTAGGGCGTCCGTCTACCATATGGGAGGTCCGCGGTTCAAACCCCAGGCCTCCTTGACCCGTGTGGAGCTGGCCATGCGCAGTGCTGATGCGCGCAAGGAGTGCCGTGCCACGCAGGGGTGTCCCCACGTAGGGGAGCCCCACGCGCAAGGAGTGCACCTGTGAGGAAAGCCGCCCAGCGTGAAAAGAAAGTGCAGCCTGCCCAGGAATGGCGCCGCCCACACTTCCCGTGCTGCTGATGACAACAGAAGCGGACAAAGAAACAAGACGCAGCAAATAGACACCAAGAACAGACAACCGGGGGGGGGGGGGGGGGAATTAAATAAATACATAAATCTTAAAAAAAAAAAATGTTAAATGTACCATTTATGATAGCATAAAAATCAAATATCTTGAAATAGCTATAGCAGACTATAAAGCATTCTTGAGGGAAGTTAAAGAACTCCTATGTAAAATGAGGGACGTGCCTCCTCTATAGCCTGGAAAACCTGGAATTGTGAGGTTTTCAATTTTTCAAACCGATCTACAGGTTAAACCCAATCCCAAGTAAAATCCCAGGAGGATTATTTGTGGAAAAATCGGCAAAGTGATTCTAAACTTTAAATGGAAATGTAAAGTGCTACAACAGTCAAGGCAAACTTGAATTAGAACAAGGGTGGATTCCTTTTGTTCCAGAAATCTTCTTTCAACTTTCAACCTGCTGGTAAAAGCCTTTTGTAGGCATGGCTCTTGCAGATAGCACGTACTTGTATTTGTTTTAATTATCATTCAGAAAGGTGTCTCTCACAGCATGGTGTCTTATATCGGTGTTAGTCATCCAAAGGAGTGCAGATGCAAATACCAGAGCTCTGTTGGCTTTTATAAAGGGTGTTTATTTGGGGTAGAAGCTTACAGTTACAGGGCCCTAAAGAGTCCAACTCAAGGCTGCTCTCTCACCAGTCAGCTGCCAGGTGTTGAAGCAAGATGGCGGGCGATCTCTGCCTGGTCGTTCCTTCCTCTTCCTCTTAAGGCTCCGTGGGTGCAGCTTCTACCCATCTCAGCTGTAGGCTGGCAGAGGGCTCATCTCTCTTCCCAGGGCTTTAGCTGTTTGAGCCTTCTCTTTTCTGACACATGGCAGGACCAAAATAGCCAAGTTCTTTCCTCTTCCATATCTTCTTCTGTGTGTCTTCTAGAGTGAGTGTCCATTTATATAGCCCACCAAGGGGGCGAGGACTCAGCCTGAGTCATGCCCTACTGATGTGGTGGAATCAAAGCCCTAATCTTGATTTAATCAAGGAAATGTAAAACCTTTGAATTTAATGCAATTAAAGGGTATCACACCCAGAGGAACAGACCGGTTTACAAACATAATCAATGCATATTTTTTGGAAGTCATAAATTATATGAAACTGCTACAATATCATTTATGTTTTTTGTTCCAACTAATAATTTTTTACATACTTCTATCATCTTATTCTTTGGGTTTGTTTTCTATTTCCTGGTAGCTTTTTCCCTCCTTTAAAAAAGTTTATTTTCTGAGGTGGAAAGTATGCTTTATAGTGTCTAGTCATTTGAAGTCATTTACCCTTGCTTTTAATTCTGAAAATAGTTATATTGATGGTTTTTAATATAAGTTTCTGAGTTAATCTTCCCTGATTTCCAGAGTCAAGGTTTAAATGTTGTTTTCAGATTTGCACCTCCGGCTCCCTCTCACCCCTGCCCCCCCATGTACACCTGCACTTCAGCATGTGCATATACACACCATTCATTTGAAGCAAGGACTTTACACACGTTTTTCTTCTTTTAATTCTATCTCTTCCTACCCATGTCTCCACATTTTTTATGTAATTTGGCAACTTATAGCCACCCATTTAATTTCACCCATTTAGTTTTTACATTCACAGCCTTCTCTTTTGAAAGTAAATTTTTATTTATATTTCAACAGTGTGGTGCTCCCCACTATCCTTTTTATAACTTTCTCATTCTTGGGCTCCTGCTTTTGCTTTGAGTCGTAGCCAGGAGGAGCACGTCTTCCTCTCACTCACTCCTGTCATCTGAAGAGTGAAGTGTTTGCTGTGCATTAGCAAAGTGTGTTATTGTATATTGGCTGTTTTAGCCACTTTCCTTGACTGAAAATTAAAGTAGAATAAATTGTAAATGATGTAAAAGCATAAGAAAACATATGAGAAAAGTTTTAAAAATGAAAAGAATTAGGGGAAAATCATGCTTCCAGGCATCAAAAATGGCTTTGCAGATACAGAAATCAATACCTAATAAATAAGTAAAATAGGGAGTGCCAACAGAAACCTCTGTAGATGCGGCATCTGATATATGCAAAGAGGTGATATTTCCAATACTTGAGAAACGGATACAGTATTGGCTGGTTTAAAAGGAAAAAAATGGTTAAATCCTTACTTCTTGCCACCCACAAGAAAGGCCTGATGTATTATTCATTAAGAGATTCTTTAAATGAAACTATAAATATTTAGAAGTAAGTATAGGAGAGTATTTACTAGGCAGTCTTTTTCTTTTTGACTTCTAGATTTGACATTGTATTTAAAAAGATCTTTCCACATGGATGATGGATGCAATCCTGCTTGCAGCTGTAGGCACTCTTGGCTCCCTGGTGTGGTGGTTGACCCTCTTCACCTCCCTGCTATCTGTCTAGGGTAAGCCCAACAAACCAGAGGGTAGGAGCCGCAAGTCCGCTGAGGCCCAGGACCTGGCTGTCCCATGGACAGCTCAGACTCAGATCTCCTGAGTATACACCAGCCCCTGCGCCAACAATGGTACTGGTAAAAGTAACAGAAGAGGCATGTGTAGGAAGGTCACATCTGAGTCCAACTCCATCACACTCAGGAACACAAACTCCAAAGTAGGGCCAACTAAGCCCTCTCTTGATGTAGAGGGAGACTAGACATAACCATCCCAGGGTCCACAGGATGGAGGAATAGGGTATGGATTACAGTGGACTTACTGGTGTTCTGCTGGGGAACTGTTGTGATTAGTAAGGGAAGAAACTGTAGTAGTGATGTGGAGAGGGCGGCCATGGTGGCTGCTGAGGGTAGGGAGAGGGAAGAAGAGATGTGATGTGGGGGCATTTTCAGGATGTGGAGTTGTCCTGGGTGGTGCTGCAGGGATGGATGCTGGATGTTGTGTGTTCTGTCATGGCCTACTGGACAGATTGGGGGAGAGTGTGGACTACAATGTGGACCACTGTCCATCTGGTGCAGTGGTGCTCTAGAATGTATTCACCAAATGCAATGGATGGGCCGCAATGATGGAAGAGGTTGTTGATGTGGGAGGGGTGGGGTGAGTGGGGTGGGGGGTATATGGGGACCTCATATTTTTTTAAAGTAACATTTAAAAGAAAATAAAGAAGGAAAAAAATAAAAAATAAATGAAACACCCCCAAAAAAAAGATCTTTCCTACTTCTAAGACATAAAAACTGAACATCTTTTCTTGGTAAAAGATACTATGAAAATGTTAAAAGACAAAAACAAACAAAATATTTGCAATGTATCTGACATAGATGTAATGTACTTACTATGTAAAGATCTATATAAAATCAATGAAAGAAAGGGATAAGCATTTCCAGTAGAAAGACGGGACAAAGGAGGATGCTGTCCCTTATTCACAAAGGTGGGGGAAGTCATCGCCCATTCACGGTAGTGAGTGGCGTGGGGAGGAGCGTTCAGCTACGTCTGTCTGACGTCAGTATCATTCCACCACCAAGAATCTCCCTTACAGAAACACAAGCCACAAGTGGCCAAAGGGATATGGATATGTGTGGTAGCTTGACATTCTTTATCAATTCTGAAAAGAGAGATTATGTTTGTAAACTCCTCTAGGAGTGATATACTTTGTATTAGATTCAGCTGAGGTGTCTCTGATTAAATTATGTTAAGATTAGCGCTCTGATTTGACCACATCAGTACGGTATAACTCAGGTTAAGAGCCCACCCCTTGGTGGGATATATAAATGGGCATTCACTCAAGAAGACTCACAGAAGACAATAAATGAAAAAGAAAATGAGCTCCATAGGTGCCAGAGGAGAGAACCTTGATCTTGCAGCCCTGGGAAGAGAGATGAGCCCTCTGCCAAGCTACGCTGAGATCGGAAGAAGCTGGGCCACAGAGCCTTAAGAGGAAGAAGGAAGGAGAGACCAGGCAGAGACACCCACCATCTTGCTTCAACATGTGGCAACTGACTTGGGTGAGAAAGTACCTCTTATGGTGCCCTAAGTTGGACTCTTTAGGGCCTTGTAACTGTAAGCTTCTGTCCCAAATAAATACTCTTTATAAAAGCCAACAGATTTCTGGTATTTTGCATCAGCGCTCCTTTGTCTGACTAATACAATATGCATCACAACGTAGTTTCTAATAGTGAACGTGCAAAGAGACAAAATATACATTTGTTGAAATTAGATTAAATACAATATTTCATCCACATAAAGGGATACTGTGATACCCTTTTGAAAAGAATGAAAATAAGATACAATGTGTCTTAGTTTCCCAACTGCTAAAACAAATACCATGCAAAGGGTTGGTTTAACAACAGGAATTTATTGGCTCACCATTTCAGAGGCTGGAAGGTTGACTTCCTCCTAGGGTTAGCCTTCTTGTGGGTTAACAATCTTTGGTTCCTTGGCTTTTCAGTCACATGGTAATGTCTTCTATCTCTTCCAGGTTCCAGCTGACTTTTGCCTTCTTGTTCCTCCATGTGGCATTCTATACATTCTCTACACAAAGCCTCTAGGAAAAGGATTAAGGCCGAACCTCATTCAGGTGGGCCACATCGTAACTAATGATAGCATCTTCACAGGGTCCTATTTACAGTGGGGCCACACCCAGGGGATAACCAAGAGTGAGAACATGCTGATTTCCCCCCTCCCACCCCCCGCCGGAGTACATGATCAAAACTACTGCACAAAGCAATCTACTTTGTAGGATACCATTTGGCTAGAAAGCAAGAGAGACAGAGGGGGGAAGGAAGAGAGCGAGGAAAAATAATATAATATAAAATATAATGTAATATAAATAAAATATAATATGCATAATGTTGGCATATTAATTTCCTATTGCTGCTGTAATGAATTCTCACAAACCTAATGTAGCAGTTTGATATTATTGATGAATTCCAAAAATAGATATGGATTCTGTTTGTGAACTTGTCTTTTCCTCTGGACACATTAGATTTTATTAGACTCAGAGGTTTCACTTTTACTTGATTAAATAATGATTGAGGCTTTGATTGGGCCACGTCAATAGGACGGTGAGTCCCCACTGCCGTGGCGGGCAAGGACTCACAGAGAAACCGCACCACAGAGAAGGGAGGTGGGCGTTTTGATCCTGGAGCCTGGAAAGTAAACGCACAGAGAAGCACATATGTGAGGAAGGTGCAATTAAACACAGCAGAGGCCCTGGGAAGAGAGGTGAGCCAAGAGCTGGCCTTGTGGAGAGAGCGAGCAGCTGAGCCCAGAGAGAAGCAAGGCTGGGAAGAGAGGCACCCAGGAAGACTGAGCCTTCGCAGACGTCGGCAGCCACCTTGCTCCAACACGTGGAAAAAGACTTTGGTGAGGGAAGTAATATGCTTTATGGCCTAGTGACTGTAAGCTTCTACTGCAAATGCACACCCTTTATAAAAACCAGATTTCTGGTATTTTCTATCAGCACCCCTTTGGCTGACTCACAGACCTAGTGACTTTAAAACAAGATAAAGTTGTTCTCTGCAGTTCTGAAGGTCAATATCCTAAGCCTGCTTCCCTGGGCTAAAGCCATGGTGGCGGCAGCCCTGGCGCCTCTGGAGCTGGAGGGGAGGATCTGTTTCCTGGCCTTTTCTGCTTCCGGGGCTGCCTGCATTCCTGGGTTTATGGCCCCTTCCTCCACCTGCAGAGCACGCCACCCCAGTCTCCGCCCGGTCAGCACACGGCCTTCTTCTTGGACTCTGACCTGCAAGGGCCCTGGCGGTTGCATTTAGGGCCCACCCAGGCTTCGAGGAGACCCTCCCCGTCTCAAGATCCTTAACGGGATCACTGCTGCCAAATCTGCTTTGCCGTGGAGGTAGCATTCGGAGGGTCTGGGGATTTGGGGGACCTTAGGCCGACCACAGTTGGGAAGAAGTACATAAACATGCAGAATTGCTTCCAAGGGGAGGGGTTTGGAGAGGAGGGAGGTGCTCAAACCCTCTCCCCAGGCTCCGTGTCTCCCTGTCTCTCTGTGTCTCCAACTCTGTCCCAGTCTCTCACTACTGGGCACAGATCACTTTTCTAATAAAAGAGACAAAAGTCAAAAATATAAAAGGAATTTTAAAGAATTTTAAAGGGCAGAAGTCCCTCAAGTTTCCTCACCCTCCGTCCCGACGGCTGGGTTTGCCCCTGAGAGGCCGGCGAGCTGGAGCAGCAGCTGACGGCACCCGAGCCCGGCTGTGGGCGTGCCCGTGTGTGCGTGTGCGCACGTGGGTGAGCAAGTGAGAGCCTGTGAGTGTGTGTGGGAGGGTGGAGGAAACAGTTCCGTTTAGGGAGCATCTTTTTTTTAAAGCTGAGAGAAATATGAAATGGTTGCATAACTTAAACGTTTAACAGGCCTCTCTGTATGTTCGCTTCCCGGGCTCCAGGAAGGGCAGGTCTGGAGACACACACAGTGCCCCTGAACCTCAGTAACTACAAGATGGGACTGTCCCCATTTCGCAGGCAGGGAAACTGAGGCGCAGGGAGTTTCGCGCTCGCACAGCCCGAGCCTGAAGCTGGTCTTGCCACCTGTGCGCTGCCCCTGTGCTGGCTGCTTGCTTTCTGGGCACGCCTGGTTCCCCACACTTTGCCCCAAGGGCCCCAAGCTGCCCAGGGAGGTCACTGGACAGATGAAGACTATTCCTACTTAAACTTACGGCCACATATTTTCAACTCGTGCCTAAATCTGTCAGTAGACGGTGCGATCAGCTTTGAAATATAGTCACGTGTCAGTGGCAATTCTGCTGAATTCGGTTTTTTGGAATGGGTCTTGCTGAAATGCCTGGTAGAGTCGGCCGTACAGTCTTTATTGGGTAACTTCTGGTCCAAGGACCCAGGCCTCTGTCCATGGTGTTACAACTCTTCCCAGATACTTGAGAAAGCTCTGCTTTTCAGAAATGGCTGGGTGAAAGCAGCATGGAGGACCGTCCAGCTTATACTCTAGACCCACCAAGAAGAAAAAAGTCATAGGCTAACCCAGAAGGAGTCCAGCCTGTGCTGGGCATCCGATGCAGATGGACCTTGGCTCTGCCCTCTGGGTGCACCAGGGTCTGAGCAGGGCGGCCAGGGCCAGGCCAGGCCAGGCAGGGAGCTTTGCACAGGGCCTGGCCCTCTTTACAAAGGCTTTCAGGGAAGTGGATGTGGCTCAACAGATAGTGTCCATCTACCACATAAGAGGTCCAAGGGTTCGATACGCAGGGCCTCCTGGCTTGTGTGGTGGGCTGGCCCATGTGCAGCGCTGATGCGCGCAAGGAGTGCCACCCCATGCAGGGGCACCTCCTGGGAAGGGGAGCCCCATGTGCAAGGAGTGCGCCCTGCAAGGAGAGCTGCCCCACACAAAAAAAGTGCAGCCTGCCTAGGAGTGGTGCCGCACACACGGAGAGCTGATGCAGCAAGATGATGCAACAAAAAGAGACGCAGATTCCCAGTGCTGCCAAGAATGCAAGCAGACACAGAAGAACACACAGCGAATGGACACAAGAGAGCAGACAATGGAAGGGGGGGGGATAAGTAAAACTAAATCTTTAAAAAAAAGAATTAACAAATGATTTTGATTACTGAAACACTATATGGTTTCCTTTTTCTTACTTTTCCAGTGTATCACAGAATAGCCAAAGTTAATAACTGAAATTACTGAAGTTCCTTAGACTTATCTTATCTTGTTTATAGTCATTTCAAACTAGGCTCACCCTTGAATTAATAAAGAAAATCAATCCTGTTTAAACTCTTCCAAAAAATTGAAGCAGAGGAAAAATTACCCAACTTATTTTATGCATCCAGCATCACCCTAATACCAAACCAGATGAAGATGTTACAAGAATAGAAAATTATAGACCAATCTCTCTAATGAATATAGATGCAAAAATTCTTAAAAAAATACTTGCAAAATCAACTCCAAAAGCATATAAAAAGAATTATACACCACAATGAAGTGGATTTTTTTCCTGGTATGCAAGGGTGGTTCAACACAAGCAAATCAATTATCATAATACTACACAGTAACAAATTGTAGGGGAAAAAACCACATGACCATCTCGATTGACCCAGAAAAAGCATTTGACAAAATCCAGCCACCTTTCTTGATAAAAACACTTTGAAAGACAGGAATAGAAGTAAAATTGTACAACATGATGGAGGGCAGATAGGAAAAACCAGAGCCAACATCATGCTAAATGGGGAAAAGGGGCACGCCTCCCTCTAAGATCAGGAGCAGGACAGGCATTCACCGTCACCCCATGTCAACATTGTGCTAAAAGTTCTAGGTGGGGAAGTTGGGCCAAAAAAGGAATAAAGACATCCGAATAGAAAAAGAAGAAGGAAGCCTCTCACTATTCATAGACAACATGATCCTATATTTAGAAAATTCTGAAATCTCCATGACAAAGCTCCTAGAGCTAATAAATGAGTTTGGCAAAGTGGCAGGGTACAAGATCAACACACAAAGATCAGGAGTGTTTCTATACAGCAGGAATGAACAACACGAGGAGGAAATCAAGAAAAAAATTACCATTTACAAGAGCAACAAAAAGACTCACATATCTAGGAATTAATTTAAACAGGGCTGTGAAGGACCTGTACTCAGAAAACTATAAAACAGTGCTGAAAGAAAACGGAAACGTGGGACTCTATAGTGTAGAGAACCCTCTTAGAGGAAGTGAGTATGGTTAATAGCGCAACACAAAAATGTTTTTCTTTAAAACAGAACAAATGTTCATTAATGTTGCAAAACGTTAATGGTAGGGTGATATTTGGGAAAAATACAACCTATGTAAACTCTGGATTGTCTAGTATAGTGATATATTAATAATCTTCTAGCAGTGGTAATAAAGGAAGTACGTCTAAGTGAAAGAAACTAGACACAGTACTGCATATTGTTTGTTTGACTGCAACTACACAAATGTAAATACAAATAAATTTTAGAGGCGGAAATAGTGGTTATGTGTGGCTAGGGAAGGACAGAGCGATTGAGGGGTGACTACTAAGGGGTGGGGCTTTTTTCTTTTTGGAGTAATGAAGAAGCTTTAGTATTGATTGCAGTGATGAATGCGTAACTCAGAGGTGACACTAGATGCCACTGATTGTTCACTTCAGATGGATTGTATTGCTTACAAATATGTTTCAATAAAATTGATTTAAAAAACAGGAAGAGAGATATATGTATTTCCATCCTGCCCAGACCAAACCCCCTCCCAGCTCCTCTCAGCCCTGCCACCCACCTGCCTGGGCCAGGCTCTCCCCCTTGCCTGGGAGCTCGCCCCATCCACAGCTGCCACCCCTCACCTGCCCTGCTTCCACCTTTAGGTCACTTTCTTGGAGAGGCCTTTTGGACGCCCCCCTCCCCGTTATCCCCGCCCAGTGCCCTGTGGGCGCATGCGGGCATGAGGTGGACTTTCAGTTGTACCTCATTGGCTTCTTGGCTTTCCCCCGCAAAGAGCTACACGTGGGTGGGGGCGCCCGTGCCTGCTCAGCCAAGACGTCCTCAGCAAATCACCCTCCTGGGACCAAGAGGGAGTGGATTTTCTTTCCGATTAACTGCAAATGTGTACGTGAAGATTTCTGTGCTGGTTCAATCAATTCTCCACCTTCTAAACAGATCCTGACCCATTTTTCAGAGGTTCTCGGGTCATTCCCTCAACATCGCACTTGTGTGACGTCTGTAATGGTGACGGTCAGCGTTGGGGGGAGAGTTAGACGCCGCAGTCGTGCGTTTGATTTTTTAATCACCTTCCCCCAACTTTAAACTGCTCGATAATACTACCTACTAACTGAGTGCAGACGTGAGCTCCTTCTAAATTTAAAGCGATTTGCATGGCACCCCTGGAAATAAAGTGTGATCTGAAACAGGAGCCTGGGGAGCAGGGCAGCTCCTGGGGGCACTGGTGAGGTGCACTGGGACCGTCCCTGCAGCCTGGCCCTCAGATCAAGCCTCAGGGTCTGCGAGTCCCCTGAGGCACTGGCCTTGCCTCAGATGCCCTGAGCTGTAACAAAGGGCCTCCGCGCTCCTGCGGTTTGACCTGCGTGAACCTGGCTGAGAGAGGCCGAGAGGGCCCCGAGCCGCCCCCTGGAAGCCCTCCTCCACTCCTCCCTCCCCACCACGGAGCTCCCACTGCGCCCCAAGGCTAACCCCACCCCCCAGTCACCCCCTGAGTGACATCCCAGGGCTCCCTGCGCGGCTGGCCCTGCAGGGTGCTCAATAACTGGGGCCCAAGGACCGAGCCCACGCGGGAAGGCAGCCCGGTGGGACCCAGGAGGGGAGCCCCTCCTCAGGGTGCCGGAACACCCGGCAGCAGGGCAGAAGCCCCGGGAGGCCCGTGAAATCAACCGGGCTGGAGCGGCAGCGTGGAGCGGGCTGCCCGCCCCGGCTCCCCCTGCTGGAGAACGGCGCCCTAAGCCAGGGGCGCTGGAGAGATGCAGGGGACCCCTAAGCCCAGGGCCCTGGAGAGATGCAGGGGACCCCTAAGCCAGGGCCCTGGAGAGATGCAGGGGTCCCCTAAGCCCGGGGCACTGGAGAGACAGGGGGTCCCCTAAGTCCAGGGCCCTGGAGAGATGCAGGGGTCCCCTAAGCCCAGGGCCCTGCAGAGGCAGGGGGTCCCCTAAGCCAGGGCCCTGGAGAGACAGGGGTCCCCTAAGCCCAGGGCCCTGGAGAGAGCCCAGGGAACCTGGAGAGACGGGGGGTCCCCTAAGCCTGGGGGCGCTGGAGAGACAGGGGTCCTCTAAGCCCAGGGCGCTGGAGAGATGTCGGGGGTCCGTCAACTTGAGTTTAAAATCAAAACACATAATTCCTGTGGGCGTGTTGGTGCCGGTGTGATCTACTGATTAAATAACACGCAGGGTAGAGTGGACTTAGTAAGGGGTGGGTGGTTTTCGCCCTACTGGCAGAGGGGTCCGTGGAACAGAAAAGGTTAAGAACCCCTGCCGGAGACCCTTCCCCAGGCCTCCACTTGCCCAGCCGTGTGAGAAACTCTTTCTCTGAATCACCCTTGATTAAAATTTAGTAATTCTCTTTGTGACATGGCAATGTTTTCAAGCCCCACATTTATTTGTCAAGGTACATATTTACAAGTCATGCAGGAATAAAAACAAATGAATGTGCAAGGGAGAGATTTCTTTTTCCTAGAATTATCTGGTTGACTTTCTGTATTAATTGGATAAAATTCACTGGAAAATTGCTTTAGTTTCTGCTTTTCTTATCCCTGAGAAACCCGGTTGTGATTCCATCAAGACACAAATGAGCAATTAATACTACTTGGCTGCCTGTTATGCGTATACTCTGAGTATATTCCGGCTATCACTTCACTTTTTTAAAATTTTACTTTTTAAAACTTTGTTTTATGTATTTAATTATGGAAAATATAAACAATAATTAAAAAGAAAAAGAAAACAGTTGCATAAAAACACACATTTCTCAATTAAAAGTTCCAGACACATAGAAAAAAAAATTTTTTTTAATCATACAGTATGTTACACAATATGTTTGGTTCATCGCCGTGCAACCATGCAGTGTGTATCCTTTTGTGTCTGGCTTGCTCCGCTCAACAGTGTCATCCACGTTGATCCACGTTGTTGTTATTACGAGTACAGTTCCTGGGGAGGACGTCTACTCGAGTTATTGGAGAGGGGCCTGCAGACTTGGTGATAAAAGTACCCTTGAGAGCAAATGTAGGCAGATCAAGAGAGGGTCTTGACGGGCATGTGGCTCGAGTGGTTGAGTGCCTGCCTCCCAGATATGAGGTTCCGGGTTCAAGCCCCCGAACCTCCAGAACTAAAAAAGAGGGTTGCGAGGCCAGTTATCAGTAGACAGCTCAGATCCAGCACGTCCGAGCCTGCGGCCTCCCCCCGCCACCCCGGCCTTCCCTATCTCTGCCAGCCATGTCAGTACAGAAGCCTTGGCGCCACCCTTTATCCCTCTCTTACTATTTTTTTTAAAGATTTACTTATTTCTCTTCCCTCCGCCTCCCCATTGTCTGCTCTCTGTGTCCATTCACTGTGTGTTCTTCTGCATCCGCTTGCATTATCCGGCAGCACTGGGAAACTGCGTCTCTTTCGTTGCATCATCTTGCTGCGTCAGCTCTCCACGTGCGCGGCGCCACTCCTGGGCAGGCTGCACTTCTGTCACGTGGGGCGGCTCTCCTTGTGGGACGTACTCCTTGCACGTGGGGCTCCCCTGCTTGGCAGGGCCCTCCTTGCACATCTCAGCACCGCGCGTGAGCCAGCTCACCGCCCGGGTCAGGAGTCCCTGGGGATCGAACCCTGAACCGTGCATATGGTAGGCGGACACTCTATCAGTTGAGCCACGTCCACTTCCCCTCTCTTTCTGTTACACCCCTTCAGCAGAGCAGTCGGCCCTTCCTCAACGAGCACCCAGAATCCAGCCACTGCTCAGCCCCTCCTAGCCAGCACCGCGGTCCCAGCCGCCATCAGCCCCCCTTGTGATACTGCCGTAGCCTGGGTCTCCTGCTTCTAGTCCTCGTCCTTCCCTGGCTATCCACACAGGAGCCAGAGGAATCCAGTAGCACCCACGCCAGACCAAGCCCCAACACAAGCCCTCCACGCCCCGTGCTCGGAACCCTCCCTTGGTTTCCCACCCAGCGAGAGGACAGCCGGCGTCCGTGCTTCTGGGCAGCCACGAGGGCTGCTCGCTGTCTCTTCCTCTCCTCCTTGTCCGCTCGCTCACACAGCGAGAGCCGGGCTGCTCCCAGGATAGTCCTCGGATCTCCCCGGCACAGCCTCCCTTAGCGTTCCCCCTACTGGGAACACTCTCCTCGGTGTAACCCTGGCTGATTCCCTCCCCCATTCATTTGCTCATTTCTCACCTTCTCATCTTAGCCAAGCTGCACGGCTCTGTTTAACACCCTACCCTCATCCCTACACCCAGATCTGCTCTAGCTTTTCATTTTTTCCTGGAGAACTTTTCACCTTCTAACATGACGCAGGATTCCCTTATTTGTTTCACTGAATGGCTGTTTTCTGTCTTCTCCCCCTAGAATGTAAGCTTTGCTCACTGATGTCCCTCAGTCCTGGGCCCACGTCTAGCACATGCACATAGCAGGCCCTTACCAAATGTTCAGCGACTGAGTAAGTGAAGGGTGAGAAGTAAAAGTAAGCTGTGCTTGCAATGGGGCTGAGAGAAACTGGGACCACCCAAGACCAGTCAGGCTAACCAGGGAACATTTCTTTACCTGCAATGTGATCGGTGCCCCAGAGAAAGCTTGGGCTAGGCAAGTACAAGGACATAAATGAGGAAAGAATGGGTCAGAAAGGCAGCACAAGAAGACAAAGCGGCATTGTCTGGTGGGACAAGTAGCTACCTGGAGGACCAGCCTGCCCTGGGTAAGAGACCTACCTTTAACAACACCTGCTCCCCTGTTCTTTTCCTTTCTTTCTTGAATTTTTATTGTGGTAGTATATATACAACAGACAATTTCCCATTTTAAGCACTTTAGTAAGTACAGCTTTATAAGTACATAAGTGATATTACTTACCTTCACAGTATTGTGTTGCTATCACCACCATCCATTACCAAAAGCTTTCACCACCCCAAAGGAGCATTCTGCACCCATTAAACAATAATTCCCCACCCCTGCCCCCAACCCTTCACAACCTGGAATCTACATTTCCTCTCTCTATTTGCTTATTCTAAATATGTCGTGTAAGTTGACCCATGCAATATTTTGTGTCTGGCTTATTTCTTCGATGTGCTGCTTTCAGGGTTCGTCCATGGGGTAGCGTGTAACAGAATTCATTCCTTTTTGCAGCTGAGTAATAATACTCCACTGCGTGCATAGACCACATTTTGTTTCTGCAGTCACCTGTTAATGGACATGTGTTGTTCCCTCCCTGTGGCTATTGTGAACAATGCTGCTATGAACTTCAATGTGAGTCCCTGGTCTCAAGTCCTCGAGGAGGAGGTATTATTGTTGGGTTGTATGGTAGTTCTGTGTTTAACTTTGTGAGGAACCACAAACTGTTTTCCACAGTAGCGGCACCGTACGTCACATCCCACCAACAACATACAAGGTCCTGTTCCTCCACAGCCTTGACAACACGTTATTTGCAGTTTTTGTTTCTTTGTTTTAGCAATAGCCATGCTAGTGGATGTGAAGTGGTGTCATACTGTGGTTTCAGCTTGCATTTCCCTAACGGCTAATGACATTGAGCGTCTTTTCATGTGTTTATTGGCCGTAGAAATGTCTATTCGAATCCTTTGCCCATTTTAAAAAATGGGTCATTTGTCTTTTTCTTGTTGAGTTGTAGCAGTTCCTAGTGTAGTCTGGATATTAAACCCTTATCAGATTTCCAAATGGCCTCTCCCATTCTGTAGATTAGCTTTTTACTTTTTTGATAATGTCCTTTGATGCACACAAGTTTTAAATTTCGATGACGTCCAATCGATCTAGTTTTCCTTTTGTTGCATGGTCTTGGTGTCATCTAAGAATGTGTGGCCCACCACAAGGTCCTGGAGAGTTCCCCCTGTGTTTTCTTTTAAGAGTTTTATGGTGTTACAACTCATATTTAGGACGCTGGTTCATTTTGAGCTGCCGAGAGGGTGGGGTTCAAAAATCATTCTTGTGTGTGGATCTCCATGTGTCCAGCACCATTTGCTGAAGAAACTATTCTTTGTCCATTGAATGGACGTGACCCCCAGCCTAAGGTCAGCTCCAGGACAGTGGTGGCCTGTGGCCTTGTGAAGTTGGCTCTATAGTCAGGCAGAGAGAACTCTACTTTAGGGACCCAATCCCTTAAATGGAAACTTTCTCCCAGGGATTTCCAGTTATTTACTAGTCCTGTCACGCTGAGCTTGCTGGTGGGTAAACACACCCATACACGGCAATTCAAAGCCCAAATAAGTCCAGTTCTTGTGCTGCTTGGTCCTCTTTCTTCAACATTTTGAAACAAATTAGCATAATGTCTCACTGGGTTAAAAACGTCCCCTAAATACCTAACACCTTTCTTTGCAATTGTCCTTCCCCAGATTAAATTCAGCAAGGGATATAAATATTTAAAGAAATTCAAAGGCAAATTCTTGCAGAAGGCAAAGAATGATTTGTCCCTTAGGAATGGTCACTGCTTACTTACTGTGGGTGCTATGCAGATTAAGTTATCTTATAAGAAAATTTCCTTACAGTAATTTTGGTATTAACTTTAGAATGATTTTTAATCTAAAAGTTTTTATGAGCGAAGTTGTGGGTTTACAGAACAATCATGCATAAAAGGCAGGCTGCCATATACCACCCTGATATTAACACCTCGCATTCAGTGGCACATTTGTTACAATTAATGAAAGCACATTTTTATAATTGTACTTTTAACTACAGAGTAGTCTTCAATCCTTGTTAAAATGTAGAGTCACCCCTTAAATGCAGGTATGAACTATTGCATAGGAAACGAATGCCTTAGACATATTACCAAATCCCAGAGGCGGTCTTAACTTCCCCAGAGAAGTCGCAGGGATGCCTAGCTGGCCAGTGCGGCGTCTTGTTCCTCCTTCATTGCAGGCTTCCTCCTGTAGACTGAGTTGTGTCCCGGTTTAGCAGCCCTTAGTCTTCCTTTGCGTTCCTGTGGGATGCAGCCCTGTTTACCTCTGTAAATAGGACCCTCTGAAGATGGTACTTTAGTCAGGGTGTGGCCACCTGGAGTGAGAGGAGCCTTAATCCACTTACTGCAGGAGAAACCAGAAGCCGGGGCTGGAGAAGGCTGGGTGGGGGTAGCCTGGAGCCAGTGGGAGCCTGGAGAGGAAGACGACATCGCTGGGTCACTTGAGGCAACCCAGATGCTACCCGCCCTGGGAAGAAGCCCAGCTACAGCTTCCGATACCGCAAGACAATAAATTCCCGTGGGTTAAGCCACCCCATTGTGGGGACTGTGTCATAACTGCCTGATAAACTAAGATGAAGCATCAAAAACTATGTCCTGTGGGCCCAATCCAGACCACCGCCTCTTTCTATTCCCCTGAGATGGCCCCCTTGTCTGTTTGCTCGTTGTGTCTGCTTATTGTCTCTGCTCATTGTCTGCTTGTCTTCTTTAGGAGGCACCAGGAACCAAACCCAGAACCTCCCATGTGGGAGGCAGGTGCCCAACTGCTTGAGCCACATCCACTCCCCACTCCTTTGTATCTGCTCCTTGAGTCAGCTCATTTTGTCAGCTAATTTTCTGTAGGAGGTCGTGAAACTGAATCTGGGACCTCCCATATGGGAGTGGGTGCCCAACTGCTTGAGCCACATCTGCTCCCCTCACTGCCTCTTTTTACAAGTAGTTTGTTGGAACCCAGCCAAGACCGTTCACCCACTTAAGGCTTGCCCAGGACTGCGGTTACACCACAAGGGCAGGTAGAGTTTTGTGTCTGAGGCTACATGGTGTGCCATGTGAAAAATGTTTTCCATCTGCCCTTTATAGAAAAAGTTCTCCAACCCCTGCCACAGATGATCAGGTAGACAGTTTTTTCTCACTTTCCCCCCATTTTCTCATCTTCCTCTTCTGCCATGATGATTCTCAAACTTCTCTTTATCTTTAATTTTCTCAGAAAATTCACTTCTCTTGTGAATTACTGATTCTAAGATAGTCTGCTGTTATATGTGATATTTGATATTTATTATTGCATCTAAAACACAACATTCTCGTTTATTTAAATTATATTACCGTCTGGGATGGTTAGGCTCATGTGTCAACTCTGCCAGCTAATTGTGCCCGGTTGTTTGGACAAGCAAGCACTGGGCTAACTGTAGTACAAGGGCATTAATGGACTTTAGTCATCATGAGTTTACTTCATAGCTGGCTGATTACATCTCCTTCAATCAGCAAAATTGCTGCCCCCACGAGTTTATCCAATCAGCTGAATGCCTTAAAAGGGGAGGTGATTTCAGCATTCAGAGAGGATTTTCCAGTTTGGCTTCGGACAGCCAACCTCTCCCAGAAACTCACCAAGGACCTTCATCTGAGCCCCTGGTTGCAGCCTGCCTGTGGAATTCGGACTTGTGCATCCCCATGGGCACGTGAGAGAATTTTATAAAATCCGGTACTATTGCCAGTTATCTCCTGTTGATTCTGTTTCCCTAGAGAACCTTGACTGATGCACTGGGTTTTGACCTGAGATGAAAACCCTGTCCAGCCCTGATCCTGGGCTGATGTCTGTGTGCTGGAATACAGAGGCGTGGCATTCGAGGAGCGGGCTGTGGGCGCCAGACATGAGGCTCACACTGCCCCCAGCGTACACCCGCTGCTGCCCAGCCCCCAGCGTCACCCAGCACTGCCCAGCCCCCAGTGTGCACCTGCCGCTGCCCAGCCCCCAACGTGTGCCCAGCACTGCCCGGCCCCTAGCGTCACCCAGCACTGCCCAGCCCCCAGTGTGCACCTGCCGCTGCTCTGCTTCTGTGACGGATTTGAGCAAGCCCCTTGAATTTGGTTTCTGGCCTTTTATTCAAACCCACTTGGTATTTAATTTTGGATTTTTCCTATATGGGGTTAGAGAGGGTATTTCTCCTGCAGTGGACGGCCTGTTTGATTTCGCACACACGCGTGCAGTTGCACACACACACACGTATGTAATTTTGATGTGCCTGTGTGTGTATGTATATAGATATATATTTATAAAATGTCATAGATCTATCTTATAATGAACATTTTTTATAATATGAGGGGAAGGCGTTGCCTAGTAAGAATATTCCAGTTGCTCTTACTCAGTTGAAAGCTCAGCTTCAGACATGTGCAAGACAAGGAAGTCCACAAATAAATCCTTTAATCCCCTTATTTGTCTGACTTGGATGCTGGGAAGCTTGGGCATATGCCAGACTTGACTTAGGGTTGTATTTTATGCATTTTTTTGGTAGGATACACAAACATAACATTTCCCATTTTAACCACTTCCACTTGATTTTGGTTTGTTTTATTTTGTTTTTATCACTTACATGGGTCCCAAAAGCTAGGCTAAATCCAAGGACACGCATTGTTTGCCTGTGTGATGCTTTTGAAAATTTTATCACTTGCTCACATGACATAAAATTGTGAGAGGGCCAGCCACATGCCTCCAATCACAGCTTCTTGCCACCCACCCACCCTCCAATCTGGGCCTTATATGTCCCCGGCCATCCAGCCAAATCATTAGCAGCTATTCATAAATCACTGTATAAATAACTTCTGGTTACTTCTCAATGTAGACAAAATGGACAAGCAAATGTACTCCTTGGCATTCTGCCCTCTCAAAAGATTTCTCCCCAGAACAGTGTTTCTAGAACTTTCCTGACTGGGCTGGAATGCCACAGCAGGCCACTTCCAGCTGGTTCCTGTACTTTGTGCAGAGCCTCTCTAAAGAAGGTCGGAGGGTTTTATTACCTCCCCAGTCAACCAGACGTGAAAGCCTCCTCCTAAGGCCGTGGGACAAAGAGGTAGTGGAGCAGACAGGTGTCAGAGTCGGAGCCACCTGCTTGTGCAACTCACCTGTGCCTTCTGGACCCACCGGAGGCCCAGACACAGTCCCCACTTGCTGCTGCGCTTGCCCAACCACATGGCTTGGTAGACCAGATCCCACCTCCTCCATGTGGAAGTTCTGTCCCATGGTCACCGAAATCCCCTGGTCAGGAGGGCAGTGTCTTCCATGGTCTAGTAACAACCAGGAGCTTCTTTTAAAAAAAGAGAATATTTCTCTGGAGAACTGGTTTTTGCCCCAAAATACAATGAGTCTGCCCTGTGATCCTTCTGTTGGGACTTTCCAGAGACACCGTATCATTTGATCTGCTGTGTCGTAAGAGCCAACCAGCAGTGCAGCTTGGATTACAGCCTGCACCTGTGACAGAACCTTCTCTTGCTTTGCAATCCACTCCCATTGTTTTTTTCGGGTTACTCCATAAATGGGTTGGAGGAGCATATTGAAATGGAGTATACGTTGGCTCCAAAATCCAAAGTCCAGGGCCCCTACGTATTGAACCCTTTCTTAGTTGTTGGGGCAACAACATGTAGCAACTCTTCTTCCTCCAGGAAGAGAACACCTGATGTGCTCTAGGTGCCTGGGAATTCCACCCGTTGGGGCTGAGAATTTTCTGGCATTTCTGTCCCATCCTCTTGCTCTCATGGATCTTAGAAAGGCATCCAAGGCATTTGCTACTTCTTGCTCTTTTAGTTAAGTCAGCATAATTCCATCAGTGTGAAGGACCAGTGTGCTCTCCTGTAGAATGTCAAAATAATCAACTTCTCCACAGACAAGATTATGGCAGAGAACAGGAAAGTTAAGTTTATTCTTTTTTCAAATTTTATTAAAAGATTTAGTTTTTATTTATTTCTCTCCCCTTCCCCGCCTCAGTTGTCTGCTCTCGTCCATTTGCTGTGTGTTCTTCTGTGTCTGCTTGCGTCAGCGGCATCTGGAATCTGTGTCTCTTTTTGTTGCGTCATTTTGCTGCATCAGCTCTCCATGTGAGCAGTGCCACTCCTGGGCAGGCTGCACTTTTTTCGCTATGGATGGCTCCACTTACGGGGCGCACTTTTGCACATGGGGCTCCCCTATGCGGGGGACACCTCTGCGTGGCATGGCACTCCTTGTGCGCATCAACACTGCGCATAGGCCAGCTCATCACACGGATCAGGACGCCCTGGGTTTGAACCCTGGACCTCCCATGTGGTAGGCAGACACTCTATCCGTTGAGCCAAATCTGCTTTCCAGTTAATGTTATTCTGCAGCAAGACTGAGAAGTTGTGCTGTTGGCTGTGACAAGTCAGCAGACTTCTTCTGACACTTATAAATTAGAAAGCAAAAGTTCTCGCCAACTTGATGGCAGCTAGTCACATGCCAGGGATTGCATCGGTATTTTCCAATATCGAAGAATGGAAGCCCCCGTTGTCCACTACTCCACAGTGGCACTTGGGCAGGTGTGGGATGTTTTCCTGGTTGGCCGCAGGGGAGGCCTTGATGAGACTCTGCCTCTCCTTTCTGGGACCCCATTCCTGTAGCCCCAGATCTGTCTCTATGGGGGCTCTGCTCTAGTCACGGATAGCCACGGCCACATCCCAGTGAATAAATGCTGCGCAGAGTGTTCTCCTTGGGAGAGTTTAACCATGGAGTTTCGCTTCCTGTTTCAGAAAGACTGGGCACTCAAAGATTGTTTTTAAGCCCCAAACACCCAAAGGATTTCTTCGTCCAGTCTCGTGGTAATTTTTGCAGTGCAATTGCCTCAAAAATTTAGTGGTTTTGGCGGCGGACTTGGCCCAGTGGTTAGGGCATCCATCTACCACATGGGAGGTCCACGGTTCAAAGCCCGGGCCTCCTTGACCCGTGTGGAGCTGGCCCATGCGCAGTGCTGATGCAGGCAAGGAGTGCCCTGCCACGCAAGGGTGTCCCCGGCGTAGGGGAACCCCACACGCGTGGAGTGCGCCCCGTAAGGAGAGCCGCCCAATGCCAAAGAAAGTGCAGCCTGCCCAGGAATGGTGCCACACACATGGAGAGCTGACACAACAAGATGACACAACAAAAAGAAACACAGATTCCCGTGCCGCTGACAACAGAAGCGGACAAAGAAGACGCAGCAAACAGACACAAAGAACAGACAACTGGGGTGGGGGGAAGGGGAGAGAAATAAATAAATAAATAAATAAATAAATCTTTAAAAAAAAATTTAGTGGTTTCTGATCTATTTGCTTCCAGTCAATTACATGTACCAGTAACCACACCCAAACATCTTCCTGGATATTGTTCGCTAATCGCCTAGGTCTTCCTGCGTCCTTGTCCCTCTCTCCCAACATAATCGCAGCAGCCTCCTTGGAGCTGTTGACGCACATCTCTGCCCTAAGTCACTCTATTCCATTCAGAAAGTTCACCAGGCTGTTGTCCACTCATATTATTTTTATTCCCACATTTTAATGTTTGGGGACTAAAAAGCTACCTTTTTCAACCCTATAAGGCCTTGAATGTTTGGAGTCTCTATTTCCCTTTATTTTCTGCTTACGAAACAGCTATTTTTTCCCCAAACTCATCATTTTCTTGTGATGCCTTGTCAGACAGATCCAATTCTAATTAAAACACAATTGTACCATTCTTTTCTCCATGACAACCTCTATAAGCCCAGTAGTCCTGGGGTCTGCCTTCCAAGGTTCTTCGGGGGATCGTTTCTCCAAATGACTTGTCACTACAGAACTTAGATGCCAGTCACCCAGCTGCTATGTTTCCTGATCACATTTGCTCAACTATTAAGAAAAATTGTCACACTTATTTTTGTTGCAGTAGCAACCCACTTCAAGGTTAATTCCATAGTATTAAATACATTATGCTAGTTGTTGTAATAAACAACCCCCAAATGTCAGTGGCTCCACAAAATGAAAGTTCACTTCTCACACGCCTGCTGTCCAATGAGCTGGCTTTAGTTAGCTCACTCTCCTCCAAGCAGAGACTCAGCGATTCAGGCTCCTTCCATCTTGGGAAGCTGCCACATTGCACCCAAGACGTGGCTCCAAGTTTGCCATAGAAGTAGAGAAGAAAGGACTGGATGTGAAATATATCTTCCAGGCCAGCCTGGAAGTAGCCTATACACATCTGCCCATATTCCATTGGTCAGATTTAGTTTCCTGGCCCCACTCACACAAAGGGTCTGGTAAATTCATCCTCCTTGGTGCCCAGAAGAAAATGAAATGATGAGCAATAATTAGGTTTACATCTGCCCCAAAGGCCAATCCGAAGTGTCATTTGGTGTCTTTGACAGCCCAGCACAGATTCAGACAACTCCTCCCCCACTTATACGTGTCTTGTACATAACCAGTATCATAGGACCTATGGCTTTGTATTAAAATTTATTTATTTTTAAAGTCATCTCTTTTTTTATTTACATGTCTTTCATTATTAGAGAGGTTGTACATCAATTCTGAATAAACTGGCTGTTTAGATTTCTTTTAGTACACACACAGTTCATCGCATTTGCCCAATTTTCTTGTCATCTTTTTCTTATGGCTTTATAATAACTCTTTATATTATGAGTATTAGTTCTTGGTTAAACATATTGCAAATATTTTCTCAGTCTGTCATTTATTTCCAGTGTTTCTGTCCACACAAGTTTTTCCTTTTCAATTTGGTCAAGTCTTCAATCTTTTCTACTACAGCTTCGGAGTTTTATGCTGCATTAGAAAAGCTTCCACTACTCTCATAAAAATACAGAGTGCTTCATGAATTTCCATGTTATGCCTGTGTAGGGGCCATGTTAATCTTCTCCGTATCATTCCAATTTTAGTATATATACTGCCAAAGCGAGCACTAACATTTGTTTTATTGTCTGTCCACTTGTCAGGCAATGCATGTCTCACACTGAAGCGTCTGATTCCTCTCCAGAGCGGCAGAGTCCAGCACTCTGCCAGGCACAGCGCAGGTGCTGACTAACTCACTGCTTGCCAAGTGCATATTGAGATGGGAGCGAGGCTGAGCTAAGAGTGGACATGGAGAACATCTGTCTTCTCCAGAGTGGGATGGAATTTCTCTATTAGTAAAAGCAAAACAAAACGAAACAAAAAACATGAGGGAGGGGTTAATATAAGATGTATTTTCCTTGAAAAAACCAAAGCAACAGTCCGCTTGTTTTCATTGATTCAAGAAGAAAAACTGTTTTCCCCACTCATCCATGATATTCCCTTGCTAGTTTATAATTTCCCAACAGATTGCTCTCAACATGATCAAGAATTCTTAGTAGAGGCTATTTTAAAAATATTTATCTGAATACTGCCCCTTGTACTGAATGAATAGAAAAAAGAATAGAAAAAAAGCCCATAAATTAGAGGCACTGAAATTTCTCATCAGAACCCAAGTTGTCATTCAGTTCTGAGAGGGTGATATTTGAGGAGTCTGTCTCCTGAAGATTTAGGATTTATTACAAGAGCTCTCTATTCAAGGAGCCCAAGATAGAAAACCTTCCCAATCAGGCAGAACCATTTCCAATTAACTGGGGGAAACATACAGAAATGTGGAACAATAGCCCATTTGTTTGGTATAAATCTAAGAAAGAGAGGGCTCCTGACGCAGCAGTGCCAAGAGACTCCAAGCATCATCTGAACTGACTCCTGCTCCTAAGCAGGGAGGGCGTGGCTGTGGAGAAGGGGGCTTCTCAGGGATTTGCCGTGTGCTCTGGGAAAGACTGTGGGGTGACACAAGGACAGGGAGCCGGCCACCAGGTACCTACCGGTGGGAGGGAGGGCTGACTACGACAACTGCCACCAGCAGTCATCCAGGATGCAGAAGTCATGGAGTTTTATTTATTTCACTTGTTCCTAGCACAGTTAAATGTCTTGTTCTAAAAAAAGGGGGGGATATTATGACACTGTTCTGACAAGTAGATATGAAGTATCTTTAAGTTGTCCCAGAGTGCCACCTGAGCTGATTGCCATCACCTTGTTGGGGATCAGCCTCGACCCAGCCCATCTTCAGCTCTGCCCTCTCACAGGGTCTGGCTTGGGGAGGGGATTACATTTTACAAATGTGTGCATTTAAGGAATGAAACTGGACTCTGGAGAAATTGGTCTCTGGTAAGAGTTTAAGTACCCACTTTTAGGTGTTCTGAAGCACTTGTCTTAGTTTGCCAGAGCTGCTATAACAAATAGCACACCATGGATTGGCTTAAACAACAGAGATTTATAGACTCACATTTTTGAAGACAGGATATCCCAAATCAAAGCATTGATTGGATTTGTTTTCTCTCAGAGTTTAGCATTCTGGTGATGGCAATCATCTGTCACATGGTCACCTCTCTCTCCCGTTGTGTCTGCTCCTGATTTCTGCTCATTTCTGACTTCTTTTACTTCTGGATCCTACCAACTGTGTCCAAACTTCCTTTGCTTGTAAGGACTTTGGGCATCTGCATGAAGGTCCAGCTTGATTCAATTTGGCTACATCTAAGTAGGATCTTCAAAGATCCTATGCGCAAGTGAGTCCACACCTTAACTAGTAATAATAAGGTCCTATTTGCAAATGGGTTCACACCCACAGTGCCGAGAGTTGAGACTTCAACATATCTTTGTGGGGAAAGGGCTCAATCTCCAACATGGCTCCTCAAGTTAAATGTCCTTTTCCCCGGTCACCTTTAACATGAGTGGAGAGTGGAGTATAATTCCATGAAAACCAGAGCATTGGGACCATGTGTGGACCAACAACCTCATGGCTGAGTATTGTGGAACATGCGCCCATTTTCTCCAGATTTCCACCCCCGGGCTGGCTCTGAGGATGCAGATGAATGGAGAGTCTATCGAATGTGCAAAATGACCTCTTTTTCTACCTGGTTATTTTCCATGGGCCTAATGAAAACACCTCTTATTCAAAGTGAAAAGAATTGGCTTATCATTATCGGAGAAATATGATTCTAGCCCCATTGGGCCAAACGTTCCCTTTACACATCCTTCAAAAGTGACGGGCACGATGCTAATGCTAAGTATTATTTCCTTTTTTAGAAGCTTTCAAATTAGACAGCTCCATTAGCACCCAAAACAAGAGGGAATAATTGATGCCTTCCCCAGAGTTGGGAGTGGAGTTTTCTCCATTGATGCTTTTGGGACCAGAGATTTGCTGCTTTGCAACAGGGGAAGCAACCAACCTAGTTTGTTGAATATGTTGCAAAGAGAGACACTCATTTAATTTGAGATGTTTCAACCCTGCCTCCCCCTGTGACTTCTAGACAGACCAGCAAGCTTTTAAGAGAGCATTGTTATTTCATTGGAGAACCAGGTTGTTTCTTCTTCCATCGAATCAAAGACATCAAATTGATGTCTGCAATTGCTCCAAAAAACTCTCTGTAAGACAGTACTTATTAAGATGTTAACATGTGTCTACTAGGCACAACCAGGTCAGCCCCTGAGAGTGATACAGTATGAAGTGGCTCATTTTTCACTTTGAGTTTGCAATCAAGTTGGGAAGGCAGGGTTGACACATGGACAACAGCTGGGATAGCCAACAATTGCCAACATCTACAAAAAATAACAGGAACAGCCAGGATTTTCATTATGCTTCTTGGCAGTGATGACTGGACTGCTTCAATCTCTAGTTTGACCTTGACAATGGGAACTGTCTGCTCTGAGATGTGCCACCCCCAGGAAGGAAACCCCTTGGTGGCACTGCAGGGGCAGGTTCTGGTGGCTGCTGAACCGAGGACCGAAAGGGGCGCCTGCACAGGTCAGCTGCTTGGGCAGATGGTCTCTGGAGTCCTCCTGACTCATAGACTTAAGCATTAGGAAACAATAAGCCTGCACTTTTCTCAAGTTTCTCTTGAATTCAATATTTTCAGGAATCCAAACTCTTCCTTCCTGAATCCACCCAAACTTGTGCAGCTCAACAACAAGCTCTCTTGCTCTTCATCCCGGTCCTGGCCAAGACAGCATCGCTCCAGGAGGTGAGACGGGGACGTGTCTTGTACCACTGTCTGGGATTTGCTTTGACGCAGTGACCCTTCCTCTCCTGCAGCGTCCACTCAGTTCTGAAGATTACATGATGCTTTTCCAAATATTTCCTCCCAAGCACGGTTTTAGCAAACTCAGTCATCTTCCTTAACTGGGCTTATTTGTAAATATCGAAGTGCCTGTTTTCCACTGTACTCCACAAAGCAGTCCTGTTTTCAGAATCTTTCTAAAAGAAATGTAAAACTCGGGAGGCATGCTGGCAAGGGGGTGCACGTGGGCAGACTTGCCCTTCTGCCGGGAAGGCTGCGCAGATGCACCCTTGGGGGATGGAGAACATCGCCTTCCCTGTCCATCCCCAGCAGAAACGGTGCCTTGTACGGGCCGATTACGAATGAGGTGACCGTGAGTGCTCAGCACAAGCCCTTCCGTCAACTGGCCATGCCCTGCTCCGGTCAGAGCAGCCCGGCTTCCTTACCACGTTGGGATGCCCTTTGCGCTCCTTCTGGCTGGTTAGAGAGACCCGCCATCCTTCTAGAACTCAGGAGGCTGGGGTCAGCCCGTCACTCTCTGCCCTCTAGACAGATACCCGTCCATTCGCCAATGAGTGGGTGCTTTCTAGACAGCACACTAAATGCCGAGGACGTTCTATATTGTCCCATCAGGTATACTCATTGTAGGTAAACCCTGACGGCTATCGGAGCAACGATTTGAAGAAGCAACATGATATTTCATTTGTATTGTACTTAATAGAGATGAGGATTTTATAAACGAAAGGTGAACATTCTGAAAAATTATCCTTGAATTCTATTAGTCAGCAGTGTTATAAATATGATTTTCTTTTATTTTTTTAAAGATTTTTAAAAAATTTTATTTCTCTCCCCTTCCCCCCCTCCCTCCAGTTGTCTGCTCTCTGTGTCCATTCGCTGTGTTTTCTTCTGCATCCACTTGCATTATCCGGGGGCACTGGGAAACTGCGTCTCTTTTTTGTTGCGTCATCTTGCTGCGTCAGCTCTCGTGTATGGCACCACTCCTGGGCAGGCTGCATTTTTTTCATGCGGAGTGGCTCTCCTTGCAGGGCGCACTCCTTGCATGTGGAGCTCCCTGATGCAGGGGCACCCCTGCGTGGCACAGCACTCCTTGTACGGGGCAGGACTGTGCGTGGGTCAGCTCACCACATGGGTCAGGAGGTCCTGGGTATAGAACCCTGGACCTTCCATATGGTAGGTGGACGCTCTATCAGTTGAGCCATTTATGCTTCCCATACATATGGCTTTCTAACGCTGTTTTCTTCAGGGAAACCTAGAGAATGTCATTAGGAAAAATAAAACCTAGGAAAGTGGTCTACTTTCAACAGTTTCTGAACTGGTTCATGGTTGATTGAGGATGTTAATTAGATTCCAACCTGCTTTTGGACAGACCCTAGAAGTTCAGGAGAGCAGTTTTGCTGACTTAGCAGTTTGATTTATTTTCTTCTGGTAAGTCAGGTTTGAAATGACCTGACAGGGCTAGAACAATGTAACCAAGGCAAGACTGCCCTGGGCCTAGAACAGACTGATTGACAGAAGACCACCTTGTAACAAAAGCTATCCAGTTCTTGTGAGATAAAATGGATGTCGTGACATGGGCATATTTGTCTTGGCTGTCCCGGCACGTGGGACAGTAATGAGGGCTCGAAACCTGACGAGAAAGAATGGTGGGACAAGAGACACGAAGAACGACAGCAAGACAGTGTTCTGATCAAGCTGCGAAATTTTATTGAGGGAACAAAGCATATATACTGTTGGGAAGGGGAGGAGCGGTGGGTGAGGAGGTGAAGGCTAGGGATTGGCTGTCGCTGTTGCTGGGGTAAGTGGCAGGGTTCAGGGATTGGTGGCTGCTGTTGCTGGGGTGGAAGGCAGACTTCAGTTTCGCGCCTTGCGCCTGCGCACTGCTTTATCAGCCTGGCAGTGGCGGGAAACGGAGAACAAAGGAGCGGGGAGGAAGAAGAACAAGGAAGTGGGCTCCGCTCTGGCGGCCATGTTGCCGGCATTGCTGAACTCAGTGTACACTCGTATTGACTGCTCCCAACATTGGATACTTTGAAAAGTCTATTTCCAGTCAATTGTGTTTTTCAAGAAAACCATGCTCTTTGTAATGGTACTTCCACAAATGTTGAGGGGTGAAAAGACATGCATTTTTTATCTCACCGCCTTGTGGGTTTTGGAGTTTGGGCTGGGCTGAATTTTCCAGTTCACGGTCTCATCAGGTTGCAGTTGAAGTGTTGGCTGGCATGTGGTCTTATCTGCAATAGCAACAAAAAGACTCATATCTAGGAATTTATCTAACCAGGAATATAAAGGATCTGTATTTAGAAAACTACAAAATACTGCTAAAAGAAATTTTAAAAAACCTAAACAAATGGAAAGACATTCCATGTTGATGGATTGGAAGAATAAACAACATGAAGATGTCAATTCTACACAAATTGATTCAATGCGATACAACCAAAATTCAAACAGCTTACTTTAAAGAAATAGAAAATTCAATTACCAAATTTATTTGGAAGGAAAAGGCATCCCATATAGCCAAAAAACAACCAAAAAAAGAAGGTTGAAGTCGAAGGACTCATGCTCCCTGAACTTGAAGTGTATTATAAAGCTACCGTGGTCAAAACAGTATGGTGTTGGCATAAAAACAGACACACTGATCAATGGGATTGAATTGAGAGTTCAGAAACAGGCCCTCGCCTCTATGGTGAACTGATTTTCAATACGCCTACCAAGTCCACTTTCCTGGGACAGAACAGTCTCTTCAACAAATGCTGGGAGAACTGGATATCCATAACCAAAAGAATGAAAGAGGACCCCTAGCTCACTCCCTATAAAAGAGTCAACTCAAAGTAGACAAAGACCTAAACATAAAAGCCAGGACCACAAACTCCTAGAAGATAATGTAGGGAAACATCTTCAGCACCTTGTAGTAGGTGGGGGTCTCTTAAGCCTTATATCCAAGACACAAGCAACAAAACAGAAAATAGATAAATGAGACCTCCTCAAAATCAAACACTTGTGCATCTCGAAGACTTTGTGGAGTGGGTAAAAAGGCATCCTACTCAATGGGAGAAAATATTTGGAAATCACACATCCAACAAGATTCTAATATCCATAATATATAAAGAGATGCTACAACTCAACAACAAAAAGACAAACAATGCAATTAAAGAATGGGCAGAAGACCTGAATAGACATTTTTCTAAAGAAGAAATACAAATGGCAAAAAAAAAAAAAAAAAAAAAACCACAGGAAAAAATGTTCAACATCACTGGCTGTTATGGAAATGCAGATCAAAGCTTCAGTGGGATATTCACACCTACTTGAAAGGCCACTATTTTTTTTTTAAAGATTTGTTTATTTTATTTTATTTATTTCTCTCCCCTTCCCCTCTCCCACCCCAGTTGTCTGCTCTCTGAGTCTATTTGCTGCATCTTCTTTGTCCGCTTCTGTTGTTGTCAGCAGCACGGGAATCTGTGTTTCTTTTTGTTGCGTCATCTTGTTGTGTCAGCTCTCCATGTGTGCAGCACCATTCCTGGGCAGGCTGCACTTTCTTTCGTGCTGGGCGGCTCTCCTTACAGGGTGCACTCCTTGCGCATGAGGCTCCCCTATGCGGGGACACCCCTGCGTGGCACGGCACACCTTGCGCGCATCAGCACTGCGCATGGGCCAGCTCCACACGGGTCAAGAAGGCCCAGGGTTTGAACTGCGGACCTCCCATGTGGTAGGCGGATGCCCTAACCACTGGGCCAAGTCTGCTTCCTGAATGGCCACTATTAACAAAACAGAAAACTGAGAATGCTGGAGAGGATGTAGAGAAATAGGAATGTTTGTTCACTGTTGGTGGGAATGTGGAATGGTACAGCCACAGTGGAAGGCTGTTTGGTGGTTCCTAAGGAAGTTAGCTATAAATGTACCATGTGACCTGGCAATACCAATGCTAGGTATACACATGGAAGAACTGAGAGCCGTGACACGACATCTGCAGACCAATGTTCATTATTCACAATTGCCAAAGATGGAAACAATCCACATGTCCATCAACTGATAAAAGGATAGACAAACTGTGGTATATACATGTAAAAGACTATTATTCAGCTGAAAGAAGAAATAAACGTGAAGTCTATGGCGACATGGACGGACGTGGAGGACATCGTGTTGATGAAGGAAGTCAGGCACAACAGGACAAATCTTGTACGATTTCACTAGTATGGACTAAACATAAGGAGCACACTCATGGCATTAATAGCTAGAATATGTCACCAGAGAAGAGAATGTAGGTAGAGGACGGAAGCTGAGGTTCACTCTGTGCAGAGTTGGTAAATAGTTGTTTGCAAATGCTTGGAAATGAATAGAAATGGTGAAATCACATCACAGGAGTTGTAATTAGGAGTGCTAACATAGATATGATAGTGGTTTGGTTTTTTGTTTGTTTTTCTTCTTTTTTTTTGGAGTAATGAAAATACTCTAATATTGATCGAAGTGATGAATGCACAACTCTGATTATGCCAAATGCCATGATTGTACACTTTAGATAAATGGCATGGTTTATGAACAAAAAAATAATAGGGTGGGTTGGGGAAAAAATACACCAAATGTAAAATAAGCACTCTATAGTGCTACTTAGTCATAATACTTTGACGATGCTTCTTCATAATTTGGTACAAATATCTTACAACAATGCCAGGTGTTTGTGGTGGGGTGACGTATGGGAGCCCAGTACATTAAGCATGTTTGTCTTGTAAGTTCACAACTTTTATTATACACTTATTGTTTCTGTATGTTCATGTATGAATGGTATACTCCAATAACTTTTTTTAGGAGGTACTGGGAATTGAACCCAGGACCTTATACATGGGAAGCAGGCACTCAACCAATCGCGCTATATCCACTCACCAATAAATGTTTTTTAAACGAATAAAAGAAAAAAGCCAGTGTAGGAGGGGCTCCTCACAAGATGTGCACACCCTGTCACCTTTGCCTCAGGGCGGGGGCTCACACCAGACTGTGAGCACCATGAGGTGCAGGTCACGGGGCCACCGGGGACCTGCCCACCACAGTAAGGCATCAGGTAAAGTCTTTAGAGCTCAGTTTTCTTTGTAGGAAATGTCTCCTTGGGGCATGGGGAGAAGAGGCGTCTTAGCTGGCCTGAGCTGCAGGAAGTACCGCAGGCTGGGGGACCGAAGCACAGGACTCTGCTGGCTCACAGTGGTGGAGGCTGGAAGTCTGAATTTGGGGTGTCGGCAGGACTCGGGGCGCCTGCAGTGCTGCTGGCTGGTGGGCCGTGCGTCGCGCGCTCCGCCTCCGCCACATGGCGCTGTCCTTCCCCGTTTGTCTCTCGCTGTGTTCCGATCTCCTTTCCTTATGGGACCGCCGGCCGTGCTGGATGACGGCCCGCGTAATCTTCATGATCCAACTTTCAACTAGGCCGATCTGCAGGACGGGGGGCAGACCTCCAGCAGGTCTTCTGCGGGCACGATCCAGTCCCTAACAGGAGGGGAGCACTCTCAGCTACTCAAGCAGGTGTGGGTGCCCTGGGGCCGTGGGGCCCGGGGGGACCTTCCTAACAAAGAGGGAATTCTGCAGTGGAGAGCCGCGCCCCTGCCAAGGCCTGCCCTTTCCTGCTTACTGCTCTCAATGCCCCAGGTCAGGGCTGCTTTAGCCTTATTTTGCAAACGAGGAAACTGAGGCACAGGTGTTTAGGCAACGAGTGCGAGGTCGCAGAGCTAGAGGCCTTCTCTCGGTAACGGCAGCCACGTGCCCCCGCAACCCAGGGTCCCTGGGAAGCCACGGAAGGGCCGGGCGGTGATCTGGGCAGGGGGAGGTGCCGGGGCCGGGAGAGGATGGCGTCGAGAGGCGCCAGCAGGGCCCGTGGGCGGCGGAGGCGGGAGGAGGGCTCCACACGGCCCCCTGGGCTGGTGGCGGGAGCTCAGGCCAGTGCCTGGGTGGTTGACGGAACCGGCTGAAGGCACAGAGGCACGTGCCCGCAGAGGGCAGGCAGACCCCGCTGCAGCAAGGCTCACGTCCTCTAGCCAGGGGCAGAGACCAGGGAAGCAAGCTGTGCAGTGACCCCTTCCCAGTTCACCTTTTTATGTGTGTTCCAATATCTTTTTCCCCCTCCTCAGTTGTTCTTAAATATGCTTGGATTTCTAGCAGTTCAGTTGCATTAGAAATCTAACTTGTAAAGGGTGGACTCAAGGGAGTCTGATGGGGGCAAAGCTCCTTTCTGGGGTTCCCAGCAGTGACTGCAGAGTGCCACTGCGGCAAGAGGGCACTGGGGGTGGCTGGGTTGAACGGAAACCTGGGGCCTTCCCCGGGCTGCCCATGGGAGGGGCAACTGCCCCCTGGGAGCTCTTCACCGAGGAGCCCACCCAGGGCTCTTCACCAAGGAGCCCACCCACTGAGCGTGCAGCCCCTCTGCAGTTCCACTCCTCAGATATGGAATGTCAAGTCGGGAGCATCCCATCCAAGGGGAAGGGGTCCTAGAAAGGACACCAGAGGAGGCCAAATGACCAGAGCAGAAAGGCCCCCTCTGTCCCCAGATGCGCTGGAGGGGGCTGCGCAGGGCTGGCTCGGGATGGAGTGCTGTGCTGGCTGCAGAACAGACCGGCCAGGAGGAGAGGGGGATGGGCTGCCCAAGACCCCCCCAAGAGGCTGCGGGAGGAGGGGGCCCCCGAGGCCTCAGGGTCTGGGTGTGCCCGGAAGGTTTTGGCCCAGGGGGGCGGTGGTGGAGGTTCAGGGGCATCGGAGCAGCGAGGGCGCCGTCCCTCCTCCTCCTCGTTCTGGTTTTGCTCACTTTTCCCCACCTGGCACTGTTTGAGCTACTTCCTGGTGTCTGGCCTGTCATCCCACCGGGGCGCACTGTGTTGTCTGTCTGTCTCCAGCACACAGGACAGGCTTTGGCTCGTGAACGCAGGTGCTGGCGTGGAGAATCTCTCTAAAGAGGGGACAGGCCAGCTGTCGGTTCTCCGTGGCTGGAGCGTCGCTCCCGCTGACACGGCCAGGTGGTCCTCCCACAGGCCAGGGCTGACACGGGTGCGGGCAGAGGAGGGCAGCGCGCCCGCCCCTGCCGGGTCCTGCAGGCTCCAGGGCTCCGAGGCACGGGGGCCTCTCGGAGGAGCCTGGGAAGGAACTGGCGTGAGTGAGAAGCGGGTAAACGGCGGGAAAGCAAGGGGCTCTGAACGTCACAGTCCCTTCAAGGGCCTGTCACTTGCCTCCCAGTCCAACCCGAGAGGGTGGTGGGAGGGCGCTCTGGGTGCCACGGGGACCTTCACAGAAAGCACTTGCTTTAAAAGAAATCAGCAGTTGCCGTAGCATGATCAAGTTCCCAGAACACTGCCTGGTCTGGGACCCGTGCTAAGCCAGTCCACGCCCTCTCCTGCACCCTGACCACCACCAAAAGGCCCAGGTCAGAAAGAAGTCAGGGAAGCGGACTTGGCCCAGTGGTTAGGGCGTCCGTCTACCACATGGGAGGTCTGCGGTTCAAACCCCGGGCCTCCTTGACCCGTGTGGAGCTGGCCCATGCGCAGTGCTGATGCGCGCAAGGAGTGCCCTGCCACACAGGGGTGTCCCCGCATAGGGGAGCCCCACGCGCAAGGAGTGCACCCCGTAAGGAGAGCCGCCCAGCGCGAGAGAAAGTGCAGCCTGCCCAGGAATGGTGCTGCCCACACTTCCCGTGCCGCTGACAACAACAGAAGTGGACAAAGAAACAAGACACAGCAAATAGACACAGAGAACAGACAACTGGGGTGGGGGGAAGGGAAATAAATAAATAAATAAATATTTTTAAAAAAAATTCAGGCTTGTTTAAAGAAAGAAAGAAAGAAAGAAGCCAGAAGGAAGCCCCAGGGAGGCAAGGGCGGACTTGCGAGAGAAGCCTGCCCCCCAACCCTGCAGGGGTGAGAAGAAGGGAGGGGGAGGGGCGACATGTCTGGGCTCCAGTCACCCTCCCCAGACCCCACCCCAAGAAGGGAAGCAGCTGGGCAAGCCGAGGAGAGCCCGTGGCGAGGAGCTTTTGTGCCGACTCACGCTTCCGTCTCCAGGGGCATCTCCCCAGGGACCACCTGCAGCTCAGCCCCTGGCAGCCACGTCACGGTCAGGCTTGACCTCACAGGTCAGCTTGGCAAAGCCACGGTGCCCCCTTATCGCACCAAACACAAACCTGGGAGATGCTGGGAGGCTGTAAGTGGGACCAGCAGACCTAAGTCAAAGGCGTGACCCTCCGTAATGGCCCTCCATGAAAGCAGATGGGCATCCTGCCTCTGGCTGCAGCCCCGGATGCCCGGTGGGTGTCCAGCCTCCAGCCACCCTGCGGAGTTCAGTCTTGCCGGTCCCACAACCACGTGGGCCAGTTCCTGAAAATAGCCCTCCACAAATCGCTCTGTTTCCCCAGAGAACCCTGACTGACCCACTCCCCATGGGGAGGCAGAGGGAGGAGGCCGGTGGCAGGAAGCAGGAGCCTCACAGTCCCTGCAGAAGGAAACCGAGTGGTGGGCAAGGGGCCAGACTCTGCCATGCCGGGGTGAGCGGCTGGGGGCTGGGCCGCCTGGGCTGCCGCAGGTCCCTGAGGCTCTAGAGGCAGCAGAGGGCCGGGCGAGCCAGGAGCCGACAGCCCTGAGCAGCTAGTCCTACCCCACCCCAGGCAGAGACTCCATCCTCAGGTCAGCAGGGCCAGGTCTGCATGGAGCTGGTCAGAAGGGTGGGCGGTGCTGGGCAGCACCAGGGGCCCTGACGCCAGGGCTGGTTCAGGAGGGTGGCGGTGCTGGGCAGTGCCAGGGGCCCTGACGTCCAGGGCTGGTTCAGGAGGGTGGATAGAGCTGGACAGCGCCAGGGGACCTGACACCCAGGGCTGGTTCAGGAGGGTGGCGGTGCTGGGCAGCACCAGGGGCCCTGACGCCAGGGCTGGTTCAGGAGGGTGGCGGTGCTGGGCAGTGCCAGGGGCCCTGACGTCCAGGGCTGGTTCAGGAGGGTAGGTAGAGCTGGGCAGGGGACCTGATGCCCAAGGCTAGTTCAGGAGGGAGGTGGTGCTGGACAGCGCCAGGGGCCCTGACGCCAGGGCTGGTTCAGGAGGGTGGCGGTGCTGGGCAGTGCCAGGGGCCCTGACGTCCAGGGCTGGTTCAGGAGGGTGGATAGAGCTGGACAGCGCCAGGGGACCTGATGCCCAGGGCCGGTTCAGGAGGGTGGCGGTGCTGGGCAGTGCCAGGGGCCCTGACGCCCAGGGCTGGTTCAGGAGGGTGGCGGTGCTGGACAGCGCCAGGGGACCTGATGCCCAGGGCTGGTTCAGGAGGGTGGCGGTGCTGGGCAGCACCAGGGGCTCTGACGCCAGGGCTGGTTCAGGAGGGTGGCGGTGCTGGGCAGTGCCAGGGGCCCTGACGTCCAGGGCTGGTTCAGGAGGGTAGGTAGAGCTGGGCAGGGGACCTGATGCCCAAGGCTAGTTCAGGAGGGAGGTGGTGCTGGACAGCGCCAGGGGGCCTGACGCCCAGGGCTCGTTCAGGAGGATGGACGGTGCTGGACAGCGCCAGGGGCCCTGACGTCCAGGGCTGGTTCAGGAGGGTAGGTAGAGCTGGGCAGGGGACCTGATGCCCAAGGCTAGTTCAGGAGGGAGGTGGTGCTGGACAGCGCCAGGGGGCCTGATGCCCAGGGCTCGTTCAGGAGGATGGGCGGTGCTGGACAGCGCCAGGGGCCCTGACGTCCAGGGCTGGTTCAGGAGGGTGGGCGGTGCTGGACAGCGCCAGTGGGCCTAACATCCAGGGCTGGTTCAGGAGGGTGGGTGGTGCTGGACAGCTCCAGGGGACCTGATGCCCAGGGCTGGTTCAGAAGGGTGGGTGGAGCTGGACAGCGCCAGGGGACCTGATGCCCAGGGCTGGTTCAGGAGGGTGGCGGTGCTGGGCAGTGCCAGGGGACCTGATGCCCAGGGCTGGTTCAGGAGGGTGGCGGTGCTGGGCAGTGCCAGGGGACCTGATGCCCAGGGCTGGTTCAGGAGGGTGGGTGGAGCTGGACAGCGCCAGGGGACCTGATGCCCAGGGCTGGTTCAGGAGGGTGGGTGGAGCTGGACAGCGCCAGGGGACCTGATGCCCAGGGCTGGTTCAGGAGGGTGGCGGTGCTGGGCAGTGCCAGGGGACCTGATGCCCAGGGCTGGTTCAGGAGGGTGGTGGTGCTGGGCAGTGCCAGGGGACCTGATGCCCAGGGCTGGTTCAGGAGGGTGGCAGTGCTGGGCAGTGCCAGGGGACCTGATGCCCAGGGCTGGTTCAGGAGGGTGGCGGTGCTGGACAGCGCCAGTGGGCCTGACATCCAGGGCTGGTTCAGGAGGGTGGGTGGTGCTGGACAGCTCCAGGGCACCTGATGCCCAGGGCTGGTTCAGGAGGGTGGGTGGAGCTGGACAGCGCCAGGGGCCCTGACGTCCAGGGCTGGTTCAGGAGGGTGGATAGAACTGGACAGTGCCAGGGGACCTGACACCCAGGGCTGGTTCAGGAGGGTGGCGGTGCTGGACAGCTCCAGGGCACCTGATGGCCAGGGCTGGTTCAGAAGGGTGGGTGGAGCTGGACAGCTCCAGGGGGCCTGATGCCCAGGGCTGGTTCAGGAGGGTGGGTGGTGCTGGGCAGTGCCAGGAGGCCTAAGTGACACCCTGAGCCCTGCTCACAGGCTAAGGGGATCCCATGTTCAGATGGGAAACCCACCACAGTGGGCCCTCTGCAGGGGTGCAGGACCTGCACGAGGGGCCAGGAATGCCTGGGAGGCTTTAAGCTACAAGTTCTAGGGTCCTGATTTATGTGGCATTTTTGAACTTCATCACAGCCCAGAGACCCCCCCAACTCTCAGCCTTGGTGACGCTCCTCGGGGCCGAGTCGGCGCTTTGAGAGCGAGATCAAGCCTCAGGGCAGCAAGGCAGATGGGGGAGGGCGCCGAGGCACAGGTGGGCTTCAGCTTCTGGAGGCTGCCTGTGCCCGAGGGGAGCCCCACCAGGGCACCCCCTAGGCCACCCCGAGCACCCATGAGTTCACTTCCAGGGAGACAGGACCTGAAAATTCCCCGGTCGGTTGTGCTTGGGGACATAGACTGGAGTGCCCGGTATGGCAGCGCCAGTAACAGGCAAACGCTTTTCTAGACTTGTGTCCTGAAAGCGAGCAGTTGCCTCTGGGGAGCCAGCATTCGCCCGCAGGCTACGTTTCCCAGCCAAGGCTTTCCCGGAAGCCAGGAACTCGAGACCCCCTTGGTTTTCTGTTTTAAGTGGGAAGCAAAGTGTGGGTCACTAATGAGTTTCCTCTAACAAGTGTCGCAGGCTGCCTCCTTGCCCTTAGCGTGGCCGTGGCGGACAGCCTGGCGTGGCTGCTGCACTCCGACCCCCCGAAAGAGGGCCACGCTGTCCAGGAGGAGCACGGCGCCAGCCCCAGAGGCAATTTTCAATGTTAAAAACAAACAAGAAAAATAGGTCAATTTTTAAATAATCTATTTTATTTAACCTAAGATTCCCAAAATATTTTCATTTCAGCACATAATCCATATAAAATATTATTGAGACATTTTACACTTATTTAACTGCACTAAACTTTGAAACCTGGAGCGCACATTTCTTTTCTGCTTTCAGACGGTCTGAGTTGGGGCTAGCCAATGTCCCAAATGCTGGTTAACCACAGGCGGTGAGCGGTTTCTCTGCTGGGCAGCTCGGGCTAGGGGCAGAGGCCGACAGGGACCGTATGAGTTCACAATGGCTGCTGTAACAAATGGCCACGAATGTAAAGCAGAGCCACTTTATCCCCTGCTAGTTCTGGAGGAGAGAAGTCTACTGTGGGTTGGCACTCGGGAGGGCCCATTTCCTTCCCTTTCCAGCTGCCAGAGGTGGCGTGTGTTCCTTGGCTGGTGGCCGTGTCACCCCAACCTCTGCTTGTCTGACTGCAGCCCTCCTGTCTCCCTCTTGCAGGGACCCTGGCGATGAGTGTGGGCCCACCCGGATGCTTGAGGGTCGCCCCATCTCAGGATCCTTATCTTATCCACGTCTGCAGGATCGCATTTGCCGTGTCAGGTAACAGGGTCACGGGTCCTGGAGTGAGGACGTGGACATTGCTGGGGAGCCATCACCCTGCCGACACGTCTCTGGAACCCAGGCACATGCGTGTTTGAGGAGGGAAGTCAGGAGGCCAGGGGTCTTGTGAGTGGAGCACGTGTCAGCAATTTGGACAGTCCAGGGGAGACTGAAGCCCGAGCTGGCCCTGAGGGAGCAGCCGAGGCTGGACAAGTGGCGGTGGAGAAAGGAGAAGGGCAGCAGGCAGCCCACGGCAGCAGGTCTGAAGGCCCCAACTAGAGCGTGAGTGGTGCCCTGGGTGGGAACGAGGCCGTAGGGGCAGGGGCGACCCCGCAGAGCTCGGCCAGTTGCCGCTGGGGGTGGTGGAGAGGGGGGGGCATGGCAGTGCCTTCCCATCCACCCCCTCTCATTCCCTCTTCTCGTTCCCACCATCTGGCCATGATCTTACCAACTGCGGTGGGGAAAATCTCCCCAGGGTCAGGGACACCGCAGAACATACGGGCATTTGGGGCGCCTGGCCACGGGCTCCCACCTGTCACAGGGCAGGACTCAACAGTGGCCCCTCCGCTGACGGGTTTCCCAGGCTGCAAACAGGCAGGAGGCGGATCCTGAGATGTCACTGGGAAAGGCTAAAAACGGTCCAGCCAGGCTTTCCGTGAGCCTCTTCAAATCCACTGCTTGGGAAGCTTCCAGATACTGGTAAATGTGTGCAGCCAGACAGGTGCTAAAGAAATGAGTATTTCAGGAATGCTGGGGCATGCTAACAACGGTGGGGGTAGAGTTTTAGGTTTTCCTAAACCCCACGTATAAACAGACACAGACAACATTTGTCATTCAACTAAGTGACAGGGTTCCCCACGGACCCTGTGTCTGTCTGAGTTCTCCAGGGAAGCAGAACTGCAGGGAGACTCTATGCACAGTCGTGCACATGGTAGATACCACGAGATTTATTTTAAGGAACGGGCTCGTGTGATCGTGGAGGCTGGCAAGTCTGAACTCTGTAGGGTAGCGGGTAGGCAAGTCACTCAAGGTAACCTGACTTCAAGTCAACTGATTGCAGGTGTTAACTCACTCTACACAATCGCTGACTGGATTTGGTTAGATAACTGGGGACTATGACCTGCCGGTAAGACTAACCGGCCCAAACCTGAAACACAGGGGGCTGGGGCCATGCCACCAAGAGCCCACCGTGCGCTCCAGCCTCTGGCAAGAGGAGGAGGAGGGAGGCACCTGAGCGTCTGCCGACTGGAGAACGGGAGTGCACCGGGGAGCTCAGGCTGAGCACAGCCGCTGAATCGGTGGAGGGGGCGGCCGCTGGTTTCCTCCTCGTGGACCCTCACCCCTCACGGGCTGGGGGTCCCTCTCAGGACAGGGCCCAGGAGGAGGAGCTTCCCCGAGGGAAACTCACATGGAGCAGCCGAGGGGAGCAGGGCCCTCCCACCCCAGCCTGGACTTGGCCATTTCTCTAAGGATCCCTGGTCCTGTTGGTGGAAAACGGGACTTCAAGATCACGGCTCATCTAGCTCTAGAACTGCCCATTATGCACATACACTCATATCGCTCCAGAAAATATTTCAGATGGCTTCTGTACTATATGTATGCACTTTGGAGGTATTCTATACCATTTTTACACATACACATCCTCGAGAGTTGAGATTGACATAACCAGCTCAGGACTGAATGTTTTCTCTGCATTTCTTCCACGCTGAGAACCCTGGCTGTCGAGGACGCAGGGAGCGAGGCCACATTACCCCAGCGGTTTCGTAATAACAAGGCTGTCACTGTCATCACAATTAAGACTATGGGAAGCGTGTCCCAGCCCTGTTCTCCCCTCTCTCGCTGCTTTTTTATGGCCATCCTGTTTCTAAACTGTCAGAGCACGGTGCGGGTCGAGACTGCAGCCTCTCGCTTTTAGCCTCATTTAGTTCTAGTTCTACTAGAAATCAAAGACCGGCTGCTCACTCCCAGTCCTTCCAGCCCCTAAGGTGTTCTCTTTCCAGTCATTTTGGTTTTCTAAGGCTTGTTCTCTAGCAGATTAAGTCGACGAGCTCAAGGGAGCAATCTTCCCCCAGTATCTGCTGTTTCTAACAGTTTTCCTGTGTCCTTCAAAAATCAATATACCGTCCCAAGTGTAGTATAAAGAAAAAGTTAAATGCACATAACTAGTAATGAAAGAAGGCGTCTTTCAGCAAGCAGCGCTCAGCTACGGCTTCCCTGGAGACGCCAGGGAGCAGCCCAAGGCCCACCTGTCTCCACAGACTCCCCCGCGGGAGGCGGCAGCCACACACACCGGGACCCTGTGAGCGGCGTTGCCAATAGGGAAATGGTTTGCTGATGTGCTGAGCAACTCTCATTAAAGTTCCAAACAAAACAGCCAACAATTGGTCCTCAGTCTCACAAGGCAGCAAGCCCAAAAAAGTCACGAGTAAAACATTGCAGAATTGATTTGGGTTTAGATGTAACATAAATTCAGCCGGGCAGTGTCAGTGTGTGCTGAATCCTGGGTGACAGGAGGCTGCAGAGCAGGGTCTTTGCATAGCCCCAGAGTACAGCCCCACAGAAGTATTAACCACCAAGGGGAAAAGAGTCACTTCACAGTGAAAGCACCTGGCGGAAACCTCCTTAATTAAGTGGCCAAGGTTAACATCACCAGGTAACAGGACAAATCACTGTTCGCTACCTGGTTGACTGTAAAGAGAAGGGCACGGCACCCCTTGGGTGATCTTCCTGCTAAAATGTGTAGCCTAAATCTAATAAAGAGGAAGCATCAGGCAAACTCAGGCTGAGAATAAAGGGCCTGTGCTCTTCAAAAGTGTCGAGTTCATGCAAGTGCAAGAGAAGACTTGAAGGAGACTAAAGAGACAAGCAATTAAATGCAGCATATCGTCCTCTAGAGGACCTTTTGCACGAAGGACAGAATTGTGTGCAGTGAGGAAGCCCGAGTGAGCCAGCCGGTGAGCTGGAAGAGATGGATCCGTGCTTGTTTCTTGTTAATGGTTGTATATGAAGGAGAATGTCCTTGTTATGACAAATAACATCTTCAATAGTCAGTCATGCCTGGCACCAAGTCCATAGCTTAGCTTCAGATGATTCTGGGGAAATACCTTTATTATGCTTGAACATTTTCAGAAAAGCAGGAATTATTTCAATAGAAAAAGGAAAAAGTCCTTTTTCCCGAAAAAAAAAAAATTGCAAGCACCCACAATTGCAGGAGATCTAGAATTCTTGGCTCTGACCACTAGATGCATGACATAAATGACATGGGGTTCCCCAGGATGCTAGCTTTCAAAATATTAAAAAGATGTGCATTTACATGGTGTGGTGATGGTTAGGCTATTACATCAACTCGGCCAGGTAACTGTGCCCCATGGTTTGGTCAAGCAAGCACTGGGCTAACTGCAGGACAAGGGCATTGATGGGCTTTAGTCACCATTGACTTTACTGCAGTGGTAAATCATAGATAGCTGGTTATAATTACATCAGCCAGGGAGATTGCCATTAGCAATGAGTGATGCTTAACCCAATCAGTTGAATGCCTAAAAAGGGGAAGTGATTACAGCATTGAGAGAGCACTTCCCAGCTTGTCTTTGGACAGCCAACATCTCCCAGAACTCATCAAGAACCTTCACTGGACTTTCATCAGAGCCCCTGGTTGTGGCCTGCCTGTGGAACCTGGACTTGTGCATCCCCATGGCTGCGTGAGAGACTCAGATAAATCTCTTACTATCGACAGATATCCCTTGTTGATTGTTTCCCTAGAGAACCCTGACTAATACACATGGGGATCCATGTGCTTCTTAATTATCCACTAGCCATAACGTCTAGAGGTGGGCCTGAGAGTTTGAGGCTAGTCATGATGAAGCTGCTGAGAACATTTGTTTTACAAGTGTCTGTGTGGACATGTTTTCATTTCTCTTGGGCGATACCTCGGAGTGGGCTTGCTGGGCTTTCTGAGAATGTGCCAGTGCTGCTGGGAGGCCACTGGTCCCACTCAGGCCGCCATTTGTAATTCTCAGAGTCAGCTGGCTATGGTCTTGCTGCACGGGGGGACGTGTGCTCACATCCAGCCCTTGGCCCCCAGCCAGCTGGGCAGAAATAAGCCTGAGCGAAAGAAGAGTCCGAAGCTGCAGCCGATGGTTTAGCAGCAGCTGTTAGCGGGCTGCTCAGATAGTAACTTGGAAAAACGCCAGAGTTTAAGTGCCACAAGATTTCTCTCTGTAAAACGACTTGCCTGCAGAAAATCGTGGAAAAGATCATTAACTCTCTTGCCTCTGAACATGACAGTCTTTACTTTTTGTTAGTGAATCAATATTCTGTGTAAATTATTAAGATGTAACTGTTTAAGATAGGAACAACGTAATCTGCCTCCTCATCTTGTCCAACACGTACCTGACGGTCAGCTCCTACATTGCAAAGACTGTTTGGGCGTCTCTGAGAGTGATTTTGTGAAGGAATTGGAAGTCAAAAAGTAGAAAATAAAATAAAATAAAATAAAATAAAATAAAAAATTACTCAAATGCCTTTCAGTGTGATTTGGAAAAAAAAATACATCTTTATAGAAGGAGAACTTTTGGGGGGGGCCTAGTGCATTTTTAACTAAAAATATTAAGGCAGAATTTTTGTTAATTAATAACGAATAATTAATAATGTTTGCTTTTCCTCCAGCCAAACCAGCTTGAACATCATCGAGAGTAGAATATTACTTCACTTTTAGTAAACCTGTGGTTTTTAGGGGTTTTATATGGTTTGAAATAAGCACAACAATATTTAATGGAAAGAAGTAATTAAGATCTGACTTAAAAATGTTATCAGAAAAATGTTCATATTTGAGTGGACTATCACATTTAGTAAGAATTCTTATAGATTTCAACATTTAACACATGAGCACTGTGTGAACAGGCTGATTGATGTTGAGCCTCTGAAATCGTAGGTCATGAGTCATTAAACATCTTCTGTTTTTTAAACAAATAGATTTTATTGGTGTATTTTAATACAGTATACAATTCATCCAAAGTGTACAATCAGTGGTATTTGGTATAATCACATAGTTGTGCATTCATCACTTCAATCATTATTAGAGCATTTTCATTACGTTAATAATAATAAACAACAAACACGAAAATTCTTCCCCTCTCAATCTCCCTATGTTTTCTGCTGCTGTACATAGCTGCTCTTTCTGGCTATTCTTGCTCATTTATTTACTTTACTTTCAAGCAGTTTTATTGAGATATATTCACACACTATACAATCTTCCCGAAGTGTATAATCCATGGCTTTTAGCATCATTAAACGTCGTCATCATTATTTGACGAGCTGCCAGTGCTGGAGAAAGAAAAATAGGACAATTATACAACAATGATTCCTGGTTGCGCCTTCCATTTTTCTGATGCCAAACAGTTTGAAAAGAAATTATTTTTATTTATCCAAATTGCAAATTGATTTTCTTTTTAAATACAGCACTTTAGTTCTAAATCATGTTTTCCCCATCCACTTGAACTGTAATCACTCATGGTGTTGTGGTCTTTACTTTGTTTGCAATAAGCTGTTTTCAAATCCTGTAGCATCTTGTTTTCTCTTCATTGTGCCTAGGATCAATACCTCTGCACTTTGACGATGGAGAAAGGTTTCAGTAATTTTAAAATGAGGCAAGAAGACTCTTAGGAATATAATTTTTAAAATTTTCAGTGATGCATGTAGTAAATTCACACAGTGAATTTCATCAAAGATCAAGCAAAAATATATTAGGAAATTCCATAATTACTTAGGATACAATTATGTTTCAAAAGAAATTCAGCTAGATTTTTAAGGCCAGAGTTGAGACCAAGAAAATGCTGTGATATTCTTGTGTATGGATAGATGATACATTGTAGTCCAACAGTTTTTGCTGGTCATGATCAAATCATAGAATACATGTAAAATTATGAGTCATTTAGCCTTTATTAAAGGGAAGAGTTGACAATTGAAAAAAGAAAGGGAAAGAGAGAGAAGAAAGACTGAACTAATGAACAAACAAACTAATGAAGAAATTTTAAAAACAGAAATTGCTAGGGTTTTCCAAAGTGGTTAAACTATTTTACGTTACCAACAGTGGGTATTCCCATTTGGTTGCTCCACCTCCCGCCAGCACTCAGTATGGCTTTAAATTTTAGCTACCGCAGCACATTTGTAGTAATATCTTTACGGTGACTTTAATTTGCATTTTCCTGATGACTAAAAATGTTAACATCTTTTTGTGTACTTACTTGCCACTGCAGTATCTTCTTCAGGGATGTATCTGTTCAGATCGTTTGCCCACTTGAACCTGTAGCCTCTGAGTTCTGCTCCTAAACAGATCATGTTTACCTCCTCCTCCCACCACCGCTTGTCTCGTTCAGACCCTCTTTTCCTTTGACCTGGACCACCGGAAACGTCCCCATGGCAGTCTGCCAGCCCCTTATGCTGCCACCTCCACTCCACCTTCCACGTTCCCCAGAGTCTTCTTGCTGTTGCCCAGCTCCGACGTGCCGTTCTCTTGCTGAGCCTTCTGCCCTGGGTCCTGAGTGGAATGACCTCCCGCTCCTTCTTTGGCTGACACACAGGTCTCTTCATTACATGCTTTGGCTTCTCTGTGGGATGGCAGGCTTTCCCATCCCCTTTCTCACTTGATTTTCAGCAGCATCCTACTGGACACGGTTGCAGGAGGCTGCCTTGCCCTTTCTGTACTCTGGTCTTCACGTGTTCAGCCCCCGCCTGGTCTGCTTCTCCCCAAACCTTTCTCCTCTAGTGTAGCCGTCCTGCCTTGGCCTCTGCAGGTGACCTGTGTGGTCGAAGCCTCAACCCTCGGCCACCGCATTTTCCATTCAAGCGAACGTCCTATGGGATTATCGCTGCTTCTACATCTTTCTCCGCCCTAGACCACAGATCTACTGAGGACCTAGCTGTATTTTCCCTTCTTCCCCCAGTGTCTAATATAGAGCCTGACCTCCAGCAGGGGCTCCGGAAATCACTGGCGTGGACTGTGGGGATCCTGGCGTGCGGCATCTCCTGGTCACCTCCCCCGCTCGGTGAGAAGGATAACCATCAGGAAACTCTCAAAGGGACTCGAGAACTCCCTGTGCCGCCGCCCAAAGCACAGAGAAATGCCCAAGCGCCTCCACTGTAAGAAGCTTGCGCGCCACGGGCGCCCTCTCGGAGCTCTCCAGGGTGCTGAGGTTTCCTCGGCGCAGGGACCCTGGAGCCTGGAGACGAGCTTCTGCAAATGCCACTTCCCCTTTCCTGTTTGCAGTGTCCTGGCTTTACTTACCTCAGAATCTGAACTCCATGGTCCATTTCTGTACTCTTTCCTTCATTAAAAAATTTGAAAATACCTAAATCTACCATATATAACATATCCACCCCGCATAAATACTAATGTTTGAAATATAGCAGAAATATTTGACGTGTGCTTCAGCTGTTTAAAATGAACAAGGCAGAAAGAAATAACCCATCACCGAGAGCCAAAGCCCCTGAGGCTCCCCTCAGTCCCACAGTTCCATCATTTCTTTTCAAAGTCAGCCACAATCACACTTGGTGGGCGTCCAATCCCTGCTCTTACCCTTTTACCTTTTTCCTCTTAAAATGCAAACAGGGCATTGCAGTGACCCCTCCTGCCACTTGCTTTCGTTTTTCCTTGGGAACAACCAGGTGCCGTGCCCTAGCCTGAGCCCAGATTGCTCAGGGCTGCTGTGGAGCCAACCTCCAATCTGATTGTGAAGGAAAGCAGTGGGCAGTGTCCAGTTGGAGATGGTCTGGGGACAGTACTTTCCTGTAGCTCCCACGGACCTCATGTGGGACTGCGTGGGCGACCCTGTGTCTCTTGGTTCTGGTTTTTCACTTTCTTTTCTAGGATAGCCTTGATTTGACATTTCACATCTCCTACCAATTTTTAAAAAATATTTATTTAATTTACATTATTATTTATTTGTTACCCTCCTCCCCCAGATGGTTCTTTCTTCTGTCTACTCATGGTTTGCTCATCTTCTCCAGGAGGCACCAGGAACTGAACCTGGAACCTCCCACATGAGAGGCGAGTGCCTGAGCCGCATCCACTCCCCACAGGCTGCAGCACCTGCTGGTTGTGGCATCTGCTCCTTGAGGCGGGAGGTGGCGTCTGCTCGTCTTCTTTTAGGAGGCATCGAGACCTGAACCCAGGACCTCCCATAAGGTAGGCGGGCACCCAAGTGGTTGAGCCACATCCACTTCCTTCCTACTGAATTTTTGTTTTCTAACTTCCTGGAGTACTCGTTCCCAGATATTTTGTTTCCATAGCATCCTGTTGTTCTATGGGAGTAATAACTGGTGTCTTAAAAAGTTTCATTGATGTAGACCAGATGTTCAAAGAACTGAATTTATTTTAAGTGCACAGTTTGAGGGATTTTGCCACCTGTGCAACCTCATGCCACCAAGATAATGAGATTATCTCCACTTTTGTAAGCCCTCCCTTCCCCTCCCCAGCACACACTTAACTCTGCCACATACAGTATTTTTTTTTTTTTTGGTCTGGCTTCTTTCACTCAGTATGACTTTGAGATTCATTCATGCTGTTGATATCAACAGTTCATTCCTTCTTATTGCCGTATAGTATTCCATTGTAGGACTTCATCGACCTACGTTTATTTATTCACCTATTGATGGACACTTGGGCTGTTTCAAGTTTGGGCCCATTACAAACAAGGCTGCCATGAGCAGCCATTGACAAGTCTTTGTACAGACATAAGCTTTCTTTTCTATTGGGTAGGAGTGTGATGTCTGGATCATATGCTAACTTGCTAAGAAACTGCCAGGTTGTTTTCCAAAATGGTTGTGCCATTTAAAATTCTCACCATCAGAGTATGAGAGTTTCCATTCCTCTCTTCCTTGACAACGCTTAGCACAGTCACTGTTTTTAATTTCCGCTATTCTAATGGATGTGTAGCCATATTTCATTGTGCTTTTATTTGCTAAAGAGCACTAAAGATGTTGTGCATCTTTCCATGTGCTTATTTGCCATTTGTACGAATTCTTTGGTAAAGTGTCTTCAAATCCTTTGTGCTCATTTAAAAAATGTCTTAAAATATTTTATTATTGAATTTTAGGGACTCTTTATATACACCGGATACAAAACCTTTATCAGATATGTGATTTGTAAATATACATCAATATTCATTCCTGCCAACCCATTGCATAGTACTTGGTTTAGCAGCCCAGAAACTAAAACAAGCATATACCTAATTCCTGGGCTTTATATGTTGTCTGGGGGAGGACAGGAGGGGCGATGCTGCTGTCTGCTCTGTGTGAGACTCCCGTGAGCCCTTCCTGCGCGGCTGCACGTCCACTTCGACCCACCACCAGCCTGGTGTCCAACATCCAGCAATGTGCCAGCTCTCCCTGGTCTCAGCCCGCCCTGCTTCCTGCCCTCACACTTCCGCTGCCATGGGAAATCTGCTCTGAAGTCTCTCATTCTCTCCACGGTGCCTCTCCCCCCACCAATACCACTTAATTCCTTTATAGGATTTTTAATAGGGATCGGCGCAGGAGCAGGGAGAAGTAAAAGCTCACACTCAGTTCATCACTTAACTGGAAGCTCTCAAGGGTTCTTCTAAAAACCATAAAAGCAATTATTAGTAAGTTTTTTAAAAAAGGAAGTCTTTCCAAATCACAGAGGACAGTAAACAAAGGGAGTTGCACAGAAACAAACATTTCAGTGTACCAATTAGTACCAGACTTTGAGCTGGCTTAAATGTCTAATGACATTGTTTAAAGATTAAAAAAAATAACAACAAAGGCCACTTAATGGCTTTAAATAACAGGATGGGCAAAGAAATACCAGATGGCTTTATCAACAAAAAAGCACTGTGGCAATATTCTAACCAAAGTAGAATGCAAGGCAAGACTTGTCCAACAGGGAGATTATTTCATAATATTGATGAAAAGTATAAACTATATAATTAAGGTGGAGAGTTTTGCAGAACAGAAAGCAAGATGCACATCAAACAGAAAGCAAGAACTATTAAAAATTCATGGGAATTTGACTTAGAATCAAAATGAGGTTGCAAAGAATTTTTACAATATAATTAATATATTTGAATTAACAAACTATAGAACAAATAGGATAACCCATTTAAATTATATTATTTTTATAACAAGCTACAAAGGCAAACTCAAAACCTCCAAAGGAGAAATCTCACTGAAAATAATATATACGATATTGACACATGCAAAAAACAACAAGAAAACCTTTAAATAAAATTTTAGAAATGGGGGAAACGGACTTTGGCCCAGTGGTTAGGGCGTCCGTCTACCATATGGGAGGTCCGCAATTCAAACCCCGGGCCTCCTTGACCCGTGTGGAGCTGGCCATGCGCAGCGCTGATGCGCGCAAGGAGTGCTGTGCCACGCAAGGGTGTCCCCCGCGTGGGGGAGCCCCACGCGCAAGGAGTGGGCCCGTGAGGAAAAGCCGCCCAGCGTGAAAAGAAAGAGCAGCCTGCCCAGGAATGGCGCCGCCCACACTTCCCGTGCCGCTGACGACAACAGAAGCGGACAAAGAAACAAGACGCAGCAAATAGACACCAAGAACAGACAACCAGGGGAGGGGGGGAAGTCAAATAAATAAATAAATCTTTAAAAAAAAAAAATTTTTAGAAATGGATGAAAAGTACAAAACATCATTCTGAATAGAAGTTATTTTCCTAAACTATCTTCAAATCAAAGAAAACCAAAGAAGTACAACTGGAGATTATTTGGAATAATAAACACGGGAATACTATTAAACTTAAAGAAATGCTTTCAGTGTTAGATGTACTACAGAGCCTAAAAAGCTTACAAACGTGTTTGTCAAGAAAATAAATGAAGTGTACCATTCAAGCAGGTAGATGCATAACAAAAATATCCCTCCAAATTTTGAAAAATGAAAATAACAAAGACAAAAGCAGAAATGAATAAGTTAGAAAATACAGAAGAAATTACTGTAAGAAGAATTAGTGTCAAGGTAAACAAAAAAGATAAACTGAGAAAAAATCTAATGAAGAACATAAACCAAGAGATGAGGAATGCCAAAGTGATACATTCTTATAATTTGCAATTTCCTCTGTTGTTACATATTTTCTCATTTCTCATCTGTACGGTAGTGCATTTGAAAATCTCAAAAAAAAAAAAAAGAATGATTAATAACAATAGTCAAAAAAAAAAGCAAAGAAATTATCTCAAAGGTTAAAGTAGAAAAGATACCAATAACCTTGTAAGGAAATAAAAGAATGCCCAAATCTGTAAGTCATGATTGTATCTTTTCCTTCCTTTTATTTTTTTATTTTTATTTTTTTAAAGGTTTGTTTTTATTTATTTCTCTCCCCTCCCTGCCTCCCATTGTCTGCTCTCTGTCCATTCGCTGTGTGTTTTTCTGTGTCCGCTTGCACCTTTGGTGGGACTGGGAAAATGTGTCTCTTCTTTGTTGTGTCACCTTGCTGCGTTAGCTCTGCATGAGTGCAGCACCACTCCTGGGCAGGCTGCACTTTTTTTATTCTGGGCAGCTCTCCTTTTGGGGTGCACTCCTTGCATGTGGGGCTCCCTTACATGGGGGACACCCCCGCATGGCAGGGCACTCCTTGTGCGCGTGGGCCAGCTCCACATGGGTAAAGGAAGTCCTGGGTTTGAACCCTGGACCCTCCCATATGGTAGGTGGATACTCTACCAGTTGAGCCATGTCCACTTCCCTTTTCCTTCCTTTTAGAATGATCTGGAAGACTATGTCTGTGCACGAGTGTGGAAATGTGAGGAAAAGATGGGTAAAGTAAAATATCAAGTAAATGTTCTCCAGAATGCCATCTCCCCAGAGTTCCTGGGCCCCCAGCTGGCCATGTGCTCCCAGGGCCCTGTGGACTGGGCCCCCACCAGGCGGTGGGCTGGGTGGGGACTGAGAGGGACCCACAAGTGCACAGAGCTGAGACCTTTCCTCCTGGGGCCCTCAGCGGGTGGGAGTAGCACCGGCTCTCTGGGCAGAGAGCGTTGCTCCTGTTTTCCAGGTCGTTGGCCTCATTTCTCCCTCCACAAGCTGCTTCTGTCAGTCCGAAGGCTCCGGCTCTCCAAGCAGCCACAGAACAACAGAGGAGACGTGTTCGGGCCACTTGAGGTATTTATTGGAAAGGCAGCTTGAACCGATATTGAAGCAGTCCATGCCGATATTGGACCTGCCCTTCCTCCCCTTTGGAAATGTGTCATCACCGATCCACCCATTCTCTTGATCTTACTTCAATGCATGTAAACTGGCAGCACAAAAGTTATTTGCTCACATTAAGTAATAAAGTTTTGTAATTGAAATTTTAAAAAATCACAAACAAGGACCCTGACGGTCACATCTATTATTATTCAATATTGTTCTCTAAGTTCTGGCCTGATCTATAAAGTCAACAAAACAAGAAAAAATAAACAGCTTCTAATATTGCAACAAGGACTGAAAATATTATCTGTGTAGGTGAGTTGTACTCAGCTGCCCAACTTTGGAATCTGTAACTGGGGGAAGAAGGGAGGTAATTACAGGCTGTGACTAAAACTCGTGGGTCCTGGTACAGGGGCTGTGCTTCCTCCAGCAGTTAGACATTTCATGCAAAGGGAAAGCTGTGTTCCAGGTTTAAGAGGCGGCAGGTGTGGCATGAGGGCATGTAGGCCAAAGGACGTGCAGCTGTAACTGAACATTCTTCCTCTTTGTTCCTCCTCCTCGTGCTTGTGGGCAGGTGTTTGGCTCTTTTTAAACGGCTGAGCAAAGGGCACTGGGCACACCGCAAGCCCAGTGGGTGCACACGGCTTCCTGTCGCCATCGTGTCAGGGGCTGAGTCGCTGTCCACCGGCCCCACTGTGGCTGGACGGTCCCTATGCCCCGGGGCCTTTAGAGGGGAGGTGGGCACGCAGCCAGAGAAGCCAAGGGAGGCCGGGGGGCTCTCGGGGGGAGCGCCGCCTCGGTTGATGCCTTCTCGTCGCGTCAGCCACCCGTTGGGGGATGGGTGCCATAGCAGCCCTGGCAAACTGAGGCACATGTGAAAAACCCGCCAATGATCCCACTGCGAGGGTAGAAGAGTCACCACAAAAGGATTTGGGTAGCGTGGCTAGATGGGGCGGACACGCCACCGGCAGCTGTTTCCTGGTGAAATCATTTCTCAGGGGGTGCATTCGCATTCACGGTAAACACAAGCATCAAACACCTAAAGTGAACTGCAACAAAAACGTGCTAGATGGAGTGCGGGTGACAGAGCCGCGCTGCAAGAGCACAGCCTGGGGGGGGGAGGCTCCAGCGGGACAAGTCCCCCCATGTGTGAACTTGGAGCTTGGAGAAGGCAGAGGAAGCATGGAGGCCGAGGAAAATGGGTGGGCTTTTCACAGCGCTTTTATTAAGCCCCTTAATTATCGTAATTAACACAGCGACACCAAGGCAGTAAGTTAGAGGTTTTAGGAACAGGAGGGCAGTGACTCGAGGTACAACAGAAATAAACCCTTCCCGTGTTAACTCCTCGCCCGACGTGCGCCGGGAGCCCTAGCGGCACCTCAAGCTTTATTCTGAGTTAACTCAACCCACCGTACAACTGGGTCGTGAGGATCCAAAGGGGCCCCGAGGAAGCCAAGCGCACAGTGAGTTTCTCTGGTCTCTAGGACAAGCTCCCCGTGCCTGGCCGGGGGGCTGCGAGCCGGGGGCCCACGGTCAAGACTGGCTCCAACTCCTGAGTCCTCCAGAGGAACTCGAGGAGCCAAACTATTATTGCTTCAGAGTTCCGAGGAATTCTTTGGTGGGAGAGAGGGCCAGAGTTCCCGCAGGAAAGCAATGCCTGTGGACAGCTGTCCCTTCCAGCTTTAGCACACGTGTTCTCTGCTACCCGTGACACCGCAGGAGAGGGGTCTGGCAAAAGGTGGGGGAGGCCCCTGGGCCGCAAGGCCAGCCAGGGGCAGGGGGCAGGGCAGCGAGGCCCAGGACCGGTGTCCACCCTCCCCTCCAGGTGGGGCACTTTCTGGACACTTCCTGCCGGGCGGAGGGTCATTGGGTAAACAGGAGGTCTCTCCATTTCCACTTCTTTCCATCTGGGCTCCCGATTCCAACTGCAAAAGCCGAGGGGGCGGTGGGAGGGGTTCTCAGCGCAGGGCAGCCAGCTCCCAGCGCGGGGGGTGCCGGCTCCTTGCCCCAGGAGGGCCCCCTCCGCCACCTGGGGACTGGGGTAGGTCTCAGGACGCCACTCCTCTCCCTGGATCACCTGAGCGCAGGTTAAGTGGGAAGTTCCGCCCAGGGAGCTTCTTTGCACCCAAGGAGTGACTTCAGCAACGGCTCTTTCGCTATTATTTAGATACTGAGGGGGCCCTAGAAACTCCAGGTGCACACAGACGGAGGCAGAAGGGAAGGCGTTTTAGACCCGAGAGGCCTGGCGAGTGGTCAGGTCCCACAGGCTGCCCTTTGGAAGGCCCACCCCGCAGGTGCCCCAGAGGGGCCCTTCCTTTCGTGGGGACAGAGCAGCTCGCTCCCTAGGAATTGTCTTCCCCAAGCCCTGTCCGGGCATCCGTCCAGGGAGCCAGGGGGCCTGGCGTGGACGCCGTCTGCCCGGGCGCCCAGCGGCCACGGGCTGGCACGCTGTGTCTCCCCTCGCCCGCGGGGCCCCTGGGGACGCACGCACCCTCCCCGCAAGGCCAGAACCCGCCCCGTGCACAGGCTCGGCCTCTGGGACCCCAGCCATGGACCTGGGACCAGGGCTCCCAGGCTGGCTCGGACGGGCCAGCAGATGACTGTGGGTTCCGTCTCCTGAACGCTTCGCCATTCGTGGCGAGACGAGGGTGGGCTGTTCAGAGTCAGGGAAGTGGGCGGCAGGGACTGTGCAGAGTCTAGACTCCCAGCCCGGAGGGCAGCCGAGCTCTGCCACCTTCGTTTCGGGTTTGTTATCAGGCAGCTGACAAATTCACTCAAAAAAAGAAGAAAAAGCTGGCAGGGCATTTCTTGAACAAGATGGCGAAGCGCTAGGAAAATCACAAAGCTATCCTACGTTTCTAGTAGTCCCTGGAGAAAAATCACTGAAAATCTTCAAGGGAGATGAATTTCATTGACAATGTACTCAGAACAAAAATGGAATTAAGGTTTTTCTGAACTTTGGATAATCTTCAAACTTCTGAAGGTACCACCTAAAATAATGGAAAAAGTAAACATTAATAAAGGAAATCATTTTGTCAGCTGAATATTAACAGAGGTTACAAAACGCCAATTTTCGAGCGCCTCTGGAAACCTCCAGTTTTCTCTAACTCCATTTATCTGCTTCACCTTCTGTGTCATTAGAATCCTGACAATATTTGTCATTATAAAATAAGATGACTAAGTTTTTTAAAAACAGAAATCAAAACCCTGGCACTTCAGACAGAGTTTAATTTTGTCTATGTCATGATTAATTAAATATATCTAATTATAAAGTGTGATTCAGAAGTAACCCATATAATTCATCTTTATGTTGGCTGGGAAAATCGCAGACCCATGATAAAAATGCTGGTCGCCCGGGGGAGGCACGTGCATGGGGGGGGGGGGAGAACTCGGCGGTGCAGACCAGGGCTCTGGGAAGGGGGCGCCCAGGCAAGCACCAGGTGGCCCCTACACCGCTCCTAACATGGATTTGGGGTAACCTGGTGGCCGTGAAAAATACAGCCCTACATGGGACACAAACGGTATTTTCAGCATTGATGCACGAAAGCAGCTCCTCTGTTTTCAGATAACAGCAAGCTGGGGAGGCTGGCAACTAAGTGGATAGGAAAAATTCAAAATAATTGGACGAGATGGAGAAATAGAAAACAAGGAGTTTCTGTAGTGCACACGCAAAAAAAGGAAAACAGACTGAAACTCGCAATGGGCAGCAGATGACTGTTAATAAAGTAGAAATGCATGGACACAACAAAGGAGGTCAGCAAAATGCCCCGCCCCTTATTTATTTTAGATAAGTTTAGCTCTGTAGTCCACAAGGACGGAATTATAACACATCAGCGGGGCACATTTGCTTTCCTGTGCTGCCTGGAGCGCGAAAAGGCCTGTGGAGAACGGTCCGAGGGCCGAGGGATTGACCTGCCCAGCTCGGGCCGGCAGACCCCGCCAGGTGCCCGTGCAAACCAGCTCACCTGTGGGAAGGAGGCGAGAGGGCTGCTGGGGGCCCGGCTCGGGCAGGTGCTGATGAAGGAGCTTGCTTAGGAGTTACGGAAGTACGCTCGCAAGAGCTTCTCCCTCTGGAAAATGTCAATCAAAGAGGGACACGCTGGCCCCAAGAGAGTGAGGGTGGAGGACAGCACAGCCCGAGAGCTCGAAACCAGCAAAACCCCAGGGGCTGGGCCTGTGCCTGGGCAGGGCGTGACGAGGGCCTCAGCCACTTCCCGGGAAGGGCTGGAGAGCGGGGCGGCTGGAGAGCGGGGACGGCCAAAGGACACGCCCTACACCAGAGTCGTCTCACCCAACTGAGGTATGCACGTCACCTTGGTTAAGCTTATTTCCCAGAAAACCACTGTACAGGAATAAAATATACTTTTGTTCATTTATAAAAGAGCAAATCTTTTTCATCCATTTAATCTCTGAACTCACAATAGCTATCAAGAAATACATTTTGTGACTGACCCACAAGTGCGTCGGTATTTTCGTAAAGCGCGGTTGATATTTTTCACATGCATTGAACTAAAAATGTCACTTACGGGATCCTGAACAGGTCACCGTTTTTTGGCCTTGATTTTATGATGGTCAGGCGGGCACTGATGTGCCACTTCATCGCCTCTGTGGAGAGCTCAGTGACCCCTACCTGGACAAGGCCCTCTCCGGTATCTTCAGACCAGGATGCTAAACGTGCTACCGCAGACCCTTCTTGCAGGCGGCTGCTGTTTTCAGGGCTCACCCAGAGCTTAGTGTGTGCACTTTCCCCCAGGCAGGAGGCTGACCCCAGAAGGGACCCGGTCCCTCCGCCTGGGCCCTGGAGCCCGGCGCTGGCACGAAGGATGCTGGCTCCTGAGGGTCACGGCGCTTCAGGCTCTCTGGCAGCGGGCTGCGCTGCCGTGGCGTGAAGCCCACCTGGCTTTCTTCAATTCCCAAGACTCTGTCAGGTACGTTTAGTCTAAAGTGACGGCACTATTTCAACCAAGTCTGTTTGGAGCATGTGGCTTTCTGGTTCTGAAAAAGCATTTTCTAGAGAAACAAGTTCTAGAATGGCAATGTCCTCAAACAGGAAAAACCCAGGGTTTTCAACCGTGACACTTACCCCCTTTACTTTCTCACTGCCCAGTCGAGGTAGAACGGCTCCCAGGCTGGCCTCGCGCCGCCCTCTTCTCTGGAAACCAAAGTCCTTCCTGACCCCATAACCCTTTTCCCAAAGCCCCCTTTGCCTCCATGGTCCTCCCGCCTTCCAGCTCTTTCCTCGCTGTCTTTCCCAGTGATCCCATTTCCCCAGAATGGCTCTGGAATCTGGAATGTGTCTGGGACTCTGTCCTCCTTGTCTCTATGTGAGTGCCCCAAGCTCATCGGTACAATGACCTCCCTGGAAACAGTGTAGGTGCTTCTTGAGGGACCTCACAGTGGCGGGTCCTTCTCTGCACGACCCAGCAGCCACCCTGGCGTTCATCCTCCGTGATCTCTGGGAGCAAGCCTTCGCATCTCTCCTGGGTAAGGCTGGGAAGTAAACCCCTGCACTCTTCTTAAAAAAGGCTGGGCCTTTTCCTCTACCCCTGCTATCAGTCTAGTCTCCCCTAAACCCAGAGAGCTCTCCAGGGCCTCTTGGGGTTCCATGTGAATGTGAGGATCCATTTTCCAATGGCTGCAAGGAGGCTGCTGGAGTTTGCATAGGGATTGCCCTGAACCGGTGTAATATTGACCTCGTACCATTGACAAAAGCTGAACTCTGCGCAGCCTCTCACTTTCCCAGGCTCTCCCGGAGCTGCCGAGCCAAACCTCCGTTATCAGCTGCTCTTGGCACCCCCTTGTCAGGGGAACATCCTGATACTGACAGTGGCTCGAAGATGGTGCGCTGTTGCCAAGAGCTCACGCTTCTTAACCGGACAAGGCTCCTACGTGGGCTGTGACTTGCTCTTTGAGCCCCCATCTCTGAGGTCATTTCAGCCTCAATGTCCTTGGATTTTTTTTTTAAGAGTTTAATGCCCAGAGGGATCACAGGCCCCTCCGGAAAGTGATGCAAGCTGAGGGGGTGCAGAGAGCCTCCGGAGCACGTTGGGGACCCCACGTTCACGAGCATGGCCTGGAGCTGCGACTCCCCTCCAGCTTCTGATTTTAGAGTTCTCTGAAGGTGTTGTTGCTCAGTCCTTTCTGATCTGAATCCTGCTTTTCAAATCAGATTCCTGGATTCCCTGTTCGCTGTGTAGCTTAACTGCGGGTTCAGCATAAATTCCAAGTGTCTGAAAACACACTGGAGAAGATGGGGCTGACACAGACTTGATGATTCCAGAAAGCAGGGCTATTCTGCAGTTATTTGCTTGGTTTTGGGCTTGTTTAGGTTAAAGCCTGGTGTAAATTGGGATTTAATGACTCAAATATTCACAATTCAAAAACCTAACCTGAAAATTATTAAAATAAAGTGCAGAAGACAAATTAAAGTGCTGGAAGCACTTCAAAAACTTACTCATGATGCTGTTTTGCTCTGCTAGATAAAATACAAAATGTGAACAGAGCAAACGCCACGCCTTGAATGGACCAGCTGGCAAGCGCAAAGCCACACCACTCAGTTATCTCCCCAAAATAGTTGGCTGCAGTTATATACTCAAATAAGCCTCCTAGAAGAAAGCATAGACCACAGAAGTGCATTTACTACAAAATGACATCTAATGAAACACCGACTTAGGCTGGTGAATACTCACTTGGAAAACTTAAGTCCAACTATGGCAAGAAAACAGTTATGACCTTTACAAAATTTCAATCAATGAACCACATCCCATATTACAAGTGTTACTATTTCATATCAAAACTTCTGAGAGCCAACCGTATACCTGTATCAATACCTATCTATCTATCTGAATAGAAAAAATCTGCAGTGAGAGTGGGGGCATTTAATATACCACTTTACTAGTTAACAGAGCAAAGCAACAAAACCTAGGCAAGGATATAGAGTAATGAGTAACAGCTTTCTAGTATTCATTATTCATTTTGGCTTACTAAAGTGGACTTACAAACAACCCTAGAGTGACAATGGAAAAAAATATTCATTTTCAAGTGCAAATTCATCCATCCATCCATCCATCCATCCATCCATCCATCCATCCATCCACCCACCCAATGAATTGAATATTCAAAAATGCATCGAGTCTGTACTATGTCGGGCCATGGGAAGCACTTGGAGGCCCCATGTCCAAGCAGGCCAACCAACCAACACCTAGAACAAGAACTAAAGTGTAATAAGTAGCATATTGTATGATAGAGAGTAAGGCCAGAGCGGGTGTGAGGTTGGTATGATGGGGTGGGGGCAGGTTGCAGTCACAGAGAGGGGGGGTGAGAATGCATCCCACTGAGAAGGTGAGGGCTGGCCCATGCTTGCAGGGAGGGTTGGACTGGGGCAGGGGCCGTTCCTGACAGAAAGGGTGGCCGCGAAGGCCCTCTGGCTGGAGAGCAGAGACTGGCACATCCCAAGGGCCAGGGGAAAGAGGCACGGCTGGCGGAGGTCCTGGCTGCAAGGGAGGACAGGAGGCTGCCCAGGGGCTGCCACGCGGATGGCGGCGTTGTGGCTGGGTGGAATGGGGTGTGTAAGGTCTGGCTGCGGAAGCAAACGCCGTGCAGTGGGTCGGCTTAAACAATGGGGCTTCCTTGGCTCACAGTTTTGAGGCTAGAAGGCCAAGACAAGGCGTCCTCAAGGTGACGCAGTCTCCCTGAGGACTGGTGCTCCGGGCGCGCTGCCGGAGATCCTCGGTGCTGGGCTCCCCCGTCACGGGGCGAGGCACGTGGCGGCCCCTCCTGGCCTCTCCCTCCCTTCCGGGTTCTGTTGACCCTCAGCTGCTTGCTTCTGGTGGCTTTCTGAATTTCCTTCTCCTTATCGAGGATTCCAGGAACAGGCTGAAGCCCTAAGCTGCTGGGGGTGGACCACGCTTCAGCTGAAGTCGCCTCATCCAAGGTCCTGTGCTGAGGGTTCTCACCGCAGGACTGCGTCAGGCTTAAGAACCTGCTTTTCTGGGGGAAGTACAGCTCCAAACCGCCAAGTGGTGCTGGTTCTTGGGGCGTCATGTCCAGGCCTGGCGAGGTCAGCTCCAGCTTCTAACGGCGCCTCTGCGCTAAAGCCAAGAACGCTCTAGCGTGGGTGAGGGCAGGATGCGGAGAAAAAGTGAGCACGGCCTGGGTGACAACGTCAATTTCAACAAATACCACAGGACCCCAGGGAGCCTCGGAAGCTTCTGGGGCTTCAGCTGGAGCTGAAGCTTTATTTCTTAAAAAGAAAGAAAAGGGTCTGAGCACAAGATAGCAACGCACCGAGGAAGTTGGTGGGGGAAGGGCGTACGCATAATATCATGCTCTCTACTTTCCTGTAAGCTTGAAATAATTCATAACACCAAAATCACTGACCAGTAAACTTCTTATGATAACATAAAATGTCAACCTCAAACATAATGTGCAATGGGACATCATGCACATAAAATGTGTGTGGTGTGTCTGTGTGGAGAAATGTTTGCAAGGATGTGCACCATTTACAGTGGTGCTCCCTCCGAGGGGTAGAACCTCGGAGCAGCGATACTCCCTTATTTGCACATCTCTGTAAGCCACTTATCTACCTATCTCCTGTGCATCAGTTTACCCCGAGCGCAGGCCCTGAACCTCAGGTGCTGGCCACCTGCATGTGAGGTCCACAGAGGCAGGAGGAGCCAGCAACAGCCTCTGCCGATGCCACCCTCCTCTGCGCTCAGGCAACCTCAGGCCGCTGTCGGTGGCAGGTCCGGCAGGTGATGCCTTTCACATGCACGAAGCAGTGAACTCGCCCTGCAGGCCTCCGGTGCTGGGGGGCTCACTGTTTGTTTGAGCCACACAGATAGGCTGGTGAGCGTGTAATTGGAGAGAAAAGCCTATACTAGGAAATTGCTAAAAGATATCCCTGTTGTACACTTATTGCTTAAGAACAACACACTGCAAAACAAGATGATGTATTTATCATACGTTGTGGCAGATATTCTGTCCCCTGCTTGACCCTGTGTCTCGGTTATCAGGACATCTTATCTGCACGTCTGTCCTTGTCTTCATGGCTATGTCTTTTGTGATTTCACTCCTGTGACCTGGGCAGTGTGTGCCAGCTTTATTAACAGAGTTCTGGGGGGTGAGACTGAAAGAGACAATAGTTGTTGAATTAAGATGCCACAGCCGTGCCCTGGGAAAAGTAAAAATGTCAGTGGAAAAAGCTCCTGGAAATCAAGAGAGTTGCATGAATCAGCCAGTTACAAAATAGACCGACGGTGACCCTCATGCAGAGCGCTGGACGCCTTCCCTGGGCTCTGGCTGCTCAAGCCAGCCTTCAGCTTCCCAGGTAAGGGCCCCCGGGGCTGGCTGCATGTTCCTTGGGCACCGCCTCTTACAGCTGCCCGTCGCCGTCCACGGCACTGAGTGCTGTCACCACGAAATCTGAGGGGCTTTCCGCTACGAGCCACTCGCTGCATAAAGGATTCCTGGTGGCGACCAACTTGTGTCAATTTTCCCTGATATGTATGTTTCCCTCAAAAGGGAGAGCTGAGCTTATTTCATTTCACAACATTTTCCTTGCCTTAATGGTTAAAACATTTGCTCTGTTGCACTGTTTCGGACCTCTTCTTCATGGACTTCAGGATGTACGTAGCGACACAATACGTGTGCCCTGACAAGAGGCGCGCGACGACACCGTAGGTGAGCCACACGTGCTCAGCGGGTGCCAGGCGACCGCGTGGTGAAGCTCTCGCTCTTCGCGCTCTCTCTTCTAGGCGTTTCTACCCCCTGTGGGCTCTTTCTTGCCCCTTGAGTACCTTTTATTTTAATGATTAAAAAGGAAGGATTTCAGACATGGCCACTTTCCGAAGGTGCTGGAGCTCAGGCCCCACTGCCCCTGCTGCCCCTGGCTGGGGGTCCCGTGTCCAGCTCGGCCCTTCCGCTGGGTCTGACCTCAGAGCCGCCCAGACCCACCAGGAACGCACCCCAGCCAGCTACGTCAGGGGTCCAGCCTCTGCGGCCACCGGCGACGGGGAGCCCTGGGAGGTGGGCGAGGAAGTGGGGGGCAGGGGGGCCGCCTCCCCCGCCGCAAGTCAGGAGCTAGGCTTGGGGGCCGCAGGTACTCCCGGCGGGATTTCCCTAATGAGCACTGATACCGCGGTCGCTTCATTCCGGGTTTAAAACATGGGTCGAATTTAAAGCGTTTTCCTCCGCTTCGGGAAACGAGCTTTCTTTGCCTACATACAAGCTTTGCTGCCCTCCTGTTTTGCTTCCTTCCGCGTCGTGCATTTGCAGTATGCCATTTCCCACCGCCAGGCGTGAACATGTTGGATTCCAGGATGGGTCAGCCACCCGTGGCGGGAGACCCAGGGAAAGCGGGCAGAGGCCCCAAGGGTCTGCCGGCTCAACGAGCAGCCCTCCGCTGCTGCTGGCGGCGACGCTCGTCTGTCCACGGCACTGCTTCCAGCTCCAACCTGGGACCCTGCCTTCCGCGGGGAGGTCCCCTCCTGCCACTCTCTGCATCTCTGCAGTCTGCCTTTCCCAGACTTGGGCCGTTGCCTCCCGTCCAGCCTCTTGGGCAGGGCCCTCTCCTGGGGCTGAGCTCCTGCCGGTGGATTGTCCACCCGGGTCATTCACCCGGAGGCTGCGGGTTGGGTGCGAGCTCACCCTCCCTCTCTCCTCCGGCACCCGCCTCGCCCCTTGCCTGCTGGGGGCTGAAGGTGCAGGACGCCCCTGATTTGGTCTCCTCCCACCACGCCTGCCCTACACGCACAGGACAGCGCGGTGGAGTGGAGTGTCCCCGCGAGAGGCTGGTTCCGTGGGTCGTGAGTCAGCTGGGCCGCTGTGTAAGTCGGCTGGGGCTTGCCGGGTTTGTGGTTTTGTTTGTTTGTTTGGGTTGTTATTTTTGTATAGATTCCAGGAACCTAAGTGGGAGGGATGAAGCGCTACTGATTTCTGTGTTCTACCTGCTTAGACTTTTATACGGCATGTTTCTGTTTTACCCCTAACTTCAACCCTCTTTCACTAAAGTTCTTCAGCCCTCACTTTGTAAGCTGTTTTTACTCATTCTAATATCTGAAGTCCTCCAGGTTTAATTACGGTCTAACTCTTCTTTCCATGGTGTCCGATTTCCTTGTGGGTTCTCTCACTTTTCAGTGTGTCCTCTTGTTCTGTGGAACTCGATCCGCTGGGATTCTGGGGCCTTCGGTGAGGGCAGCTCCTCCAGGAGCCTCGCCGGGCATGGGTGCACGGCCACCGCTCAGAACCCAGGCTGTGGCTTGAGAGATGTCTGACCGTCCAGGGGTGGGGCAGCGACGGGCCCCCCAAAGCCCGGGAAGAGCTCTGGACTCCAGCATTCCGTTAGGTCCCTGCCTCCTCTCGTGGTCGCTTCCTTTCTTGGGGGTGCAATGATGCGTTTTAAAGAGACTTGAAAATCTTGAATGTTTTCAAAGGTGGTGTTAATCAAGATATCTATTCCATTCTATTACCCAACACAGAAGTATCAGACACACCTTGTAAACCATAAATTCTTCCTCACATTCTCTTCCCAAAGGCAGATACGACTGGACTGGACTTACTGCTTCGCCATTCAGTTAGCCAGAGTGAGTTCTTTTTGCTATTCTAGTAAGACACCAAAAATAGCCGCTGCTCCCAGGAGTGACTCACGCTGAAACCCTTGCTAATAAATACTGTATTGTCACTTAGCAGATCAGGCAAAACTAAAAGAGCAAGACGGCACGCAAAACAATCTTAACATGAATTCTCCACGTTTAGTACGTACCCCTGGGTATTTTGTATCCAGTCTCCCCTGGTTTTCTGAGATTCCGCAGAATATGATCCGAATGGATGTTTATCAGCATGCCCACTACCACAAGACAAAACCTCAGGGAGAAAAAAATCAAGGCTGTTCAGGTTAATGTGCTACAGAATTGAAGAGCCCAAGTCTGACTGGACAGTATTTACTGACACCCTTCAAATGGCAACCACTAGTGTAGCTCATGAGCCGTAACTGGGAGTGAGATTCACTTTAACAAACGTTGTCCTTTATTTTGGAAAAATAGACATGGGAGTTGGAGGCTTTTACGGACTCTGGAGTGTTCTGTCCTGAGAGCTGGTCCACTGCTGGGGTGTGAAGCCATAGCAGGTGGGACTTTGGATTAGGTCACTTCAGTCGGGCGTGGCCTGGGGAAGTGCCTCCTGGGGTCCTTCAGAAATGGCAAGAGTAAGGAGAGAGAAGCAGAGGGCAGCCACAGGAGCACGAGAGGAAAGCCACGGAAGCCAGAGGCTGAAGGCAGGCCCCCGCAGGCACCGCCATGTGCCTGCCCCGTGAGCGAGGAGTCAGGGTCCGGCAGCCGGGAGAAAGCATGGCCAGGTGAGGCCTCCGTGTGCATGTGCTCACAGCCTTGGGACTGTGAGCTTCTACCCTAAGAAGCCCCCATGGTACAGGCCGAGCCATTTCGAGGACGTTGCCGTCCAGCAGGCCACCAGACTGAAACGAGATTTTAAGCATTGCCGGCAGGGATTTGTTTTTTTAATATAAGCAAACTATCTAGTCCGTGCATAATATTTTGACTTGACGGCTACAATGTATGTTTTTGGAATGACTGGTATAATTAGAAAAATGATTTATGACATTGGCACGAGGCTTCTTGCTAGGAAAAGGTCTTCTCACCTGACAGTCAGCCCCTGGGGTTGATTTATATCATTTATTCATCATAGAACATGAGGAAGCAAGTACTACTGTAATGTCCACTTTTCAGGGGAGGGGTGAAAACTAGCACATGCTTTATTCTATATGTAGACCCCCAAGGGATGCAGTTTCTGGGAGTACTTCTTTGGTACTCTATCTGCTAATTTATCAGCAGTGCTCCTCGGCCCAGCCCTCCTCTCTGCTCTCTGCTTACTCATCACACACTGCTCCTGGGTTCAGCCCTCCTCCCCGCTCTCTGCAAACTCATCAGCCAGTGCTCCTGCATCCAGCCCTCCTCCCTGCTCTCCTCCAACTCAGCAGCCAGTGCTCCTGGGACCAGCCCTCTTCCCTGCTGATAACTCATCGGATAGTGCTCCTTGCTGCAGCACTCCTCCCTGCTCTCCTCTAAGTCATCAGCCAGTGCTACAGGGTCCAACCCCCCTCCCTGCTCTATGTAAACTCTTCAGCCAGTGCTCCTGCATCCAACCTTCCTCTCTGCTCTAAGCAAACTCATCACTCAGTGCTTCTTGGTCCAGCCCTCCTCCCTGCTCTCTGCTAACTTATTAGTCAGTGCTCCTGCATCCAGCACTCCTCCTGCTCACTGCTACCTCACCAGCCAGCATCTCCTGGGTCCAGTCTTCCTCCCTGCTCCGTGCTAACTCGTCAGTCAGTGCTCCTGCATCCAGCCCTCCTCCCTGCTCTCTGCTTACTCATCGCACAGTGCTCCTGGGGCCAGCCCTCTTCCCTGCTCTCTAGTAACTCTTCAGACAGGACTCCTGGGTGCAGTTCTCCTCCCTGCCCTCCTCTAAGGCATCCGCTGGTGCTCCTGCATCCATCCCTCCTCTCTGCTCTCCTCTATCTCATCAGTAAGTGCTCCTGGCTCCAGCCCTCCTCCCCGCTCTCCTCTAACTCATCAGCTGGTGCTCCTGCATTCGGTCCTCCACCCCACTCTCCTCTAATTCATCAGTCAGTGCTCCTGGGTCCAGACATCCTCCTCACTTTCTACTAACTCATCAGTCAGTGATCCTGCAACCAGCCCTCCTCCCTGCTCTCTGCAAACTCATCAGCCAGTGCTCCTGCATCCAGCCCTCCTCCTTGCTCTCCTCCAACTCAGCAGCCAGTGCTCCTGGGACCAGCCCTCCTCCCTGCTGTCTGCTTACTCATTGCACAATGCTCCTGGTTCTAGCTCTCCTCCCTTCTCTCCTCTAACTCATCAGCTACTGCTCCTGGGTCCAACCATCCACCCGGCTCTCTGCTAACTCATCCATCAGTGCTCCTCCATCCAACCGTCCTCTGGCTCTCCTCTATCTCATCAGTCGGTGCCATGGGACCAGCCCTCTGCCCTTCTCTCAGGTAACTCTTCAGTCAATGATCCTGGGTGCAGTCCTCCTCCCCGCTCTCCGCGAACTCATCAGCTGGTGCTCCTGCATTCAGTCCTCCACCCCACTCTCCTCTAATTCATCAGTCAGTGCTCCTGGGTCCAGCCATCCTCTGTGTTCTCTTTAAATTCATGAGCCAGTGCTCCTGCATCCAGCTCTCCTCCTGCTCTCTGCTTACTCGTCAGCTAGTGCTCCTGTGTCCAGCCCTCCTCCCTGCTCTCTAGTAACTCATCAGCCAGTCCTCCTGTGTCCATCCCTCCTTCCACTCCCTGCTAACTCATCAGTCAGTGCTCCTGGGTAGCCCTCTTCATTTCTCTCTGGTAACTCATCAGATAGTGCTCCTTGCTGCAGTCCTCCTCCCTGCCCTCCTCTAAATCATCAACTGATGCTCCTGCATCCAGTCCCCCTCCCTGCTCTCTGCTACCTCAACAGCCACAGCTCCAAGCCCACCGTTCCTCCCTGTTCTCTGCTAACTCATCAGTCAGTGCTCCTGCATCCAGCCCTCCTCCTCGCTCTCCTCTAACTCATCAGCTGGTGTTCCTGGGTCCAGCCATCTTCCCTGCTCTCTGCTTACTCACAGCACACTGCACCTGGCTCCAGCCCTCCTTCCTGCTCTCCTCTAACTCACCAGCGAGTGCTCCTGGGTCTAGCCCTCCTTGCAGCTCTCCTCTGTCTTATCAGTCAGTGCTACTGGGACTAGCCCTCTTCCTTTCTGTCTGGTAACTCATCAGGCAGTGCTCCTTGGTGCAGTCCTCCTCCCTGCTCTCCTGTAAATCATCAGCTGATGCTCCTGCATGCAGCCTTCCTCCTGGCTCTCTGCTAAGTGGTCCTTCAGTGCTCCTGCATCCAGCCACCCTCCCTGCTCTCCTCTATCTCATCAGTCCATGCTACTGGGACCAGCCCTCTTTCCTCTTCTCTGGTTACTCTTCGGTCAGTGCTCCTGGGTGCAGTCCTCATACCTGTTCTCTAACTCATCAGACTGCCTCCTGCACCCAGCCCTCCTCCCCACTCTAAACAAACTCATCACTCAGTGCTCCTGGATCCAGCCCTCCAACCCAATCTCCTCTAACTCATCAGCTGGTGCTCCTTGGTCCAGCCCTCCTCCCCACTCTAACTCACCAGCCAGTGCTCCTGCGTCCAGCCCTCTTCCCTGCTCTCTGCTTACTCACAGCACACTGCTCCTGGTTCCAGCTCTCCTCCCTGCTCTCCTCTCACTCATCAACAGTTCTCCTGGGTCCAGCCCTCCTCCCTGTACTCTGCTAACTCATCAGTCCATGCTCCTCCATCCAGCCCTCTTCCCTAATCTCTGCTTACTCATCACACAATGCTCCTGGGCCCAGCCCTCCTCCCTACTCTCTGGTAACTCATCATTTGGTGCTCCTGGGCCCAGCCCTCCTCCCTGCCCTCCTCTAACTAATCAGCTGGTGCTCTGGGTCCAGCCCTCCACCCCCTCTCTGCTAACTCATCAGCTGGTGCTCCTGAGTCCAGCCCTCCTCCCTGCCCTCCTCTAACTAATCAGCTGGTGCTCTGGGTCCAGCCCTCCACCCCCTCTCTGCTAACTCATCAGCTGGTGCTCCTGAGTCCAGCCCTCCTCCCTGCCCTCCTCTAACTAATCAGCTGGTGCTCTGGGTCCAGCCCTCCACCCCCTCTCTGCTAACTCATCAGCTGTAGATCCTGGGTCTGTTCCTCTTTCCCTGCTCATGACCATGGAGCTTCAGCCATATGGCTCTTCCCAGTTGTCCCAGTTTCCTGAAAACACCGTCTCTCCAGTTCTTAAAAATCTTCAGTGGTGAGACTTGTCATTTAAGTTCAACAAGGAAAAGCAAAAATGCCCAGACAGTGCACTATAAAAGGAAAAAGTGCATTTGATAAGAGGTTAATTTGGTCTGAGAACAGAAAAGGAGTGAGAAGTGTAGACAGTGTGTTGTGGTGGCAGTCAATTCAATCTCAAAGAAGTGAACACTCTGGGCCACTAGAACTCATCAGTCTTCCCAGTGACATTCACGTTTTTCATAATTAGGAAAAGACATTTGAAGTCTTCTGGACACTGCAAGGATTTTAAGAGTTCTTCCTCTTGATTCCACTGCTGTAACTGGCTCTCTTTCCTAAGTAAGTTATACCAAATTTTGCAGTGTTTGTATAAAGCACTTATTTGATCCATAAACTTAAAGTGGATTAGCTACATTTTCTGGATTTCAGCATGTCATCCCTAGGTGACTTGGCTTCCGACTTGAGGTTCCAGAAAGAATCAAAATTCCTTGCTTGCTTTATTTCACTCCTAGGAGATGGTTCTCTTATTAGTTAAACTGATAAAAAACAAACAACAAACAACAAAAGCTAGTGTTTGTGTTCACCTAAGCTAAACATTTAATTCCATTTTTAGGGACCTTACCAATCTTGGTGTAAAATCTTCCAGATTAAACATTTTTACTGCAACTGAAAATTTTTTTAAAGAATTTTATTCTTGTTGTTTAACTCTTTACAGTGTCTATCATAAATGTAATTAATTGCGTAATGTAATGATTGTCTCTTCAGAAAAACTATAATCTATGAAAGACATGTTATACAAAAAATATGTCCTAATTCATTTCCCAGTTTCATGTATCTTTAATTAAATTTTTTTTTTAATTTTCAAATCCTTTGTTTAATTGCTTTTATACAATTTATTGATGGCTTAAACTTTAGGTGAGCTTTCAAAGACTGACCTCTTATCTCTAGGTGAGGAGATTTACCTGTAGAGTTATTTTAAATGACATTCAAATACGCAGACCAAAAGGATTTTTGTTGTTGTTATTGTTCATCAGATTATCCAAACAATTCATTTTAGAAATGATTCCTGTGAGAATCTCAAATGAACATTTAAGAAAATTCCCATCTTTTGTTTTAAAAAAAATCCTCCCTTCTCTTACTTTTCGCTGCCTATTTTGGGGGAGTCCGCATGGTGAGGTAGTTTAAACCCCGACTCCGCTACTTATTAGACTTAGCCTTGGGGCCCTGTTTAAGCTTCCTGACCTTGCGTTTCTCCTTTGAAAAGGCCATCGCGTCTGCACCCAACGGCTCTGCGCGGCTCTCCACAGAGGGCCAAGGTGCTCCTTTCTCCTGAGAGTTGGAAGAAAAGAATGTGGACCCAAACCAGGTAAATCAGGAAGATATTTGGGTACTGCCCAAATGCCGTCATTCAGCATTTCATGGGTGCACAGATTCAGGGAGCTAGACGGGGATCTTAAACCTTCTCATCCAAGCCTCAGTTTACAGAGGAGGACACGTGTCATTAGAACAGTTCTCAGGTATGATGAGCACAACCCGTGGGGTGAAATGTAATCCACAGGGAAAAAATCTGACCAAGAAAAGTGCAAGTGCTTTGTCAACAATGATGTCCATTTGAATGTTACTTTTTTCCTATTGTTATAAATTTATATATGTAGAGAAAAAGCAAATGAAATGTCAGGTTACTCTATGTGGTTTAAGCTAAGGAGCTACTGAGTAGTTAGAAAATTTGATGGACCAATTTCAGACCCTTCACACATGTCCACGGAGGAAAGCCTCATCTGAATGTGCTATAATTTCCAAGAGCTAAAAGGAGAAACTAAACAAACACAGAAAAGTCTTCATATAGAACGGCTGTGAGATTGATTACATATTTTAATGCCCTTGCAATAATTTGTTATTGTCCATGTTTTATCTTCATTTTGCTCAGAACTTAGAAGGGTATAATTATAAATTTAAAATGTATATTAATTTATATTAGTTAATGAAAAAAATAATTCAAGGACTTCACAAAGCTAAAAGTTGAAAGTCATTTCGTGTTAAAAAAAGTCGAATTGTATTGTTGGAAAATAACTCAGTCCAACTTCTACCCACATTACAGAAGAAACTATGGAAGGGTTAATGATTGTCTCAAATTACATGGCCAAAAAAATGCCCAAATCTCCTCAATCTTGGTCCACTGCTCACTCTGCTATAGCTTGCTGCTATTTTTAGGTGGACGCCGGGAACAGCCATTGGCCATTTGGATGCCTGCCCTGGCCAGGCGCTCCACACCTGTGCCATCGCCCGCTCCTGTGACGCGCTGGGCCAGGTGACTCTTCCTTGGCTCTCCCCTGGCTCTCCCCCTGGGGACTCTGTCCCTTCACCAGCTCCCTGAGCGTTAGCACTTTCTGGCTGGTACTACTGAACAGGAAAATAAAAGCTAGGAGCTCTTAGAGCAAGTGGAGTCCACCACCACGCAGTCACCTGTTAGAAAACGGGGGTCAGTTACCCAGTCTTCATCATACACCGCATACTGGCTCAGGTATTTGCTTTGCAAGTAGCCATTATAGGTACAGAATATGCAGGCGAAAATCCACGTAAAGAAGGGCGTTGGCTTTCCTCCTCGAATCAGAAACGGGTAAATCAAGGACCTTAAGAAAACAAGAAACAAACAAATTTCAAAAAAGCTAAGGAATATTACTTCTGCAATTCTCTTGGGGGTTTGTGTGTGTGTGTGTGTGTGTGTGGTTCATTTGTTACAATTGATGAATACATTGTGGAGCATTGCCACTAAGCATGGATTATAGTTTACATGGTAGTTTACACTCTCCCCAGCACAATTTTGTAAGTTATGACAGTATATATAATGACCGGTATCTGTCATTGTAAGGTCATTCAGAAATTCCAAAGTCCCAAAAATGCCCCCATATTACACCTATTTTTCACTATCCCTCCCCTCAGAACCTCTGGTGGACACTGCCTCTATATCAATGATAAGAGTTCTTCCATCGCTAGAATAGTAAGTCTATAGTAGAATAACAGTAGTCTACTCTATCCCATCATTCATTCCCCAATCCTGAGGATTTGGGGATGGTGATACCCACTCCTCCTCTATATGAGAGGGGGCTTAGGTCCCACGGGGCAGATGGATGGGACTATGTTGCTTGCAGTTGTAGACTCTCTCTGTTCCTTGGGATGGTTATTGTCTATCATCATCTCCTTTTTAGTTGTCCTGGCTGAGTCCAAGGAAGCAGAGAGCAGGTGCAGCAACCCTCTTGAGGTATTAATTTTACTATGCATTGTTGCTCGGTGCCTGACAAATTGCAAAGAGGAAGTTACCACTCGACAGTGCTCTGACTGCCATGCACGTCACTGTACATTTTACTTTCTTATCACGACATAGCCATTGTGTTGAAACAATGAGAGAAAAAATGGACTTCGGTTGTCCTGTTTTTAAGGTACAGTAGAGGTGGGTGTTTTTGTTATTGAAGCAGATGGCAACAAATCCTTTAGTACGCAATGACACGACAGCTAAGATGGACAACGGCCCTCAAGGCTGCCAGCCTGAACGCTTGCTGTGATATTCCTAACTCCCAGGGAAGCGACAGACAGGACAGGGAGAAAGTTTAAAAAAGAATCTCATCACAGCAGAATTTCTTCATGTTAAAAAAAAAAAGGAAAGGAAAACACCACCAAAGGGAGGTACCGAGGGACTCAGGTGTTAGCCAAGCAGGGAGCGCCGCCTCCTAACGGGGAGGTGAATGCCGCAGCCAAAGAAAGCAGCCCTGGAACACCTTTCACAGGGCCTTTGGGTGCAAACAGTTTCTTGAGGAGGGCCGGCCCTGGGAGCCCCAGCGCCGGGAATTAAAACGCAAGGCGGCGCTGGAGGGGCCTTCCTGGGCCCTTGGCGAGCCCACAGGTGTTTGGGGGTGCTGCTGGCTGTTTGTTTTTTCAGCCGGGGCCCAGTGTGGAGGGAGGAAGAAGTGGCCTCTCCTCAGAGTCGATGTGGAATAAACCACAGGGGGAGCGCTGGGGACATCTGAAGTTCTTTTATGAATCCCAGAGAAGAAAAAGCTTATGCTCCTGAACTAATCCATTCCCGGGCCTTTCCAGGTGGGGCCCGTCAGCGCAGGGCTGGGTCCAATATAAATGGAGACACAGAGGGAGGGGGACACAGACGCGGAGGAAAGGGCAGCCGCCGTGTTTGGCCACGGGAGAGAGGGCGCCAGGGTCACCCACGGCTGCGGAAGGGCAGAGAAGCCCCGATGGGCGGAGAGAGGCCAGATCCCCGCCTTCCCCACGTGGCCGGACCCCAGGGCCACCAGGGGCTGCCTTGGGCGAGGAAGCATGTCTGCTGGTAGCATGATCTGGACATTTCATGGCCTCACGACCGTGAGCGCTTACTCCCAATAACGTGCCCATTACAAAAGCCAACCCACTTTGCATCAGCAGCCCTTTGGCAAACGAAGACAAGTACTTTCAAAGAAGTTGAAAAGAGATCCAAACAGAACAGCCTGGGGTAGGATCTGCTTATTTCAGTTGCAAAACACCAAACTGCTATCAATGCAAAATACCTGAAATGGGTTGGCTTTTATGAGGGGAATTTATTGTTTACAGGGTGAAATCCGTCAGTTCTGAGGCTGTGAAAAGGTCCACATCAAGGCATGATCAGACTTGCTGTCTCACCAAAGGTCGGCCGCTGGCGATCCTGGACTCCTGCCATGTGGCAAAATGGCAGCTGGCCTCTGCCGCCTCCACCAGGCGCATTGTCTTCCCAAGCTCAGCTGTGGGCCAACAGGCAATGGCTGGCCTCTCCCCCAGTCGTATCTCTTGAGCTTTGGGCTGCTCTCTGAGGCCAGCCTCCGACCTCTCTCCCAGCCCCACCGGTTTCTCCTTCTGCCGCTGTTGGTTTTGCCGGCATCCTCTCTCCCGTGGCTCTGGGGTAAAATGGCAGCCCTCCTTCTCTGTGGGTGTCTGCACTCAGTCCTCAGTTTATATGTCTCCAGTAAAAGGATTAGGACTCACCCCAATCTAAACAAAGGCTCTTCACTGCTGTGATTTAATCAGCAGTGATAGAAATTGCTCTGAATGAGGGATGGCCTCAACCACTTTTGTTGAATACTAAGGGTTTTCAAAATTAGCTATTGCTGTAGACTTGAAAATGTTGCTTAATGAATTTAGGCTAACATTTCAAGGCAAAACAGCACTTAAATCAAGGCTTTACTGTGGGAAGGTCATTTCAACCACTGATGTTGTTTCAGTCACAAATAATATCAAGCAGCTTTAGGTATCTTCCATGCTATTTAAGTTAAAACAAAAGTGAAATCTCCATTCTTACATAAATTTACAGCAGATAAAATTTCCACGTTCAAAGTACAGTTCCAGTAGTGTTTTACGGATCTTGATTCCTGTATTTCAAAATCCACTTAACTGTGTAATTGCAGAGTTGCCGCTAAACCTCAATGGGAAGTCATTAATCTACAATGCAATGGCATCCTAAAAGACAAATATCAGGGGAAGAATCTAAAGAGTTCCATAAATGCCTTTATGGCCATGAGTACACGCAATTAAAATAATATACCCAAGGACTGTTATCAGTATTTGGCAGTATCTGTGTGAAAAAGAATTCCATGTTTCTCATTAGACCTATATTACAAAGATTGTACTAAATCATGATTTATTCTTATAATTAGGTAATTTTTAATTGTGGTAAAATAGACATAACATAAAATCATTATATCCATGTATTAGCCAGCCAAAGGGTGCTGATGCAAAGTACCAGAAATCCATTGGCTTTTATAAAGAATATTTATTTGGTAGAAAAGCTTCCAGTTACAAGGCCCTAAAAAGTCCAACTCAAGGCTGCCTTCACACTAAAGTCTGTTGCCATGTGTTGAAGCAAGATGGCGGACAAGCTCTGCCTGGTCTCTTGGGACTTCTCAGCGGCTCTGTTCTCTTTGGCTGCAAACTATCAGGCAAAGGGCTCATCTCTCTTCCTGGGGCTTTAGCTGTTTGAGCTTTCTCCTTTCTGTCACATGGCAAGACTGAAATGACCAAGTTCTCTCCTCTTCTATCTTCTTGAGTGAGAGTCCATTTATATCTGCCCACCAAGGGGGCGGGGACTCAGCCCTGAGCCATGCTCTACTGATGTGCTTGAATCAAAGGCCCTAAACTGATTTTATTAAGTAAACTTAAAACCTTTGAATTTAATACAATCAAAGGGTATCGCACCCAGAGGAACAGGCCAGTTTACAAACATAATGGTGGCAGTGTGGTATTGTTTACGAATTTCAAAAATAGATAATGGATTGTGTTTGTAAACTGGCTTGTTCCTCTGGGCATATTAGATAGTATTAAATTTAGAGGTTTCACTTTTACTTGATTAGATTATGATTAGGGTTTTAATTCAGCCACGACAGTAGGATGTTGAGTCCCCGCCCACCAAGAGAAAATGACGGAGCAGAGGAGTTTTAGTTTTGATGCTGTAGGCCCAGGAAGTAAATACACAGGAGAACACCACAAAGGAATAGAGACTGCTCTGTAGACACAGCAGAGGCCCCCAGGAAGAGAATGAGTCTGATAGTCTACAGCTGCAGCTGAGCCTGGAGAGCAATGAGCCCTGAGAGAGAGGTGAGACTTACCCCAGCCTACAGCTGAGATCAGAAGAAGCTGGGACCATGAGCCTTAAGAGGAAGAGGAAGCCTGAGCCCTCGCAGACATCGTCTGCCATCTTGCCATCTTGCTCAATGCGTGGCAAATGACTTTGGGTGAGAAAGTACCTTTTGTGGTACCTTGAGTTGGATTCTTTAGGACCTTGTGATTGTAAGCTTCTATCCCAAATAAATATCCTTATAAAAGCCAACAGATTCCTAGTATTTTGCATCAGCACCCTTTCTGCTGATTAACACATAATCTTTCTCTTTTTGGGGGGGAGGGATTCACAAAAATAATCTCAAACTGCTACAATCCATTTTAAGTGGACAATATTTGATATTAAGTACATTGACAATACAGTAAGTTTCATAGCTACCTATTTCCAGGCTATTTTCATAATCCCAGACCAAAACTCATACCCATTTAGCAATAACTCTCCATTCTCCCCTCCCCCACCATTGGTAATCATTATTCTGCTTTCTGTCTTTCTGTATTTGCTTATTCTAATGATTTCATATAATAGAAATAATACAATATATGCCTTTCTGTGTCTGGTTTATTTCACTCAACATGATATCTTCAAGGTTCATTCATGTTGTAGCATGTACCAGCATACCACTTATTATTATTTCTTTTTACAGCTGAATACTATTCCATTTGTTTATCCATTTATGAGTCAAAGAAGAAATTAAAAAGGAAATTAGGAAATACCTTGAGATGAATGAAAATGAACACACAGCAGACCAAATCTTACAGGATGCAGCAAAGGCAGTGCTCAGAAGGATATATATAGCTCTAAATGCCTACATTGAAAAAGAAGAAAGGTCACAAACCAATAACCTAACTTTACACTGTACGAAACTAGAACAAGAAGAGCACATTAAACACAATTAGTGGAAGGAAGGAAATAAAGATTAGAGCAGAGCTAAATGAAATAGAGGAAAGAAAAATAATAGAATCAATAAAACCAAAACATTTTTAAAAATAGAGCAATGAAGTTGACAAACTTTCAACTAAAAGAGAGAACATAAATAACCAAAATCAAAAATGAAAATGGGGTCATCACTACTGACCTTACAGAAATAAAAAGGATTATAAGAGACTCACCCTAATTTCAAAGACACAAGTAGGTTGAAGCTGAAAGGATGGAGAAAAATATCCCATGAAATAGTAACCAAAAAGAGCTAGGGTAGCTATATTAATAGCAGATAAAATAGACTTTAAGGCAAAAACTGTTACAAGGGATAAAGAAGGATATTAGAGAATGATAAAGGGGTCACTTCAGCAAGAAGACATAATTTTCATAAATATATATGCACATATAAGCAGAGCCCCAAAATACATGAAGCAAATATTCATAGAAACGAAGGGAGAAATAGATGATCCTACTTTGATAGTAGGAGACTTCACTACACCTTTCAATAATGAATAGACCATCTAGAAAGAAAATCAATTAGGATAGAAGACTTGAAGGATACTGTGAGCCAACTAGACCTAACAGACATGGAATTCACATTGTCCTCAAGTGCACATGGATCATTCTCTGCATAGACCTTATGTTAGATCACAAAACAATTCATAATTTTAAAAAATAGTGAAATCATATAACATATCTTCTCTGACCACAATGAAATAAAGTTAGAAATCAATAACAGAGGCAAAACTGGAAAGTTCACATATGTGTGAAAATAAAGCAATACATTCTTGGCAATACATCAATTGGTAAAAGAAGAAACCATAAGGAAAATTAGGAAATATCTTGAGATGAACCAAGGCAAAAACACAACATACCAAAAATTGGTTTCATTGAAAAGATCAAGAAATTCAACAAAACTTTTAACTAGATGGACAATGAAGAAAAGGAAAGTGGACAAATGAATGAGGTACATGATCGACAACTGCAAAGAAATAAAAAGAATCGTAAGAACATGCTACGAACAACTGCACACCAACAAATGAAATGAAATGGACAAGTTCCTAGAACTTGTCCTACAAGTTGTCCTACACTGACTTGTCCTACACTGACTTAAGAAGAATCAGAAGATGTCAACAGACCAATAAGAAGTAAAGAGATTGAATCAATAATTGGAAATCTCTCAACAACAACAAAAAAGCCTAGGACCAGATGGCTTCATTGGTAAATTTTACCATATATTTCAAGAAGAATTAACACTAATCCTGTGCAAATGCTTCCAAAATCTTGAAGAGGAGGGAACACTACCTAATGAGGGCAACATTACCTTACTACCAAAGCTAGATAAAGGTACCACAAGAAAACTAGAGATGGGCATCCCTTCTGAATATTGATGTAGAAATCCTCAACAAACCACTAGCGAACCAAATCCAACAGCATATTAAAATAATTATACTCCATGATCAAGTGGGATTTATCCCAGGTATGCAAGCGTGATTGAATGTAAGAAAATCAATTAATGTAATATACCACCTCAATAGAATGAAGGAAATAAACCTACATGATGATCTCAATTGATGTGGAAAAGTCATGTGACAAAATTCAAAACTGCTTCTTGATAAAAATGGTCAGAAACCTTGGTATAGAAGGAAGACTTCCTCAACATGATAAAGGGCATATACGAAAAACCCACAGCTAACACGTGAAATGGTTAAGGACTGAAAGTTTTCCCTCTAAGACCAGGAACAAAACAAGGATGCCCACTTTCACCACTGTTCTTCAACATGGTATCGGAAGGTCTAGCCAGAGCCATTACATGAGAAAAAGAAAGAAAAGGCATCCAAATCGGAAAGGAACAATGAAAACTTTTCCCACTTGCGAAGGAAACGATCCTATATGTAGAAAATCCCATAAAATCTATAGCAAAGCTACTGGGAGAAAATATATGGAAACTACAAATCTGATAAGGGTTTAATATCTAGAATATACATTTCTGCAAAAAAGATATATAAATGACCAATAAGTACTTAATATGATGCTCAACCACCAAGAAGCAGAATACAGAGAGATCTTGGGGAGAAAATTCCCCAGGAAATTTTGTCTTTGAATTCCCAATATCCCTATTATGTTTACTACAGCTTGACCAAAAGTTCAGAATCCTGGAGTCCTGATTTACACCTTTGTCTTCGTCTTTCATATGTATACTCCATCCCTAAGTCACATTAATTTTCTTGTCCTTCACAATTAGAAGATCATTGACTTCACTTTTATTTCTCAGTCTCTATTATGGCTATTCAAGTGCAACTTCTTCCCTTCTCAGGCCCACTCCAAGATAAGGTCTCTAGACTTGCTCCCCCCCCCAACCCCCAATGCATTCTATAAAAACTACTAGAATAATAATCTTTTTTTAAAAATTTATTGAAGTATATCACTCATACATGAACATGCATAAACAATTAGTATATAGTAATAGTTGAGAACTTACAAAACAAACATGTGTAACCTCATACAGGGCTCTCATACCTCACCCTACCACCATTACCTTGATTTGTTGTGAAACATTTTTAACTAATGATTAAAGAGCATTCTCAAAATATTACTACTAACCAAAGTATTTTTCCCTTAACTCACCCTATTATTACTAGTTATTGTTATATCATTTATACATGAACACACATAAACAATAAGTGCACAGTTAAAGTTGTGAACTTACAAAGCGAACATGCATAACATCATACAGAGGTCCCATACGTCCACCCTCCACCAACACCTTGCATTGTTATGGGACATTTCTTACAAATTATGAGAGAATATTGTTAAAATCTTACTACTTACATTTGGTGTAATTTTCCCCCAACCCACCCTATTATTATTTTTAAAATATATTTTTATGACAGAGGTTGTAAACTTACAAAACAATCATGCACATGTGCAAAATTCCCATACAACACTTCTCTACTGACACACCACACCATGGTGGAACATTTGTTACAGATTATGAAATAATATCATCAGATTATTACCAGGTCCATAACATACATTTTGCACACTTTTCCCATACTCCACCATTATCAACAGAGTGCATCTTTGGCTTAGATGCATGACTATTACATTAGTACTGTTAAGCACAGTCCATAGGTCACTCCAGTTGTTTTTCCCATGCTTCTCCACATACCCAAAAATAGTGATGTATATTTGCTCTAGTTCACAAAGGACACTCTTGCATCTGTACCATCAACCACAATTCTCATTATCCACCTCTGGGTTTACTGTGCTATTGGTCCCTAGATTATTCTCTAGCTTTCTGTCTATTGACAAAAATAATCTTTTTTTGATGCTATTTTTGTTTATCATGCCAATGTCCAAGTAAGCAAAAGTGCAGGGGTTCTTTAGTAGTGATTTAATTGAGTTCTTTGCTCTTCAAAATGACCTTCAAAATATCTGATCCCCACCTCAGATCACCAAATTTAATTCTTATTATTCAAAGTTTCAACTCTCCATTCCATCCAAGTAAAGCTGAGGGTTCCTCTTCTCATACCACTTGCCCAAGGCATTTCCCTCTGATGAATGGGACCATGCTTTTCTCTTAGCCCTAGTCTCTTCCTCTTTTCAAACTCTTGCCATCTGCCAAGGAAGTGTGACGAGAGCCAGAAGTCCTTTTGCCAGTAGCCATGGGCGAGCTGGTCTGAAGCACTGCTGGTGAAGAATGAAGAGCCTAGCTAACTTCTAAAACCTCCAGAGGAGAACTGAGGTTGACTTTGGAGGGCCAGGCTAACTTGATCCTCCACCCTAAATCACCCAGAGCACTTCCTGACTCCAGCTCCTGCCACTGCTTGAGGGAGGAGAAGAGCTGAAATCAAGTGGTGAAATCTTGTTGGTTACTTCACTGCTCAGAGCTAAATCCTATCACAGATAGAACACATACAAATGATTTCAAGTTCCACTTATCTACCTTCCCAAATTTTCTAGGGACAAGGAGGCAATATGATCTTGGGGGTGGGGGAAGAGGGTGGGAGGGGACGTGGGCTCCAGAGTTATGAGTTGGAAAATCTAGGGGAAAATCATGTAAACTCTGGAAGCTAATCTGTAAAGTACGGAGAGGTGAGAAAACATTTTTAAAAGACCCCAAACAAAGTGCTTCAGAAGGTTTCTTTTCCTGTGTCTTCTTAGCGTAATTATCTTTAAATGCACAGACATTATTATTTATGATTTGACAAAGCCCCAAGCATTTGTCCAAGCAAGAAAGAACAATTAGCAATCTTATTCATCATTCTGAAAGTTACATAATTAATTAAGGTCCTCAGTTTTTACGAGAAATGTCACCACATCAGAAAGTGGTCTGGTTACCTCAAATGAAGAGCAAGACCTGTGAAACCACACTTAGAAAATACAAGTTTATTTTTCTAGTGATGTTTGACTAATGTAGTTAACTCTTCTGGTTTTCAAACCTAATCTTCAAATTTAGCTTTAGACAGAGAAGTAGACAGAAATACAGCCTTTGAAGATGGTAAGTATGTAACTTATGAAGAGCTGTCTGTGCAACAAGGTGTAATGTTGATGCCAATAGGCAAAATGGCCAAGCCATTTGGCAGGAGTCTTTATATTTCAACATATGCTGGGTTCTGAGTAACAAATAACAAGCAGTGCTGTGCCCATTGAAGAAATTTACAAAATAGTTCCTGGGTGTACGAAAACTTAAAAAGGAGAAAAGAGCAATCACTGCAAATACAAATGGGTATTAGAATCATACAGAAGCTTTCAAAGTGCACCAGTGCCCAGGTCCCATACCCAGAGATTCTGATTTAATTGGTCTAGTGGTGGAACCAAGACACTGGGATGTGTAAAGCTCCCCAGTAGAGGATACAGCTGCTCAAGTTCTGAGTACTCTAGTCTCATCTGGGTTTCTAACAACTTTTTATTCCATTTTTCTTTATTGAAGAAGTTGGGCATTTGTAGAAGAGTCATGCATGAGACACGAGTCCTGTACACCACCCAACAATCAACTCCTTGTCTAGGATGGAACATTTATTATGATTGACGACAGAACATTTTTGTAGAGTTGTATCACTGGACCACATATGATGTGTTAACACTTATAGTCAAAACTGAGGACCTGGAATTTAAAAACTGGGGCCCATGGTTTAACTTAGGGTTCACTGTGTAGTGTAGTTCCATGGATTTGTTTTTTCAAATTTTTATTGTGACATACATACAATCGGACACTTCCCCCTTTTGATCAGGTTCAGATATACATATTTGGGTGCTGTTAATTATGTGTACAACGCTATGAGATGGGGGCTGGGCCCTGGCAGGAGGGCGGGGCAGTGGACACAGTCTGTTCCTGTGCGTTCCAAAGAAGTGGGCGGGGGTCTTGGAGCCAGTGGCTAACGACAGCGCTCTCAAGGGTCCTGGAAGAGGTGGGGAAGCAGGGGCCTTCTTCCCAGGAGCTCTGCTCCCCAGGCAGAGCCCCCTGGCAGGAGGGCAACCTTCTCAGAATCCACGCGTTCGGCCTGGTAGAGCCTGCCCCAAGTGCGCCAGTGGGGCTGCTGTGTCCATACACCCCCCACTCCTGGAGTGTCTGAACTGCTTCCCATCACATCCACATCTGCCCCCCAAGTGTTCCCTGAACATCAGAGCACAGGTGCCACCCGCCCCCCAACACACAAATCCAATCTACGGAAATTTGGGACTACCAAACAGATTGCTTTGGAGGCGATTATTCAACTTCACTAAAAGAGAATGGAAAACATGCCAGACTATAATCAGAAAACCTGGGTTCTAGTCTTGTGTTGGATAAAATCTAACACACTTTCTAAGTTGTCGAAAGATGTCTCATCACTTAGAACCTTGAAGTTGCTCATACTTATAAACCTACCGGAAGACGAGAATTCATGAAATAGTTATAAACAAAGCGAAGCCCGTGGAAATGAAGAACAAGAAAGCTGAATATAATCCCCCTCCCCTCCTTGAGAAGATCCTTCTCAGTGGTGATGAATTTTCACTAACACATACTCTCACTCCCGAATGGGTTTTTTGAACAAAAGCACACACATTTAAGGGGAATGACTAAAGCTCAGCCTGTGCCCATAAAATTAAACAGAACCTGCTGGCCAGTGGAGAGATTCAGCCCCAGCCCACGTCCCAGAGAGTCCTTTGGGTGTTGCACCCACATCTCCCTGTCTTTCCTTCCAGGGTCTGTGTGACTTGCCACAAAGATGAAAGACGTTGTTGATGTGGGGGGTGGGGGGTGGGGTATATGGGAACCTCTTACATTTTTTAATGTAACAATTTTTTGTGATCTATATACCTTAAAAAAAAGGCAATAAAAAAAAGATAATAATCTGAAATGTTCACAAGTTAAGCAAAACTCTATTATTTGCCTGGACTTCCTCTAACAAATTGTAATTTTACTATCAACTCTCTAAATCCCTGTCCGGTTTTTACCTCCCTTTTGTTTCTTGAATACAGAGGCTGTCACCAATATTATACAAACGTATCCAAAATTTGGAATCAAAACTGTAATTTGTTTGATATGTTTGATATATAGGAAAATATTCATATCATTATAATATTTAAATATCTCAATTAATATGTACAGTTTACAGAAGAAACAGTCTCAAAAAGTCACATATATTTTCAAAGATAAGCAACTAAAACTGCTTTGGCTCAACCTAAGTTTGAATTATTAAAAGCTGCACATTCCTTCCAAAAAAAAAAAAAGAAGCTTTGAGTGGTGCACTCTCCCAGTCACAGGTGAGGGAATGAGTGAAGAAATCATCAGGCGTGTCCTCATTTATTCCTTCCTCTAGAGGCAAATGCACTGGAGAGGTGGTGGGAGAGGGTCGCTGGTCAAGTGTAGAGATACGCCCCGTCAAGCCCACAATTTGTAGACGAAAAGCATTCTGTCAAGTAAACTTAGTTGTTCTTTTGGAACTCAGGTCCACCATGATTTCCTGCCCTGTCCACACTTGTTTGACTCAGTCCTGTCTTAGGGGGTCACCATTCAGGTTATTCTTTATTTGCTGCCAACACCCTAGAGCCTTCTCTTCCTGGCACTGCACCCTGGGTGGCTGTGTTTGGGAACCGCATCATCCCCTTTTCTTGCCAGCTCTCTGTGTTTGAGTTTGGCCAACAGAAGTACAAGCAGAAGATCAAAGCACAGGAGGAGCTAGAGGCAAGGGCTTCTTCCCTGCTCCTTCCCTGCTTCAGTAGAATCTCGCAGTAGCCGCGACCTTCCGCGTGCAGCTACAGCTCACACTGGACTCTGGCAGCAGCATTTCCTTCCCCTTTCCCTGCAAACCAAGGGATGACCATGGCTTCCCCTGCTGCTAGTCTCTTCATACCTCAACATCCTTTTTCACTCCCTTAACCATGCCCTCACCTCCATCAGTAGATCCTTCATCAGGGAATGTTCATTTGAATCACCTAGGTTATTCTGCTATTACTGAGACTTTGGCTGAGCTGTGCTTTACAAAGGTAGTGCAATGAATGCACTTAAAGACCCATAAAAGTTTCATTCATTTTTGTCAAAAGATGATTACATAATTTGTAGCAAAATACAAATGACCAACAAGGAAAAAAAGAATGATCATCATCATTAGCCATTAGGGAAATGCAAATCAAAAGTGCAACAGGATTCCTTTTCACACCTCGTAGAATGGCTAGTGTTTAAAAAAAAGTAAAATAACAAGTGTTGGAGTAGATATGGAGGAATAGGGACACTCGTTCATTGCTGGTGGGAATGCAAAAGGGTGCAGCCACTGTAGAAAACACTTCCAGAAAGCTAAATACAGAATTAAAATTTGACCTGACAGTACCATTTCTAGGTATATACTCAAAATAACTGAACGCAGGGACTTGAACAGATATTTACACACTGATGCTCACAGCAGCATTATTCACAATTGCCAAAGGATGGCAGTCACCCAAGTATTCATCAACCGATGGATAAACACAGTGCAGTAGATACATACCTTGCGATATTATGCAGCTGTAGAAAGGAATGAAGTTGTTATACATGGTACAATATCAATGAACCTTATAGACATCATGTCTGTGATGGTTAGGCTATTGTATCAACTTGGCCAGGTAATTGTGCCCAGTTGTTTGGTCCAGCAAGCACTGGGCTGACTGTAATACAAGGGCATTTATGGACTTTCATCACCATTGACTTTACTGCAATGGTAAATCATAGATAGCTGGCTACAATTACATCAGTCAGGGAGATTGCCATCAGCAATAAATGATGCTTAACCCAATCAGTCAAGTCCCTTAAAAGGGGACGTGATTCCAGCATTGAAAGAGAATTTCCCAGCTCATCTTTGGATAGCCAACATCTCCCAGAACTCATCAAGAATCTTCACTGGACTTTCATCAGAGCTCTGATTGCAGCCTGCCTGCGGAACTGGACTTGTGCATCCCCACGGCTGCATGAGAGACTCTGATAAATCTTACTATCAACAGATGTCCCTTGTTGATTGTTTCCCTAGAGAACCCTGACCAACACAACGTCAAAGGAAATAAGCCACACATGACAGGACAAATATTGTATGATCTCACTTCATGAAACAATCAGAACACCCAAATTCATAAAGCCAGATGCCGGAATACGGGTCACCAGAGGCCAGGGTGAGAGCGGGGAGTGGGGAGTTAATGCTTAATGCATGCAGAATTTCTGTTCGGGGTGATGGAAAAGTTTTGGTAATGGATGGTGTGAAGGGTAGCAGAATATTGTGAATATAATTAACGGTACTGAATTGTAGCCTTGAGTGTGGTTAAAAGAGGAACTTTCAGGATGCATATGTTACCAGTATAAAAAGATTATTAAAAAAAAAAAAAAAGAACTGTGGAACAGTGAAACTTAAGGTAGCTATGGCCTGTGGTTAACGGTGTAATTATAAACACATTGCTTTATCCGTCCTACTAAAGGTACCGCACGAACGCGAAGTGTTGATGGTAGGGAAAGCGCCGGTGTGAGGGTGTGTGCTGGAAGCCTGTACTTTCTGAATGCTTTTTCAGTAAACATACAACTTCTCTAAAAAATAGAAAAGTCGTGCCTGGAGGAATACAAAGCTGTGTCCTGACTCTCCCCTTGGCTCCAATCTAATAAACTCCCAGGAGAAAATTCCCTTTGTGAACTTGGCAGCCGAGCCCCTGCGCGGCTCCCCGCCGCCCCTGGACAGATCCCGCCGCCCCTGGACAGATCCCGCCGCCCCGCGCAGCTCCCGCGGCCCCTGGACAGCTCCCGCGGCCCCTGCGCAGCTCCCCGCGGCCCCTGCGCAGCTCCCCGCGGCCCCTGCGCAGCTCCCCGCGGCCCCTGCGCAGCTCCCGCCGCCCCTGCGCAGCTCCCGCCGCCCCTGCGCAGCTCCCCGCCGCCCCTGCGCAGCTCCCCGCCGCCCCTGCGCAGCTCCCGCGGCCCCTGGAAAGCTCCCGCGGCCCCTGGACAGCTCCCGCCGCCCCTGCGCAGCTCCCGCGGCCCCTGGACAGCTCCCGCGGCCCCTGGACAGCTCCCGCGGCCCCTGGACAGCTCCCGCCGCCCCGCGCAGCTCCCGCGGCCCCTGGACAGCTCCCGCCGCCCCTGGACAGCTCCCCGCGGCCCCTGGACAGCTCCCCGCGGGCTGCTCAGCGGACCTGGCGCTGGGGAGAGGGGAGAGGTGAGCGGGAGAGGGGAGAGGGGAGAAGGCAGCGGGAAGAGGGAGCCTCTCCCAGGAACCTCACAGGGGGAGCATCACCCCGTAATCGCTCTGGCCCTCTGCAGGCCCCTCCAGACACGGCTCATGGGAGATGAGGTGTGTGTGGGATGGTCCCTCTCACGGGTGTTAAACACCCCGCGCTAGTCCATTTAGACTGTGATGCGTAGCAGTGTGGGGCTAGCCGGGGACCCTCAGGTAGGGGGCCGCTGGCACCGAGCACCCGCCTCCCCGCAGGTCTAGACGCTCGCAGGCCCTGTCGACACATATCGCCGACGGCCTGGGACACGAGGCGCGCTGGCAAGCGGTTGTGGGAGAAGGGCCAGGGGCGTTGGATGGGGGGGTAAGGGCTTCTCTGCCTGAAGACCCCCAGCGGGTGGCTGAGAAGGCTCAGAGCATCAAGCAAAGCGAACTGACAACCCAGCACGCAGGTCATCTGGGGAGGTTGTCAATTTTAAGGGCAAGGCCAGCGCCTAACAAGCACCCAGGAAGCCAAGCAACTGTCCCAAGGCACACAGGTCCCCAAGGCTGTCCCCAAAGGGCTGCAGCGGTGTGCGGAAGGTGGCAAGCGGGGGTGTTCCTAAAGGGCCTGCAGTGTTTCTCCAACTAGTCACACCGGCAGGACTAATTTCCTCCTTTGAAGCCCACACACTGGGCGTAACCCAGTGGGGAAAAGCATTCTTTTAAAAGGGTCAAATGAATGCACGCTCTGGGCAAGGCTCTTCTTTAAAACCTTTAAAATAAGGTTTGTTCTGCTCTATTCTGGAAACAACTTCCAAGCCTCCTCGCCTCACCTAGCAAATGACAAGAATTATCTCTTAAAAATATCGTCCCAACAAGCTGGGATTAACTATAGTACCCCGGTTTCCTTGCCATGATAAATTAGCATTCAGTAAATGATATGACTCTCAAAAGAAAAAAATATATATAAGGGGCAGAATCGTCCAGGTCAACCTATATCATGCTGTACCTCCAGGGTTGGGAACAAGGAATTATCTGCTTTGATGATTTGGGATTACTTTAGACAATGGGGGCTTTGATCATGTTTGCATGTTTAAAACTAAGAGTGACGGTGAATTTGAAAGCCAGTTTGATGACTTGTTCCTCAACCATTTGACAGCATGGAAATCTACAGCTCTGCTGAGCTCTCAGTCCCGCCCTTCTCCTCTGCGAAACACTCTTGCATCCATAACTAAATTGCATAGATTCCTACAAAGATAGAGTGATGCACTTCTCCCTTTCCAGACAATGTTACAGTCCAAACGAGCATTTCACAGAGTACGCCCCTTCTCCAGCGCCATCAGGTGATGACACATTGCAGGGTGTGCCTGGAGCCAGGCTCTCGCTAGGAATCCCTTAAAAGACCTGAACAGAGGACACGATGGAATCAGAAGCGGGCACAATTCCTGGAGGGACCGCAGCAGGGATCATGGCAGTTTGGAGCTGGCGGAGGGCAACCAGGAGGCCGTCAGAGGCCGTTCGACCTCCCGCCCTCGGCCCCTGGGGCTCGAGCTACACTTGGACACTGCTAGATGGACTAACAGATAACTACAGAATCCAGGAGATCATTCACCGCTGAGAGCTGGAAGGGAAAAGCCCACGCGCCAAGGTTGCCTGCTCAACAAGAGGGGAAGTGGTAGAACGGGTTAGGGAGCTCAGCAGGGCAGGTGGCTCTGAGCTGACATGGGCCAGGACAGCCAGCCACAGCAGATTTCTAGCCACGCAGTGTCTGGAGATGAGAGCAGGAAAAGAGCGGGCGAGGAAGTCCGGCTCAGAGGATGGGCTTGGCGAGGGTGCCAGCCTAGGAAGAGAAACAAGGGGGGGCCAGAAAGATGGCTGGGACAAGAGCCAAGTGCCGTGCCCAGGTTGAACATTGCTGGAGGAGGAGGAAGAGAAGGGGCGTCCAGAGCCACCAAGTGCACAGGGCAGCCGGGAGCGTGGCGCGGGGCAGCTGCAGGGGCGAGGAGAAGAGGCTGGCGAGCGCGGTGGTCTTGGGTCATGCGCTGCGCTGCGCTGCAGGAGCTCAGGGGCTCACGGGTGGCCTGGAAGGGCAACGTACTTCCTGTCCAGGCTGCTTTACCCAAAAGCCGCCGCGATCCCCCACTCCATCCTTTGGTCCTCGGTTCCTTAAGGGAAAACCTCTGTCTGTAGTCTCAGTTATCAGTACAGTGCCTGGCACAGAAATCCGCCCTCAGGAAGGGCTGGCTGAAGGAATGGTATGATGCAGGCTTCCTGTACGGGGAGAGGCAAACCAGCCCTGCCCCTGCCTGCCCTCCCCGGCCGGGCTAGCTGCCTATCTGTGTTCTTCCCTTTAGCGCCAGGCTTTTCTGGGCAGGCTTGGGGGTTCTTGCCTCCCTCTTAGCCCACTGGCACTTGGAAACACCTCCATCGGGTCTCGGGGCTCACCGTTCCTTCAGGAAGGCTAACAGTCCCCCACTCCCCCAGGGCCAAGCCTCCCTCCTCTCCCGCCTCACCGGTTCACACCCACTGAACCTGCCGAGGTCTGCAGGTTCTCCCCCCCACCCCCCTGCCCCGCCCCGGTCAAGGTCTCTCCAGGGCACCCTGGCTTGTGTTCCCGCGCTGCCGCTGTGACAGCCTTCCCCCTTCCTCATGCTTGGGGACTTCGCAGTGCCCAGTGCCAAGAACTGGCTCAACTGATATTTACTGGATCGGCTGGGCCGGCTTATAAAAAGCGCTGTTCTCTTCCAAGGGCTCACTGAGTGAGGTCGAGTGACTGTTGAATAAATTAGGTGCTTGCGCAGAACGGAAAATGGTTATCTTTTGTGTTTGGAAAAAGTAAACGTCACCAAGCCACACCGGCCAGGTGTGCGGTACATAAACAACTTAAAAAAAAATAGCCAGGCAGTTTAGAAAAATTGCACCCAACCCAGCAAATCCCCTTGGGGCAAAGTTTGCCATGCCCCTGGTCTAGAAATCAGGAGCTGTAGCCCCTGTGCTGTCGTCTGCCAGCACCGGTGCCCCAGGGGCCTTGTCGGCCCGAGGCGACCATGGCAAGTTGCCGCTCTAGAGGTGGCTGTCGTCCTTTGCGAGAGCTGAGCTCAGTCTTCCAGTGGAGGCGGCCTGGACGTTCGCTGCGCGGTCCCTTTGTGCACAGTGGGGTTCTGCACTGGCGCTCCAGATGGGCAGCTGTGGGAGTGTGTGAGTCACACGAGCACGCGTGCATGGACGCCAGGTGCCCGGCCCGGGCAAGGCACTGAGCCTTCTGCAGAGCCATCTTTCCTTAGCCTGTGTGCCACTCCGCCAGCCGGCAACCTTCCTTATGCCACACACACAGGGAAACCGGGGCACAGGGCAGCTCCCTCCCTGACCCAGGCCGTGAGTGATGAGTGACGGGGCTGGGGTAGCACTAAGCAGCCTGACCCACTCCAGAGCCGTCAGAGAAGCAGACAGACAGACAGAGGTCCTGGCGTACTCATGGAGAAGGTCTGCTACGCCGGGGGCCGTCTGGCTCTGTCCCAGGCTAGGTAACTTTAGCCGGGGCCTGAAGTTAAGGTGATACTCCCGAACAGACACATGGCACTTGCATGCCTTCGCGGGACGTTGAATTCGTCACCTGTCTAAAGCAGATGAGGTGACCTGTGTGCAGAGGGAACGCAGATAGAACTAGGGCTTTTAGTCTGCTAAAGGTGCTGAAAGCAACACACCAGAAACAGGCTGGCTTGACAGTGGGCTTTTATTAGCATACAAGCCTACAGTTCCGAGGCCCTGAAAGTGTTCCAAGCGTGGCGCCATCAAGGCGAGGAAGACGGGCTGCCGGCGATGCTGGGCTCCTCTGCCACGTGGCAAGGCACAAGGCAGCGTCTGCTGGGCTCTCCCTTCTCTTCTGGCTTTAATGCTTTCAGCTTCTGGCTTCCGTGGCTTTCTCTCTTCTCTCTCTGAATTACATTCTTGTTTAAAGGGCTCCAGTAACCACACGTCTTAACAGATGTTACCTAATCAAAAGGCCCCACTCCTAATAGGCATATATCCCAGGAGTGGATGAGCTTTCAGAACACACTTTTCTGGGGGCCATCCAGCTTCAAACCTTCACACCAGGAGTCAGGTAAGGAGCTGGTGTCCAGGTATGGATCACATATGGAGACCTGCCCTGGGTCTCTGGCACTGTTTCAGGATGGGCAATGCAGAGCCTGCCCCCATGGAGCCTTCTCCCCCGCGGGACTTAAGGTAGCAGGAGAGAGAAGAGGCTTCCAGGCACACCTGCACTCACGAGCCTTCCTTCCTTCCTCCATCTCCACGAAGAGGTACGCATCAAGGCACTGGAGCTCAGGAGGCTGAGTGCCTGCCCCTGCTCACACCACAAGAGCCCACTCCCCTTGCATGGGCAGCTTTTTGGACTCTGAATAAAGTCTGTTAAATGTTGATTTTAAGCTTTTGTTCCATTAGGCAGGGAAGAGCCCAAGGACACTGGCTGCAGGTCCCTGAGCTGGAGAGAGCCCAACTTCTCAGGGATCTGCAGATTTCAGACTGCTGTCGAGTCTTTAAAATTTTACCATGTCTGTAAAGGTAAGGAAAGTTCTGGGGCTCCTTGTGTAATGATTACTTCCCTGAAAGTGATTAATTCAAATGCATCCTGTCAAGTACTGTCAAGAAAAAATGACAGGGAAGTGGACTTGGCCCAGTGGTTAGGGCATCCGTCTACTACATGGAAGGTCAGTGGTTCCAACCCCGGGCCTCCTTGACCGGTGTGGAACTGGCTCACACGCAGTGCTGATGCGCACAAGAAGTGCCCTGCCACGCAGGGGTGTCCCCCGCATAAGGGAGCCCCATGTGCAAGGACTGCACACCGTAAGGGGAGCTGCCCAGCATGAAAGAAAGTGCAGCCTGCCCAGGAATGGCGCCACACACACGGAGAGCTGATGCAGCGAGATGGCACAGCAAAGCGAAACGCAGATTCCCATGCTGCTAACAACAACAGAAGCAGACAAAAAAGAACACCCAGCAAATGAAACACAGAGAACAAACAACTGGGGTGGGGGGCGGGGGAAGGGGAGAGAAATAAAAAACAAATAAATATTTTCTTAAAAAAGAAGAAATGACAAAATAGCCAGGAAGCCAGGTGTCTAAGTTGCAGCCAGTTGCCTTGGCTAGGGGAAAACAGCTCCAACCCTGAGTGTGACGGGATAAAGGTGAGAAGAATCACCTTCAAGAAGTGCTGGATGCCAGGGGCTGCTGGTTTAACCCTCAGACACTGCAGAGCACTTTGTATCCACCCCCACACCCCTTCTTAGAGTTGGCTCTATGGCATGGGAGTCAGCAGGGAGAGGAGATAGGGGCGATAACTTCAGAGAGAAGGTACCGGTAGGGGTGGTGGTGATGGAGGGGGTAGGTAATTCAGGGGGGTGGTAGCTGGACGGCAGGGGTTAAATGCAGGAGAGGAAGGGGCTGGGGTGTGCAGGGTCCCTGGGGGATCTGAGGAGGATCTGAGGAGTAACTGCGTGGAGAGGGCTCCAGGGACGGGGGACACGGGCAGAGGGCCTGGGGATTGCAGGGGGAAGGTGCTGAGATGGGGGTCAGGGATCGCAGGAGTGGGGTGGTGGTGGTGTGGGGGTGCACAGGAGAGGGCACTGCGCCGTAGGCAGCGTGCGGGTGTCTGGGGTCACGGGGAGACGGTGCCAGGGGGTAGGGAGCAGGATTGCTTAACTGCAGGCACAGAGCAGAGTCCAGAAATCACAGTAATTGGGCGCCAGGGATCCAGGGATGGGGCGCCGGGGGCGGAGTGGGGGACCGCAGGGAGAGGGTACGGGGGTCGGGGATGCGGTGACGGGCATCGGGGAAGCAGGGCGCGTGCGGGGGCGGCGGGGCGCCGGGGAAGGAGGGCGCGTGCGGGGGCGGCGGGGCGGGGCGCCGGGGAAGGAGGGCGCGTGCGGGGGCGGCGGGGCGGGGCGCCGGGGAAGCAGGGCGCGTGCGGGGGCGGCGGGGCGCCGGGGAAGCAGGGCGCGTGCGGGGGCGGCGGGGCGCCGGGGAAGCAGGGCGCGTGCGGGGGCGGCGGGGCGCCGGGGAAGCAGGGCGCGTGCGGGGGCGGCGGGGCGCCGGGGAAGGAGGGCGCGTGCGGGGGCGGCGGGGCGCCGGGGAAGGAGGGCGCGTGCGGGGGCGGCGGGGCGCCGGGGAAGGAGGGCGCGTGCGGGGGCGGCGGGGCGCCGGGGAAGGAGGGCGCGTGCGGGGGCGGCGGGGCGCCGGGGAAGCAGGGCGCGTGCGGGGGCGGCGGGGCGGGGCGCCGGGGAAGCAGGGCGCGTGCGGGGGCGGCGGGGCGGGGCGCCGGGGAAGCAGGGCGCGTGCGGGGGCGGCGGGGCGGGGCACCGGGGAAGGAGGGCGCGTGCGGGGGCGGCGGGGCGCCGGGGAAGCAGGGCGGGGCGGGGCGCCGGGGAAGGAGGGCGCGTGCGGGGGTGGCGGGGCGGGGCGCCGGGGAAGCAGGGCGCGTGCGGGGGCGGCGGGGCGCCGGGGAAGCAGGGCGCGTGCGGGGGCGGCGGGGCGCCGGGGAAGGAGGGCGCGTGCGGGGGCGGCGGGGCGCCGGGGAAGGAGGGCGCGTGCGGGGGCGGCGGGGCGCCGGGGAAGGAGGGCGCGTGCGGGGGCGGCGGGGCGCCGGGGAAGGAGGGCGCGTGCGGGGCGGCGGGGCGGGGCGCCGGGGAAGCAGGGCGCGTGCGGGCGCGGCGGGGCGCCGGGGAAGCAGGGCGCGTGCGGGCGCGGCGGGGCGCCGGGGAAGCAGGGCGCGTGCGGGCGCGGCGGGGCGCCGGGGAAGCAGGGCGCGTGCGGGCGCGGCGGGGAGGCGGCGGTACCGGTGCACGTAGTGCAGCAGGAACACGGCCAGCAGCGTGCGGTTGGGCGCGCGGCGCAGGCGCTCGGCGGGTCGGGGCGGCGGTACCTGTGCACGTAGTGCAGCAGGAACACGGCCAGCAGCGTGCGGTTGGGCGCGCGGCGCAGGCGCTCGGCGGGTCGGGGCGGCGGTACCTGTGCGCGTAGTGCAGCAGGAACATGGCCAGCAGCGTGCGGTTGGGCGCGCGGCGCAGGCGCTCTGCGGGCGCGCGGGCGCACACGAGCAGCGGCACGGCCAGCGAGGGCAGCTCCTGCAGCGCCCAGGCGCAGCGCGCGGGCACCGGCCAGGCGTCGCGCGGCGGCGAGTAGCGGCCGTAGGAGGTGCCGAAGGCGCGGAGCAGCAGCAGGCAGAGCACGGCCAGCGCGCCCAGGAGGCAGGCCAGCGCGTCCAGCAGCCGCGGCTCCTCCAGCTCCATGGTCGGCACGCGCGCGCGAAGCCGCTGCCGGCGGCGGCGCCTTAAAGGACGCGGCGGGGGCGGGGCCTCGGGGGCGGGGCCTGCGAGCCAAGCCCGCCCCCGCCCGAGCCGCCGGCCGGGCTCGCCCCCTCCTCCTCACTTCCCGGCTCTGCGCACGCGCCGACGCTCGGGCTGTCCGCGGCGCTGCCTGAGCCCGCGTGAAGACCCCTTCGGGGCCTCTCTGTGGGGCCGCTTTCTCTCTGTTGACTGTGTTGCCCTGCTCGATATTTCTCCGGGACGACGGGCTGTGTTGCCTTTTACTTGTTCTTTAGGACCCGGGCAGGCGCACCCGAGGGCCAGGCCCGGATGCGTGCGGGGCCTTGACTCCTGGCCCGGAAGTCGCGCGTGGACGGTGGCGACAGTGGCGGGCTGGGGTCTGCGGGCCGCGTGGGCAGCTGCGCGCGCCATGGGGCGGCGGTCGCGGATCCGGCGGCTCCAGCAGCAGCAGCAGCGGCGGCGGCCCGAGGGCGCAGAAGACGCCGCCGAGGGCGACGGGAAGCGTCACAGTGCGGTAGGAGCCGGTGCGCGGCGGCGGGCGGATCCCGCAGCCCGCGTGGGCCATCCCGACCCCCGAGGCCTGCGGGGCGGCAGCCAGGGCGGCTCTTCCAGAGCTTGGGGGTTGACGCTCCTTGCCTTTTTCAGGGCTGGGAAGGCGGATACCCCGAGATCGTCAAGGAGAATAAACTGTTTGAGCACTACTACCAGGAACTGAAGATCGTGCCTGAGGGCGAGTGGGAACAGTTCATGGAAGCGCTTAGGGAGCCCCTCCCGGCCACTTTAAGGATTACGGGCTACAAAAGGTGTGATGCCCGAGTGCGTTTCATTGGGAGTTGGGACTGCTGTAATCAGGTGGGAAAAAAAAGAGCGGGGGAAGGGGTGGTTTCCCAGAGACGTGTTATAGATTTCAGTGTTGTGGATACTAAATTATGTAAACATTGAGGAGGGAGCACAAGTCCAACAGGATCTGTGAAGGAGGTACTCTGCCTAAAATTGCAAGTGGGAGTCTCAGAAGAAGAATAACAATCCATTCTGAGAAGGGTTTGGCTCCTGGGGATTGGTGAGCTGATGACATTAGCTCTTGGGAACTTAATGAGAGTTTGTGACATTCCAAATTGGCGTAAATCTTGTTTCTCTCCATCTTGTAAGATCTTTGTCTTTGCATCTTTCCAAGGTGGGTTGAAAGTAAAATTGAAATTGCAATTCTTTAGGCAGGAAGGAAACAATAGTACTGCATTTAGCTTATCACTTTTTAGCATGCAAACAATAAGGATTGTTTTAATTTTAAGGGATGAAGTAAAATGGCAGTGACTAAAGGGTATCTTTTTTCCATGCTAAGTTGGTTTTACCTTTAAGGCACATATAATCTTAAAAAACATACCATATAATGTACTAAATTTAGCTGGTCATGTTATTTTGAAATGTGCTTATTTTTCATTAGCCACGCAAAAGAGATCCTCCACTGTTTAAAAGACAAGTATTTCAAGGAATTGGAGGACCTGGAAGTGGATGGTCAGAAAGTTGAAGTTCCACAGCCCCTGAGTTGGTAGGTAAAACAAGGCTTGGCCATCACTGACATCTCTTTGGGACTTGAATCTTCAATCTTTGTCCACTCAAGTGTGTTTCTTGGTGATGCATTTGCGATTAGTGAGCAAGAGTTAGCCTGAGTATACTATCTAGATATCTTAATGTTCTTCTACTCAGCGCCTTTATCAATGTTACATTGGTGTGCACATTTTCTTGTATGATTTGCAGCTTTCTGTATTTGAGTCCTTCGGGTAATTTTTTCCACTAGATCCACCCCCCCTTCCTTCTTTTATGGCACCACTTCCACCATTTCTATTTAAAATTGTTGTTTCCTTACATCAAAATTCTTGCAGAGTGGCTTCTTTCTACAGGGAAAGGACAGATCTAGCCACAATCTGCTCCCAAGTTATCTTCCTGTATTCCCTAACACAGTCTACTATAGCTGATTGAGTCTTCTCAATCAGGCACATTCCTGCTTCTGAGTTATTTTCAGAGCCAGCCCATTTTTTTTTTTAACCTGTTCTGGAGACTCAGTGTTTTTCATGGCCTAGGTTAGGTCTCATTTGTGTGAAGGGGATCCCTTGTCCCATACCTGACCAGGCTGTCAGACACAAACTAAATGTGCCAAGCCCCCAGTTGATGTGTGAATATAAAAGTCACTAAAACTGATTGTTATAGGTCCACATTTTAGCTAATCAATTTGGAGGCACTGAGAGTTCTCACAAGAGAAAAAAATAACTGCTTTTCTTTTTCAAAGGTCGCCATAAAAATTATGAAATAAGCAAGCATTTCCTGGGGTTTTGACTGTTGAGGTTCATAGTGTGGTTTCTACTGTTTAGATGCCCTTCAGTGAGCACCAGCCAAGGCCAGGTTTTCATTACTCTGCGACTTGATTTGCTTGTTTTTTGTTTCTGGGATACAAGAATAAATCTGCAATTTTCTGCAAAAAAAAAAAAAAATCATAGTTTTTTTGTTGTCTTGTTTTAATTAAGCATTTTAGTCCAATTTAAAAATCTTCAGAATTACAGGGACACATACAACTCAGGCTGTTGATTTTCATTAATTGCACATGCCCTGTTCTGAGGTCAGTGGAGAGGGAAGGTGCTTTTTCTGTGCTCTCTGCTGGTGTATAAGGTAGCAGTACATGTCTAAGCTTTTTTTCTCTCATAGTAACTAAATTATGGACTTACCTCCTCTTGAGTGCCTCTGTTAGAAGATTTGACTGATGTGCTGATGCTGTTCATTATAGTCTCACAACGGTAGCTCATGCCCAACTTGAAGTTAGAGGCCATCTGGTATTTTCAGAAGCAAGTTTAATAAGATTGCTGTTGTGCATTTTTAAAATTGAAGTTCATTATGCATACGTGAATATCCATAAACAGTAAAAGTTGCAAACTTACAAAACAAACATGCATGTCACCAACACCTTACTCTGTTGGGAAACATTTGTTACAAACGATGAAAGAGCATCTCAAAACATTACTGTTCACTGTAGCCAATAGCTTATATATGGTGTATTGTTCCCCCAACCCACCTTCTTAACGATACACTGTATTACTATTATATACTTGTTATGGTTTAGGTTTAAGAGAGAATGTTCTCTGTCCTCATGTTTGTTTTGTTAACTGCAGTATTCATTGTGTTATTCAGTCCCATGCTTTGTACAGTCCATTCAGAGTGTACTTTGAGTGGCTCTCATTTTCATCAGAGTTGGGCTGTCATCATCTCAGTCAATTATAGAACGTTTTCATTACTCCAAAAGGAAAATCCCATGCCCCTATATACTCTCCTATTGTCGTCCCTTAAAATTGATGTATCTTTGCCATTGCTACAAAAATATTGCAATATTATTAACTATTGTCTGTAAGTTACATCATTTGTAATTTTCCTGTGTGTCACCACATTCTTAACACTTTGTAAAAGAACCTTTTTATGCTATTAACCATTCTTCATCACTGAAATCACGATGTTATATAGTCCCATTATTCTCTAGCTTCCTTTCAATTGACATTTACATCCACAGACTACCCCTTTTTCAGCCATAATCACATATAAATCAACAGTGTTAGTTATTCTCAGTGTAATGTTACCATCAACTCTGTTCATTTCTGCACATTTACAATAAACTTTATTAAAAATTCCACATACATTATGCATCAGCTCCCATTTTCAACCCATAGCCAGTTTCGTAGTAACCTGTAGTCTACAGTTTATCTCTGAGTTTACTCATCATTTTGGTCCGTGTTAGTGAGACCATACAGTATTTTCCTTTTGTGTTTGCCTTATTTCATTCAACATAATGTCCTCAGGGTTCATCCATATTGTCATATGTATCCTGATTGCTTAGGGCTGAATAGAATCTACTGTATGTGTAGACCACATTTTGTTTGTTCACTCATCAGTTGATGGACACTTGTAATGTTTCCATATTTCAGCAATTGTGAATAATGCTGCTATGAATGTTGGTGTACAAATGTCAGTTCGTGTCTTTGCTTTCAGTTCTTAAGGTATTTCTAGTATTGGGATTGCTGGATCATACGGAAGTTCTACATTTAGTTTCTTGAGGAACCGTCAAACTGTCTTCCACAGAGGCTGCACCATTCTACATTCCCTCCAGCAGTGAAGGAGTGTTCCTGTTTCTCCACATCCTCTCCAGCACTTACTATAGCAGGGGCTCTTAACCTTCTTTGTTCCACAGACCCCTTTGCCAGTCAGGTGAAAACCATTGGCCCCTACTAAGTCCATATTATACTGTGTATTATTTGTAAATATATCCCACCTATACCAACACATTCCCACAAGAATGTTTTTTTGAATTTCAATTCAAGCTTGCTGACCTCTTGTTAAGAATCCCTATATTATAGTTTTCCATGTTTTTGTTTTTTGTTTTTTTAAATAATGGATATTCTGTAAGATGTGAAATGATATCTCAGTGTGGCTTTGGTCTGCATTTCTGTAAAAACTAATGATGACCATTTTTTTCATGTGCTTTTTGGCTATTTGTGTTTCTTTGGAGAAATGTCAGTTCAAGTCTTTGGCACAGTTTAAAATTAGGTTACTTTTTTTTTTTATCATTGGGTTTTGTGATCTCTTTATATAACATGGATATCAAACCCTTATTGGATATGTGGTTTCCAAGTATTTTCTCCCATGAAATAGTCAGCCTTTTCACTTCCTTGACAAAGTCCTTCGAAGCACAAAAGTGTTTAAGTTTGAGGAGGTCCCATTTATCTATTTTTTGTTGTTCTGGTGCTTTGGGTGTAAGGTTTAAGAAACCGTCACCTGACATAAGATCTTGAAGATGTTTCCCTACGTTTTCTTCTAGGAGTTTTATGGTTGTAGCTTTTATGTTTAGGTTTTGATTCATTTTAACTATTTTTGTATAAGGTTTGAGATAGGAGTCTTCTTTCTTTTGGCTATAGATACCCAGTTCTCTCAGCACTATTTGTTGAATAGACTGTTCTGGCCTGGCTGGGGTGGCCTTGATAGCCATGTCAAAAATCACTTTGCCATGAATTTGAGGATCTATTTCTGAACACTCAAATTCTATTCCACTGATCAATATATCTGTCTGTATGCAAGTATCAGTTTTTACAACTATGAGTAAGTACTATGCTTTAAAGTCAGGAAGTAAGAGTCCTCCAACTTCGTTCTTTTTTTAAGATCTTTTTGGCTATTTGGGATCTGTTACCTTTCCAAATAAATTTTGGATAATTGACCTTTCCAGTTCTGTAAAAAGGGATTTTGGAAATTTCATTGGAATTTCATTGAAACTATAGATAAATTGGGGGTAGAATTGACAAATATATTTATTCTTACAATCCATAAACATGGACTATGCTTCCATTTGTTTAGGTCTTTGGTTTCTTTTAGCAATGTTTTATAGTTTTCCAAATTTTAGTCCTTTTTGTCTTTTGTTAAGTTTATTCCTACATATTTGATTCTTTTAGTCTCTATTGGGATTTTAGTCTCTAAGTGGGATTTTTTTCCTGACTTCTCCTCATTTTGCTTATTAGTAGTATATAGAAATGCTACTTTTTTTTTTTGGTATTAAACTTATCCTGCCACTTTGCTGAACTCTCTGTTAGCTTTAGTACCTTTGTTAGGGATTTTTTCGGGATTTTTTAGATATAGGCATGTGTCATCAGCAAATATTGAAAGTTTTACTTTTCTTTTTGGATGCCTTTTATTTCTTTTTCTTGCCTAATTGCTCTAGCTGGAACTTTTAACACAATATTGAATAACAGTGGAGACAGTGGGCATCCTTGTCTTGTTTCCCGTCTCAGCTGGAAAACTTTGTCTTTCTCCATTGAGTAACAATGTTAGCTGTGAGTTTTTATATATGTGCTTTATTGTGTTGACAGAATTTCCTTCTATTCCTGTCTTTTGGAGAGTTTTCGTCAAGAAAGGATGTTGGATTTTTTCTAATGCCTTTTCCGCATCAATCAAAAGGATTGTGATTTTTCCTTTCTTAATTTAGTAATGTACTGCATTGATTGATTTTCTTTTGTTGAACCACTTTTGCATTCCTGGGAGAAAACCCACTTGGTCATGATGGATAATTCTTTTAATGTGCTGCTGGATTTGATTAGCAAGTATTTTGTTGAAAATTTTTGCATCTATATTCATTAGCAAAAATGGTCTGTAATTTTCTTTTTTCTGGTTATCTTTATCTGTCTCTGGTATTAGGATGATGTTGGCTTCATAGAATGAATTTGGTAGCATTTCTTCCTGTTCTGTTTTTTGGAAGAGCTTGGACAAGATTGTTATTAATTCTTCTTTGAATGATTGGTAGAATTCACCTGTGACGCCAGCTGGTCCTGGGCTTTTCATTTTTGGGAGGTTTTTGATGACTGTTTCAAAATTTCCTTAATTGTGATTGGTTTGATGAGGTCTTCTGTTTCTTTTAGGGTTAGCATAGGTCGTACGTGTGTTTCCAAGAATTTGTCCATTTGTCTACATTGTCTAGTTGGTTGGTGCATAGTTCATAGTATTCTCTTATGATCTCTTTTTTTAATGTGGAGTCAGTAGTAATGTCCCCCCTCTCACTGCTGATTTTTTAATTTGTATTTTTTCTTCTTTTACTTTGTCAGTTTAGCTATGGGTTTGCCAATATTGTTGATTTTTTTCAAAGAACCAGCTTTTGGTTTTGTTGATTATCTCTTGTTTTTTCTTCTCTATTTCATTTATTTCTGCTCTAATCTTTATTTCTTTCCTTCCGCTTGCTTTGGGATTAGTTTGCTGTTCTTTTTTTAGTTCTTGCAGGTGCTCAGTTAGGTCTTTGATTTTAGCTCTTCTATTTTAATGTAAGCATTGAGGGCTATGAATTGCCCACTCACCACTGCCTTTGCTGCATCCATGGCTTAATAAGTTGTGTTCTTGTCTTAGTTCATCTCAAGATACTTATTTCTCTTGCAATTTTTTCTTTGACCCACTCATTGTTTAAGAGTGTGTTGTTTAACCTTCATGTGTTTGTGAGTTTTCCCTTTCTCTACCTATTGTTGATTTCCAGCTTCATTCCCTTATGATCAAAGATAGTGTATTGTGTAACTTCAGTCTTTATAAATTTATTGATATGCATTTTGTGACCAGCATTTGGTCTCTCCTGAAAAAGATCCATGAGCATTTGAGAAGAATATATATTTTGGTCTTTTGGGATGCATTGCTCTTTATATATGTCTGTGAGGTCTAATTTATTTGTCATCTCATTCGAGTTCTTCTGTTTCCTTTTTCTTTTTTTTTTTTAAGGAGATACTGGGAATTGAAGCCAGGACTGCATACATTGGATGCAGGAGCTTAACACCTGAACTACATTTGCTCCCCAGTGAATGTTGATGCTTTCTTTTTTTTTTTTTTTTTTAAATTATTTATTTATTATTATTATTTTTAAATTACATAAAAAAAAAATGAGGTCCCATTCAACCCCACCGCCCCCGCCCCCCACTCCCCCCACAGCAATACTCTCTCCCATCATCATGACATATCCATTGTGTTGATGCTTTCATTTGTTTTGTTTGTTTTTATACTGGGGATCGAACCCAGGACCATGTACATGGCAAGCAGGTGCTCAACCACACGAGCTGCATCCTTTCCCCACGCTGTTTCCTTATTGATCCTTTGTCCAGTTGTTCTTTCCAAGGATAATGAGAGTTTTGTATTGAAGTCTCCACCTATTCTTGTAGAGACTTCTATTTCTGTCTCAAGTTCTACAAGTGTGTACTTCATGTATTTTGGGGCACCTTCGGTAGGTGCATATTTATTATTGTTATTTCTTGATGAATTGCTCCCTTTATTAATCTATAACATCCTTTGTCATATCTTAGAGCAGTTTTGTGTTTAAAGTCCATTTTGTCCGATACTAGTATCCCTACTCCAGCTCTTTTTTGATTACTGTTTGCATGGAACATATTTTTCTGACCTTTCACTTTCAGTCTATTTGTGTCCTTGGGTGTTAAGGTGACTCTCTTGTTGACAGCATGTAGATGGCTGTTTTGGTTTTTTTTTCTATCTATTCTTCCAGTCTGTGTCTTTTCATTTGGGAGTTCAGTCAGTTAACATTTACTATTATTACTCAAGGCATTGCTTACTATGTCCCTTATATCTTTTGACTTTCAGTTAACTTATCTTAATATTATGTGTCTTCTTCCCTTTTTTGTTACTCTTACTAATAATCTTCTACACTCTGCTCCAGGCCTCTCTCTCCTGCCTTTTTCTTTCATGTTGCAAGACTCCCTTTAGTATCTCTTGTAAGTCCAATCTCTTGGTACTTTGTTTTTGTTTATCTGTGAAGAATTTAAACTCACCCTCAGTTTTGAAGGACTGTTTTGTCAGATAAAGAATTCATGGACGGCAGTTTTTCTCTTTCAGAATCTTTCATATATTATACCACTGCCTTCTTGCCACCATGGTTTCTGATGAGAAATTGTGTACCTAGTTTTATTGAGCATCCATTGTATGTGATGAATTATTTTTTTTTCTTGCTGCTTTCGGAATTCTCTCTGGCATTTGACATTCTGATTAGCAGGTATCTTGGAAGAGGTCTGTTTGGTTTTATTCTGTTTGGGTGTGTTGTCCTTAGATATTGATAATTCTTTCATAAGGGCTGGGAAATTTTCTGTCATTATTTCCTCAAATATTTTTTCCGCCCCCTTCCATTCTCTTCTCCATCTGGGATACTTATAATGCATATGTTTGTGCGTTTCTTGCTGTTATTCAATTCCTGAGACCCTTTTCCATTTTTTTCCATTCTTTTCCATTCTTTTATCTTTTCAAATTCAGGTGCTCGTTCTCCAACTCACTTATTCTCTCCTCAGCTAGTTCAGATCTGCTATTGTATGCCACCATTGTACTTTTAATCTCTTTCGTTGTCTCTTTCATTCCCATAAGAGCTGCTGCTTTTCTTTGCAGGCTTTCAGAATCTTCTTTGTGTTCAGCCAGTGTCTTTTTAATATCCTTAAATCTTTAGCCATCTCACTGACTTAATTATTAAGTAGATTTGTTTGGATATCTGTGATTAGTGTTCTCAAATTCTGTGTTTTGGCTGAAGGTTTTTAGTTTTCTGTTTTGTTCCTTTGGCTGGGCTATATCTTAGTAATTTTTTGGGGATGTCTTGCGCTGTCATTTTTTTAATGTGTTTATTCTGTGCTCGGTTTCTCTCGTTAGCCTCTGTCTTTCTCCTTGGTTGACTTTTTCGTAAAGCTTCCTCTGTTCCTCTTCCATGAATGTTTGTCTGTTCCATTTTTTTTTTATTTGTCTCTATAGTTTTAATACTCCTTGTGTCTTCTCTCGCTACTATTTCTTGGAGGGCTAATTTTGGTAGAAGTGCCTGCCTGGAGACAGCCTTCCCAACTCTGTTTTTCCATTGAAAACAGGCTCACGGGACCTACGAAGGGAGTGTAGATGGATTCCAGCTTGCTCTGGAGAAGAGACCCTGAAGGCCTCCAGTCTTCTCTTTGCTGTCTCCGCCAGTCTAGGCTCTCCTAAAGTACGCAGTGGGCAGCACTCTTCATCCAGTTGTTCCCTACTGCCTGTGCTTATTCTGGGCCTCTTTTCTGACTTTTGTTTGGTCAGCCCTATTAACATGTAGCAGTTACTTTTCTATCTTGTTTGTGTTGTATATGATGGAGGCAATTCCGAAATCTCTTTCAAAAGCCCTGTAAGATTGTCTTTGGTTGAAGAATGAGAATGAATCACTCTGCGAATAGCCAGTAGTTCTCTTATATTTGTGAATGCCCAACTGAAGGGTGTGAACAAAACATTGTCCCTGTTACTCAGCTTTTTCTGTTATCAGTGACAATTGCATGACAACTTTATTCTGTAAACATTTATTCCATCAAATTCACTTGTCATATGTGAACTCTCTCCGCAAGCAAGTGAAGCAGAAATGTATCAACACTTCTGGTTGTTTGGCATTGTCTAAGTTATCTGACCTGCTAGATATAGCTAGAAATAGCTGATACAGTATTTTCCTAACTGTTTTGTACACAGTGGAAAGTAATTTAGGAGTTTTCATTTGGAGGCTGGCAGTGAACAGGTGCAACCAGTTTAAGTTGTTATTATTCGGTACAAAATAAGTCTTGTGATATTGTGCCTGGTGAGCAATGTCTTAAAATCTTAAGGGCTCATCTTACTTCTGTCAAGTAACCGCAGTTTCAAAGCAGTCGTATGTTTTCTATTTTCTAGAAATTCTGGCTTTGTTTTCCATGCTGCCATCTTAGCTGCAGTTGGGTGCCTGGAGTTCCCTTTGCACCCAAGACTTGACAGGTGCTGAGACCGCAGTGCGCTTCCTCACGGGAGACGTGCTGTGCCTGGGCTGGCGCTGACTTAGCGGGCGTGGTGCCCTGGGTCACATCTGTGCCTGTTTGTGTGGCCGCAGGTCGGCAGGTTGTGCAGCCAGGCTTAGGAGCAGCCTTCCTGGTCAGTGATGCCATCGTCAGCCAGAGTTCAAGTGTGGTCACAGAGTGGGCAGGAAATACTCGATCCTTAGGTGTGTATAAATAGCGGTTAACCTAGGAGCTCACATTACTTTATGGTGGATTTTTAAAAACATGTATAACATTTCTGTACATCATTGGGTTGGTTTTAGAAATAGTGAGAAAAGTACATATTTTAAAAATTTGATTCAAATGTTTGGCAACACTGTGACACCTAAAAGACAGGCAGTCCTCTTTGAAAACTTCCTGTGAGGCAGTGTTTGCACTTAGCCAGGGTTGTGCTCTAACCAGGTGCTAGCAAAACGGAAGCTGCGGCCTCTGGTTCCTGGGACATGCCCTGCTAGCATTCCTGGACTCCTCCTTTCTACCCTCACCTGATCGCAGGGGACTCTTGATCAATCTCAAAAACCAAAACTGTCCTCCCGTGTGAGTTTGATTTTATGTGACCTGCTCCTGAAGTTTGAATAGTCCATCACGTTTGTTAACTTTTTTCCTCATGACCTCTGTGCTGTTGTTAGAGAACAGGAGCCCCCCCCCTCTGTCGGCTATGGGGCCTGTCCATCACTGAGACCCGACACGGTGCTCGGCCCTGCTCTCCCCAGCCCTCGGCTCTCCTGCCACCGGCTGGCTCGTGGGTAGGAGCCCATTCGTCACGCCCCAGGGACACGGTTGCCGGCGGCTGTGAAGAGAGCACCTCAGTACATGTGATACTTGGATGTTTTGCTTTCTTTTTGGTCAGGTATCCTGAAGAACTTGCCTGGCACACAAATTTAAGTCGGAAAATCTTGAGGAAGTCTCCACAGCTGGAAAAGTTTCATCAGTTTCTGGTTAGCGAAACTGAATCTGTAAGTAGATCTCTTTAGCTTTGTTTGTTTCCTGAAAGCTTTAACCAATGGTTGCATCCTGGGGGTGCTTTCACCTCCTGCCAGGGAGCAGTTAGGTGGTAAGGCCCCTGTGGCTCGCATGCTGCGGGATGTGCCGACTGTAGATTGTGAGTAACTCCGTATCTATTATTTCGATCAGCTTGTCTGATCGTGAAGTTTAATAATATCAATCACAGTTGTTAATTTACTTTTGTTTTTAGTAACTTTTGTGTCCTGTTGTATGAATTTAAAGTGCACATTCCAAATGTCTGTTTTACATATTAAGTAATCAATTTTTAAGGCCAAGTTAGTGGGTTATAGGTCTTTTAAAAAAGTCAAGCAGAACCAAATAAAATCTGTTTTATTAAAAGTGAAACTTTTAATCTCTTTTTATCTATCTTTTCTTTGGTATGTCGCTCCTCAGTGCCTTTGCCAAAAACTAAAACTAAACACCTAAGTATGACAACTTCGGTTATTTATTGTAAAACTCTTTCTTCACCTTGTTGGTTTCTTTGCCATCCCATCATTCCCTCATTGCATGATTGCAGTTCATTCACTTCTTACCTGAAGCATCAAATCTTCCCAACGAAACGCTCTTCAGTGGTGCAGCAAATGATTAAATGACTCATTTCCTGGGTATTGTAAGCTTTTCTTTTTCTTTTTCTTCTTGGAATTCTTAATAGCCTCACATTTAAAACCAGAGGTTCCACCTGTCCTGTTTTCCAGTCTCCATCTTCTCCTTCTCTTTAGCCAGTCAGACTTCTCTGTGTCACCAGACGATGCCTGTTTCTTTTTTACTCTGAACTTAACAGTTACCGTGAATCCCTGGGTGCTTCCCTGAAGCCTTAATTCAAAAACCCTTGACCTCACTTAGTGCTCAGCTCTGCTCAGCCTGCTTTTCTGTTCTTGTGGCAGTCCAGAAGGGGATTCTCTTGCTCATCTTTTTGTCTAGGTGACAGGTCAGAATGAGCACGTAACTGTAGAGAAGAATCTCTGGTTGAGTCTTACAGAGCTCAGAGGGTGCGTGAGGAAGATTGACACACAGTGGGCGAGGCGTGAGGAGCCAGGGTGCGGCATTGTTGAAAGTAGGGGTGAGAGTGGATGCATAGGGAGCCAGCCTTGGTCTGTGATCAGGAGTCCAGGAATCGGGCTGAGCACTTGAGCTTGGCAGTGATGCCCTGGGGTTATTCAAAGCTGGTTTCTGGATCTCCTGATTCACTGCTGGTTATCAGTGAGCAAGAGCCCTATGTCTTGTCTTAATATTCTAGTTGAAAACTTGGAGGAAAACAGAGGACTCACCAGAGTCGCATTATGACCCAGAAGTTTGGCATCAGTATGCCAAGTGAGTGAATCAAAACTCAGATCATCTCCCCAGACCCGTTGCTGGGCAGACACCATGTGATGAAAATGAGCAGGTATAAATGTCCTAGTCTGTGTTTAGATTCTGAAAGTCAAACGAATAAATCTAAGGTGAGTGATAGCTGCCTGGGGCTGTTGGAGAGCAAAAGACCCAAGGTTGAAATGAGCAGAAGCCTTAGGTGAGCCAAGTGCTTTAGAGCTATTTGATTTTTAAGATTTTAGTCTTAATAGTAAAATGGAGTGTGTTGAGTCAGGTGCTGGAATACATTAAGAAATTTGTCTGAATTTGAACAGCTGTGCATTTCAAAAAGGTACACTGACTTACGAGAGCAGAGGTAGG